>NC_133330.1:130995557-131325401 GCF_042186555.1 Aquarana catesbeiana
AAGGGCCTGGTATGGATTTTAGGGTGACCCCCAAGCATTTTTTTTTTTTTTTTTTATTTTGGTTTGGGGATCCCCTTAATATTCATACCAGACCCAAATGGCCTGGTAATGGACTGGGGGGGATCCCATGCTCTTTTTTTCAATGAGTTTTATCCATATTGCCGAGACCTGACAATTCATTTTAGTTGCGATCAGTTTTAAATGACTTTTTCCTTTAGAAATGTCATTTTGCTGTGGTACTGTTCTAAACACGGGAAAAATGCTCCACTTTACAGGCATACTATAGACACCCCCCAGGCACAATATTTAAAGGAATATTTCATTTTTATTGTTTTACTTTAAGCATTAAAAAAATCACTGCTCCCGAAAAAACGTCCGTTTTAAAAAAAAACATTTTTGCGTTGATACATCTCCCCTGGGGAAGGATCCAGGTCCCCAAACACTTTTTATGACAATAACTTGCATATAAGCCTTTAAAATGAGCTCTTTTGACTTTTCATGTTAGTGTCCCATAGACTTTAACGGTGTTCCGGCGGCTTTCAAATTTGCCCTGAACACCGCATATTGTTCGGTGTTCGCAGGACATCCAAACAACCAAAGTTCGGCCCGAACTTATGCTCGGACCAAACGTTCGCCCATCCCTACTTGAGAGTAACATATTATGGGATGTATATGTCTGTGTATTTGCTGTAAGGAGGAAGGGGGAAATTCATCCAACATTTCTCCCTGCTGATTGGACAGTCTACTGATGAGAAGTTTGAATATCTCTATGTGTCTGTGTTCAAATAAACAGTTCATGTTCAGCAGCCAAAATGAATAGTGTCTAGTTCTTGGTTGTCAGCAGTTGGAATATCTGATATCAATATTCAGACTGGGAGGAAGCGGTATATGATGAAAGCACTCAAGCAGAGTGTGGGACGTTTCATTACAGGTAGGTCTAAGTCTTTGACCATAATGTCCTTTTTGCGCAGGCTGGTTCAGCTTTCACTACAGCACAAGTTTAGCGTTCACTGCTCCTTTATCTCTGGAAAGTACAATATTGCAGCAGATGCATTATCTTGTTTTAACATTGCATTGTTTTTCCAACAGAACCCAGGTGCCGAGCCAACAGCGTCACCCGTCCCAAATTGGTCTTAGTTAATTATGAACTAAACAGTCATTTGCACAATGACACTGATCTGATCACCTAATCCCTGTTCCGCAATACCCTTAAAGCACACCATACCGCATGGAACACTTTCAGTAGGTTCCAAGTCTCTTACCTCAGGTTGGGTATAGGTGACATTAAATATGTTTTGGCATTCGTGTCATATTGTCATACGGATTTGACATTGTCCCATAATACCATCAGGTTGTACCTGGCATACAACACTTCCTGTCCATACAAACCCAGAGAAGCCTTCCCTGTTTGCAGCCCATATGATCAGAGCTATTCTTCTTAGCATTCAGAAGTGCCAACCAGTGGCTGGAGCTAAGCGGTTACCTGTATCTAGTGCCCTGTTCAGGGATATGTCTGCCATGCTTTTATGGTCCCCCTTTGGTTTCCTTCCCAGTCTAGTTATCAAAGCTACCATTTACTTGGCGTATTACGGTTTCCTACATCCTGGCTGTTTACATATAGAGGCCCTGATTCACAGATACTACATGTAGGCCATTTGTTCTGATGCCAGGATCATTTTGTGTTACATTTAACAGTATCCAAGACGCAGCAGGCCGGGTGGGGCGTGGACATTAAGTTGTTCCAGACACTCAACGAATGGTGCCCAGTTGCAGTTTTGGACCAGTTGTTGGCTCACTTACCCTATAAATCCAGGGATAGTCCATTGTTACCGTTCCCTTCCAGTCCCCTTGGTACTGGTCAGTTGATTAGACAAGTATGTATTCTTCTCGTTAACTTAGGGGTTAACCCATGTCAGTATTGGGGTGCGGCATCAGCTGCATCCAGGCACAGAGTTCAGGCTCACACCGTCAGGAGGTTGGACAGGTGGAAGACCTCTTGCTTTTCCCGGTACATTCCAAACCCTCAGGTCGAAATGTCACAAGCATTCATTAAAACCAATCAATAATTGCGCTATTACAAAAATATATAAGTGATAGCTGCCAGCATGTAACCATGTGGTAGACAATGTGCAAATGAATAAATAAAAAACACATGCAGCGCTAAAAATGGCTATTAACATTTTCAACATATATCTGTGAGAAAGTGCTGAAGACATAATCTCTTCCTGTTGGGTAATACGTGTAATTAGTGAACATCTAACACATAAACAAATAAGGGGAAAAGTCCATAAGTGTATGGTGGATCATATATTAGTTCAAAAGCACATGGGGGTTCATGAGCATGGATGGTGTTGCAACTCCACGTAAGGTGGAGGCTGGGACAGACTCTGTATGGGGAGGCACTTTACACATGAATCTTCTAGGTTCCAAATGAAGACTGCAAATGGTAGAAATGAATATCCTTACCAGAAGGGGTGGACACAGTCACTGTACGGTGGAGTGTCATACAGGCTTGAGGGATTCAGCGATCCCAGGGATATCTGGCTGGAGAAGTCCTGACGGGCAGTCACATCCAGGGCGGCCGTCACCGTTCGGTGGGGTAGAAATTCCCGGTCAATCGGAATATCTCTCTCGGATGGAAGAAATGTGCAAAGAGAAATGGCTAGGGCTCAGCAGGGTCCCATTCATGAAAGGAGACAAGAGCAAAAATTCTCCACATAGGGCATGAATCGGTTTAAAAAAGAAGCTTTTATTAAAAAGCTAAAAAAGTGCTAAACAGCGCTCTTCAATGTATAAAACATGATCATAAAAAGAATGAGTATGATAAATAAAATACAATCGCGTGGTAACAGGGCATCTGTAGGCATTAGCGACCCATTACCGGGAATTTCCACCCCACCAAACGGTGATGGCCGCCCTGGATGTGCCTCCCCGTCAGGACTTCTCCAGCCAGATATCCCTGGGATCGCTGAATCCCTCAAGCCTGTATGACACTCCACCGTACGGTGACTGTGTCCACCCCTTCTGGTAAGGATATTCATTTCTACCATTTGCAGTCTTCATTTGGAACCTAGAAGATTCATGTGTAAAGTGCCTCCCCATACAGAGTCTGTCCCAGCCTCCACCTTACGTGGAGTTGCGACACCATCCATGCTCATGAACCCCCATGTGCTTTTGAACTAATATATGATCCACCATACACTTATGGGCTTTTTCCCTTATTTGTTTATGTGTTAGATGTTCACTAATTACATGTATTACCCAACAGAAAGAGATTATGTCTTCAGCACTTTCTCACAGATATATGTTGAAAATGTAAATGCACATTTTTAGCGCTGCATGTGTTTATTTATTCACAAGCATTCATTAACTTAGACCAGTGGTGTAACTTGTTGTTCAATAAACATTTATTTCCCTACCTAGTCCTCTCTTTTTTTTGTCCCCTTTTTAGGTGTGCCGACCAGGGCACACCTCAGGTCTGTGTCATGTCTGTAAGTCTGTTGCGTCTTTTGTGTTGGTTGTAATTGTGTCTGTCTTAGCTCGGAAAACTTGGATCATAAATAAGAAGGCCAGCATGGTGGCCTGAATTTATGGGAGGAGTTTGGGGGTATATATTCCACTCGCTACCCTATTTCCTTGTCAGTTTCCAGTGCCTGATACCCTCCCACCCCTTTTCCCTTACAACAATCTTTTCATTTCATTATTGTCTGAGTATGCCCCCTTTTATGCCACGTACACACGACCGGTTTTGCCATCTGAATAAACTCTGAAGGCTTTTCCGACGGAACTCCGACAGAATTTCATTCAAGCGTTATGGCCTACAGATGGTCAATCCAAAGTCCAACCAAAGTCCGACCGTCCAGAACGCGGTGACGTACAGAACGTACGACAGGACTAGAAAAAGGAAGTTCAATAGCCAGTAGCCAATAGCTTCCATTTTGTACTTGCTTCAGAGCAAGCGTCCTTTTTGGTCCGTCGGAACAGCATACAGACGAGTGGTTTTCCCGATAGGAATTGGTTCTGTCAGAAAAATTTAGAACATGTTCTATTGCTAGGTCCATAAGAATTTTCGAAAAAATAAGTCCGATGAGGCACACACACGATCAGAATAGATGATGAAATGCTTCCATCTGACTTTTTCTGTCGGACATTCCGCTTGTGTGTATGCAGCTTTAGGCATAATTTTGGGGTGCACCTCAGATCTGTGTCATGTTTGTAGGTCTTTGTTACGTAAATGTAAATTTATTTTATTGGGATTTTATGTGATAGACCAACACGAAGTGGCACATAATTGTAAAGTGGAAGGAAAATGATTTTCAAAATTCTTTACAAATAATAAATATCTGAAAAGTGTGGCGTGCATTTGTATTCAGCCCCCATTTACTCTGATACCCCTAACTAAAATCTAGCGGAACAATTGCCTTCAGAAGTCACCTAATTAGTAAAAAGTCCACCTGTGTGTAATTTAATCTCAGTATAAATATAGCTGTTCTATAAAGCCCTCATAGGTTTGTTAGAGAACCTTAGTGAACAAACAGCATCATAAAGGCCAAGGAACACATCAGACAGGTCAAGGATAAAGATGTGGAGAAGTTTAAAGCAAGATTGGGTTATATAAAAATATCCCAAGCGTTGAACATCTCACGGAGCACTGTTCAATCCATCACCTGAAAATGGAAAGAGTATGGCACAACTGCAAACAAGATATGGCCATCCACCTAAAGCGACAGGCCGGGCAAGGAGAGCATTGATCAGAGAAGCAGCCAAGAGGCCCGTGGCAACCCTGGAGGAGCTGCAGAGATCCACAGTTCAGGTGGGAGAATTTGTCCACAGAACAACTATAAGTCCTGCACTCCACAAATCGAGCCTTTATGGAAAAGTGGCAAGAAGAAAGCCATAAGAAATCCCATTTTCAGTTTGAAAGAAGGCACGTGGGGAACACAGCAAACGTGTGAAAGAAGGTGCTCTGGTCAGATGAGACCAAACTTGAACTTTTTGGCCTAAAAGCAAAATGCTATGTATGGTGGAAAACTAACACTGCACATCACCCTGAACACACCATCCCCACTGTGAAACATGGTGTTGGCAGCATCAGGTTGTGGGGGATGCTTTTCTTCAGCAGGGACAGGAAAGCTGGTCAGAGTTGATGGGAAGGTGGATGGAACCAAGTACAAGGCAATCTTAGAAGAAAACCTGTTTGAGTCTGCAAAAGACTTGAGACTGGGGCAAAGGTTCACCTTCCAGAGCGGCAACTTCCCTAAGCATACAGCCAGATCTACAAATGAATGGTTTAGATCAGTGGTCATCAACCCTGTCCTCAGGGCCCACTAACAGGCCAGGTTTTATGTATTACCTAGGGGAGACTAGAATACTGCAATCACTGAGCAGCAAATGATATCACCTGTGATGTATTTCAGTTATCTTGCAAACCTGGCCTGTTAGTGGGCCCTGAGGACAGGGTTGATGACCACTGGTTTAGATCAAAGCATATTCATGTGTTAGAATGGCCCAGTCAAAGTCCAGACCTAAATCCAATTGAGAATCTGTGGCAAAACTTGAAAATTGCTGTTCACAGATGCTCTCCATCCAATCTGACAGAGCTTGAGCCATTTTGCAAAGAAGAATGGCCAAAAATGTCACTCTAGATGTGCAAAGCTAGTAGAACAGGGTTCTCACACTGTTGGCCCTCCAGCTTTTGTGGAACTACATGTTTCATCATGCCTCTGGCTAAGGGAGTCATGCTTGTAACTGTCAGCCTTGCAATGCCTCGTGGCAATTGTAGTTCTGGAATAGCTGGAGGGCCACCAGTTTGAGACCCCTGTGGTAGAGACATACCAACAAAAGACACACAGCTGTAATTGCAGTGAAAGGTGGTTCTACAAAGGGGGGCTGAATACAAATGCACGCCACACTTTTCACATATTTATTTGTAAAAAATTTTGAAAACCATTTATCATTTTTCCTTCCACCTCACAATTATGTGCTACTTTGTGTTGGTCTATCACATAAAATACGTTTTTGGTTGCAACATGAAAAATGTGGAAAATTTCAAGGGGTATGACTGTATATAAATATATTATAGAAGCTTAGCTATTTCTCAGTTGTGGTAACACCTAAGCAAAATTAGACAAACCTTGGATTAACTTTAGTACTTCATAAGAAAACTGTTCTCCTCTCACTCTGCCAGCCTCACATTTGAAGTAATGTTTTATTTTTACAGATGACCATTGGTGGCCCGTGCATTGTGGGCACATGGGTGACACCCCCCCCATCCATGCGCCCAGGCCCTTTCAGGTCGCCAGGCGCATGGATTCCTATGGCTAGGGCAGATAGAGCCTATGGCTAGCCAGAGGCTCTAATAGGCTTCAAAATAGGGTGGGCTCAGGGCACAAAGAGTGCCCCCTGATCTCACCCAATTGTGTGACGATAGCAAATAAATTTTAGCTATTTTCACACTAACCTTCCTCCCCGCCAGTCAGGGGGCAGGGCGTCAGACCTGTTTCCTGATTGGCCAAAAGGAGAGGAAGAGGAGCGGAGGAGACACATGCTGGAGCGGAGGTCGCCGCCGCTCTGGTGCACTTGGAGAGGAGCTGCTGCCTGGTGGTAAGTGCCTGACCACAGGGGGTCTGTCAGAGCCACTCGCGGGGGGGTTAGGGGTGCTGCCAGTGCTGCCAGCCCCATGATGGGGTGCTGTTAGAGCCGCAAATTCCAAGGGGGGTGCCACTGTCAGAGCCCAGACGGGGTGTGCTGTCAGAGCCACGAGTCACGCTAGTTGGGGGGTCAGTGGGCTCAGTGGCTGCATATGATGGGCACAGTGGCTGCATTTGATGGGCACAGTGGCTGCATTTGCTGGGCACAGTGGCTGAATTTGATAGGCACAGTGAGGCTGCAATTGATATTTTTTTTTTAAGTATTTTTCAGAATTTTTCTGTTTGTTTTTCTGTTTGTTTGCGCCCCCCAAAAAATTTGGAGCACCAGCCACCACTGCAGATGACACATACATTCCTTAGATGCTTCCCCCACTGCTTTGGGATACACAGTAAATGAATGTTCCAAGGCTCAGAGTGCTGGATATCCCTTCTTCATGCCATGGTCCATGCTGACAAGTCTACTAATTGCTCCAATAGGAACACAACAAATAAGCAACCAAGTCAACCAGAAAGTAAGGTGAGGTGTTTTTAAACAAAACATTAATTTATGCTGCTAGAGCTGACATATTTTAAGCACATGGCCTTGCCCTCACAAATGGAATTATTTTTCTGTAGCTATAGAAATTCGGTCAACAAAATGAGGTCATTTAGGTAAAAATTTTTACTTTGGTAGCCAGTAATAACATCAGCCAAACTCTAAGAGACTGTTTCCAAAAATGAGTAACATGTTGCTTGGCTGAGGAAGTGAATTCGGTCTTTAGGCTGTTACTTGGATTCCTATAGTTACCATTTTTGAAAGGGTTAAGCATAATCCCCCCCAGATGGTCTAAGCCTGCTTAGTCCCTGCCAACAAGTCATGCACTCTCTGGCTATTGTTATGACATGCAGTTTTCTTCCAGGCACTGAGAAAGCGCCCCCCCCCACTCACCCCTCCCCCCCCCTCCAAATAATTTTTAGAAGCAGAGCCGAGTCTTTCGAGCTGTATTTCAGAGGGAACAAAGATGCAGACAATGCGTATGTGGTGCACTGTGCTCCTAGTCCTACCTTACATACAGACTGCACCTCCTGAACAGCAAGAAGCAGTGTATGACTATGATGTGGACGATATATTTGAAGGATTGCTTTTTAAACAACACTTTGAGCAGTACTCAAAGGATGCAGCAAATGAGGTACCTTCATTTATACATTTTTTGTAACCTAAGTGGGAAGTGCAAGACTTCAAGCTTTCATAGGGAAGCAAAGAATGCTGTAATCTGTGTTTACTTTTTTTTTTGGCTTTTTTTTTTAGATATATATTTATATATATATAAAATTCCCCTCTGTCACCAGATGTTCCCTCTCATTTATACAAAGACTAGTTATTCATTAGCTGTGGTTGCATTGTTTCTCGTCTGAAGAAAATAAGGTTAACTGTTAACACAGTATCTATAGCAGGTTTTTTTAACCAGGGTTCCTCCAGAGATTGTTAGGGGTTCCTTGAGCAAAAAGTGTTTTCTGCCTCTCACGTGAGCAACAGATACCAATGATCTTTTTAGCTATCTGTAATGGGGGATTCTTCCCAATGACCACAAATGTAGGAAGCATTCTTTCCACTGACAATCTCACCAATGTACAGTGAGCTATAAATATAGAATTATTAGCAGGGGTTTCCTGAAGCCAAAAAGTTATTTTCAAGGGTTCCTTCATGTTGAAAAGGTTGAGAAAGGCTGATCTATAGCATACCTGCAGTATATCAGGCAATAATATTTGCCAGGAATACCGCATCTGTGTGATCAAAACTTACCTTTGCTTTGGTTGTCTAATACTTACTTACTATCATCCAATGTAATCTTACATGAAATTATAACTAATGATGTATATGGACTTTTGTAGTAAATATAATTAATTGTACTTTTCCAGCCAATAACATTAAATTTTCACATATATACAGAGACAAATTTCTGAAACCCAGAGGAAAAAAGGAATTGTTTCTTATTACTCTTTTCACTTTAAAGATGACACTGGATAGACTGTCTACAAAATGTATATACCTAAGAACAGTCAATTCAACAGATTGAATTAATGCTACAAAACTGCTTATATCAGGAAAATAATAAGTCATGTAAAACTAATGTGTTGGGCCTCTGGAAAATAAATGCTCTAATTGCAAGAATCTCTCCGGGTGAGGTAGTTAAACTCAATATACAGTACATAGGGTTAAAACTTCAAGAATCCAGGCTATTGAAGTTAACTCCTTATACAGCTACACTGAGACAATTCTGTAAAATGACATGCTGTCATTTAGTCTTTAGATGCTCCTACATCTCACAGTTCTATATATCACACTTCTCCTACATATCACACTTCTCCTACATATCACACTTCTTCACTTAAATAGCACTTTTGTGACAAGGATGTTCTTCAGTTCACTGTTATTTTAAATCTTTATCGGTGTACTTTATACTCCAACAGGCCACATGATCATAGTGTTATACAACATTTCACAGATGCCTCAGTCACTCAGTTGTGAGATAGGACTTGAACTGTTATGAATGCAGAAAATTTAAGGAGTTATGTAAAATACAATGTGCATAAAGTTTCAAAAAATAAAACAAGATTTAATATATGCCCCAATATAATCTACAGTACAGTCAAGCTGCAACTCTCCCACAAATCCTTAATGGTCGATTTAACTAAAGTAGCTCCACTGTCCAAGAGGTGGGAGGGAGATTGACTAGAGCTTAACAAAGTGAAGTTTTACTCAGGTTTTGTGTGTACAGGCACATTTCATTCCTGTGGTTTTTAATAAAGTGACCTTGTTAATCAAAGTGGTTCACATACTGTATAAATGAGCAGTTTTTAATGCAGATGTACCTAAAGGAAAAAGGTAAGATTTGCACGTTACTGCACTGTCTTTAAATGTAATTGTGTTAAAATATTCTAAACTGCTGGCAGATAGTGTGAATAGTAGATTTGCCAGTATACCTTGCAGGCAGGCCCGGACTGTGACAAAAATTTAGGCCTGGGGATTTTGGACTGAGCAGCCCATGACATGTTAACTGGCCCCTTCCCCACTCTCCATCCTGACGGATCCCCCGGGACAGGAGTGGAGTGAACCCCGCAGAGGTGCGGGGGGGGGCAAGGGGGATGGTAAAAAGAATGGGGGGTGGGGCAGAGAGCACAGGGACGAAGCCGGAGAACACAGGGTGGGGCAGTGAGCACAGGGGGGGCCAGAGAACACTGAAGTGGAGGCAGAGAACATGGGGGGAGAGGAGAGCACAGGGGGGGCCTGAGAGCAGGGGGGCCTGGAGAGCACTAGGGGGGTCAGAGCACAGGGGGAAGCAAGAACACTGGGCAGGAGAGCACGGGGGCTGGAGAGCATGAGAGGGGGGGCCAGAGAACACTAGGGGGAGGGGCTGAAGAGCACTGGAGGAGGCAGAGAGCAATGGGGGGAGGCTGGATAGCAGAGGGGCTGTAGTGCACGGGGGAGGCTGGCGAGTATGAGGGGGAGGTGGACAGCACAGGTGGGGCTCGAGAGCACTGAGGGGAGGTAAAAAGCACTGGGGGGAGGCGGAGAGCACAGGGGGCTGTAGAGCACTGGGGAGGGAGGTGGATAGCATGGGGGGAGGCAGAGAGCACTAAGGGGGCCGGGGAGAAATGGGGGGCTGGGGGAGGCTGGAGAGCACTGGGGGGCCTGGAGAGCACTAGGGGAGTCAGAGCACAGGGGGAAGCAAGAACACGGGGCAGGAGAGCACGGGGGCTGGAGAGCATGAGAGGGGGGGCCAGAGAGCACTAGGGGGAGGGGCTGACGAGCACTGGGAGAGGCAGAGAGCAATGGGGGGAGGCTGGAGAACAGGGGGGGCTGTAGAGCACGGGGGAGGCTGGCGAGCATGGGGGGAGGTGGCGAGCACAGGTGGGGCTCAAGAGCACTGAGGGGAGGTAAAAAGCACTGGGGGGGAGGCGGAGAGCACAGGGGGCTGTAGAGCACTGAGGAGGGAGGTAGAGAGCATGGGGGGAGGCAGAGAGCACTAGGGGGGCTGGAGAGAACTGGGAGGGCTCGGGGAGACTGGAGAGCACTGGGGGGCTCAAGAGAACTGGGGGGAGGCGGAGAGAGCAGGGGGGAGAACAGAAAGAAGCAGGATAGGGGGAGCAGTGGGGGTGGCTGCATATAGAATAATCATTCTCTCGATTCCTTCTGCAGCCTCTGAATACATGCTTCTCCTCCTCCTCCCTCTCGCAGGCATTCAGAAGCTGCAGAAGGAATGGAGAGAATGATTCTTCTATATGCAGCCACCCCCACCACTCCTCCTATCCAGGTTACAGGGGGCCACACTCACGTTCTCACGTTCCCTCTGATCCGGCTCCATGGTGTCTGCAGCAGGTGTCTCCTTTAGCTCCTCCCCCCCTCCTTCATGGTCACGCCCGGCGCCGACGGATTAACTATACTGCTTGGAGAGGCCAAAAGTGCCTCCTCTATCTCCTCCCCCTTCATGTTTTCGCATCCCAGGTGCAGACAGCTGAACTGAACTAGCAGCCGGGCCGCCGCGTAGAGGTTTGGGTGAGCAGCACGGGCTCAAAGAGCAGACCAGCTGCCTTGGCCTTGCAAGGACTGGCGGCCCCGGCCCACCAGGCAAGTTCCCGGTGTGCCTTATGGCCAGTCCGGGTCTGCTTGCAGGGCACCCTAAGAACTGAAGTCTGGGAAATTCAAATACATGGCTAGCAATTTCGTTCCTAAAGTAGCTACTTGTTACAGGTCCTCAGACTTTAGGGTGTATACATTGTGACTGTATCTACAGTCAACATATACAGTTGTGTGAATAATTAGGTACACCACATGCAAATTGTTGAGTTTTATTCAAAACAGTACCTACCAATAAAGGTAAAATGTTAGAATAAGAAAAAACATGCCTTTCCTTTCTTTTATTTCTTTATTGAGTCTCACCTCAACTAACACAGTTGAACTTATTTACTAAAGGTAAGGGAATTTTCCCTTGCAAAGGGCAATTATTATTTTATTATTAAAGTGGTTCTAAAGGGAGAAGTTTTTTTTACCTTAATGCAGCAGCAGCCCCCCAATACTTACCTAACCCTCATCTCCATCCAGGACCCGAGAAGAGAAGGATCTGGGCTGCTCTGTGCAAAACCACTGCACAGAGCAGGTAAGTATAACATGTTTGTAGAAGAAAGAGGGGAGAGCAGTCAGTAAGCAGTATGTAGTGGCAGGGCAGTCAGTGAGCAGTATGTAATAGTAGGGTGGTCATTGAGCAGTATGTAGTGGCAGGGCAGTCACTAAGCAGCATGTAGGAGCAGGGCAGTCAATGAGCAGTATGTAATGTCAGTGAGCAGTATGTAATGATGGGGTGATCATTGAGCAGTATATAATGGTAGGGTGGTCTTTCAGCAGTATGTAGGAGCAGGGCAGTCAATGAGCAGTATGTTGTGTCAGCGAGTGGTAGGGTGGTCATTGAGCAGTATGTAGTGGCGGAGCAGACAGAGAGCAGTATGTAGTGTCAGTTAGCAGTATGCAGTGGTAGGGTGGTCAGTATGTAGTTACAGGGAAGTTTGTGAGCAGTATGTAGTGACAGGGCAATCGGTGAGCAGTAAATAGTGGCAGAGCAGTTCAGTGAGCAGTATTGTAGTGTAAGGCGAGTCAATGAGCAGTATGTAGTGGCAGGCGAGTCAGTGAGCAGTATGTAGTGGCAGGCGAGTCAGTGAGCAGGATGTAGCGATAGAGAAGTCAGCGAGCAATATGTAGTGGCAGGGCATTCATTGAGCAGTGTGTAGTGGCAGGGTGGTCAGTGAGCAGTAGGTAGTCATAGAGCAGTTATTGAGCAGTATGTAGTGGCAGGGTAGTCAGTGAGCAGTATGTAGGGGCAAGGAAGTGAGTAAAATGAAGTGGCAGGCCAGTTATTGAGTGGTATGTAGTGGCAGGGAAGTCAGTGAGCAGTATGTAGTAATAGAGCAGTCAATACTGTGTAGTGATAGGATGGTCAGTGAACAGTATGTAGGAGCAGGGCAGTCAGTGAGCAGTATGTAGTGGTAGGGTGGTCATTCAGCAGTATGTAGTGTCAGTGACCAGTATGTAGTGGTAGGGTGGTCATTGAGCAGTATGTAGTGACAGGGAAAACAGTGAGCAGTATGTAGTGGCAGGTAAGTTAGTAAGCAGCATGCAGTGGCAGGGAAATCAGTGAGCAGTATGTAGTGGCAGGGAAATCAGTGAGCAGTATGTAGTGATAGAGCAATCAGTGAGCAGTATGTAGTGGCAAGGAGGTTAGTGAGCAGTATGTAGTGGCAGGGCAGTTAGTGAGCAGTATGTACTGGTGGGACAGTCAGTAAACATTATGTGGTGGCAGCGTGGTCACTGAGCAGTAAGTAGGAGCAGGGCAGTTACTGAACAGTATGTATTATCAGTGAGCAGTATGTAGTGGCGGGGCAGTCAGTGAACAGTATGTATTGGCGGGACAGTCGGTAAGCAGTGTTGGTGAGCAGTATGTAGGGTCAGTGAGCAGTATGCAGTGGTAGGGTGGCAGGGAAGTCAGTGAGCAGTATGTTGTGGCAGGGAAGACAGTGAACAGTATGTAATGGTAGGGTGGTCATTGAGCAGTAGGCAGTGGTGGAACAGTCGGTGAGCAGTATGTGATGTCAGTGAGAAGTATACAGTATCAGTGAGCAGTATGCAGTGGTAGGGTGGCAGGGAAGTTAGTGAGCAGTATGTAGTGGGAGGAAAGTCATTTAGCAGTATGCAGTGATAGGGTGGTCAGTGAGCAGTATGTAATGGTGGGGTGGTCATTGAGCAGTATGTATGAGCAGGGCAGTCAGTGAGCAGTATGTAGTGATAGGGTGGTCTTAAGCAGTATGTAGTGTAAGTTAGCAGTATGCATTGGTAGGGTTGTCAGTGAGCAGTATGTAGTGGCAGGGAAGTCAGTGAGCAGTATGTAGTGGCAGGGAAGTCAGTGAGCAGTATGTTGTGGCAGGGAAGACAGTGAGCAGTATGTAGTGATAAAGCAGTTAGTGAGCAGTACGTAGTGGCAGGGTGGTCAGTGAGCAGTACATAGTAGCAGGGTGGTCAGTGAGCAGTACATAGTGGCAGGGAAGTCGGTGAGCAGTATGTAGTGTCAGGGAAGTCGGTGAGCATTAGGTAGTGGCGGGGAAGTCAGCGAGCAGTAGGTAGTGGCAAGGAAGTTGGCGAGCAGTAGGTAGTGGCAGGGAAGTCGGCAAGCAGTAGGTAGTGGCAGGGAAGTCGGCGAGCAATATGTAGTGGCAGGGAAGTCGTGAGCAGTATGTTGTGGCAGGAAAGACAGTGAGCAGTATGTACTGTTTGGACAGTACCACGTCTATCCCAACGCAGGTGGTCAGACACTACAGCTGACTACTGTGTTCTTCACCTATAGCAACCCCCTTTCCCATAAGGCAAGCAGGCCTACCGGTACTCGGTTGCCCCAGGCCTTATACACAATGCTATAGTGCCTGACCACAACTCCAGGGCAGATGCGAGCAGAGCAAAGCAAATAGATACTTGCGGTTAGCAGACAGATAATGTGGTTCTATGACAGTCCAGGTAAAAGGCTGAGTTCAAGGAATAGTCCAATAATCCGGTCCAAAGTCATACACAGGGAAATCCAAACTAGCAAAGCAGGGCAGACAGGAAGCTTGATCAGGAACAACACATGTATCACAAGCCCCTAAATGGGGTTTGAGCTGGCTTATATATTGTGAGGACTCCATTGCCGCCAGTATTTTATCCAAAGCGCTTTTCTTACTACTTAACTGTAAGTGTTTACCATTTTAATAAATATTTTTATGCTTACGGAATTACACTATATGGCCCCTTTTTTCATCCTATATGGGCTAAACTTTCCTGGATACATACCATCTTGATGGACAAAATCTACCATTAAATCCTGGATGACTCCAGTTTTCCATCGGTGTGGACCCTTAAAGGCTCTTCTTCCATTGCCAGGAGCAATACAAGCACATTTGACTCACAGAACATACGTTCTTTTGAGTCCACAGTCTCTGGTAAGCTTGCAATTCACTAGGGTGGCGGTATCATCACTAATTACCTTTCATTCATCCTATTGATATTCACGAGGTGAACTGGATTATTTATTTTGAATATGGACTGTGAATAATCATTACACGGAACAGAACGAAATTTGCTCACCAGAGACTTTCCATTATTTTATATTTTTTATTTCTTCTTTTCATTTTATTATATGAAATGCTTACTGTATTGGGTCACATATAAGTTTCGCTGATTCATGTTGAAATCATTTGAGGTTATTTAATGCAATATTACAGCGCTGCACTTTGTTACACACTTGAGCTGGCTTATAACAGGCTTGGTTTCCACCCAGAGACTGATCACATTAATCAGCCTGCAGGTGGACAGACAGACAAGGAGAGTACCATAGCCAAAACTCTGGATGCTGGAATAAGGAACAGGAGCACATTAGCCCCCCCAGACCCTTAAAGACAAGCTGGAAATCTAGCACAGGACCATCAGACTGGGCAGAGGTCAGTGGATCAGTAAGATCAGGTTGGTTAGCAGGTGACATGTTACAGGAGTCAAGCTGGATAGCTGAAGGACAAGCAGAATGCAGAGAGCCCTGAAAAAAAGGTTGAAAGCCCCACCTGGCCAAATGAGACAGTCTATCCCAGTGATTCTCAACTCCTTTCCTCGGGACCCACTAACAGGCCAGGTTTGCAAGATAACTGAAATAAATCACAGGTGATATCATTTGCTGCTCAGTGATTGTAGCATTCTAGTCTGCATCTCCCCATGGTAATACATAAATTCTGGCCTGTTAGTCGGTCCTGAGGACCGGAGTTGAGAACCACTGGTCTATCCAAAGGATGGATTGAACTTCTTAGACAGGTTTGAATGGATGTAGTAGAAGTAGGGTGAGGCCAGGTTACAGTTTATAGGTTAAAGCCCTGAATAGGTATGTTCCCCATTAAATGAATCGAATGTAAGTTCGATTAGAACATCGAGTGTTCGTTTTTTCGCAGAAGAACCGAACATATGAGGTTTAACCGGTTCCCGAACGGCTCACGCAGATATACTGTGGCAGGATGGCTCTCCTGGGCGAAATCCCGTCTGTGTATATATATATATATATATATATATATGGCTTTGCCCAGGAGAGCCACCAGAGGGCGCACGAGCGCTACTGGAGGCATGCTCGCACACTCCCGCTGCACAGCGGGGAACCCGATGTGCGTGGCGGCTGCGATGACGTGCACAAGAGCAAGCACGTGGATTTGTGTGTGTAAACACACAAATCCCTGTGCTATCAGAGGAGAGAAAACAGATACAAAGTAGGGACAGCGATCTGTCATCTCTCCTAGTTAGTCCTATCCCCACACAGTTAGAACACAGTGAGGGAACACAGTTAACCCCTTGATCGCCCCCTAGTGTTAACCCCTTCCCTGCCAGTGACATTAATACAGTAATCAATGCATATTTATAGCACTGATCGTTCTATAAATGTCAATGATCCCAAAAATGTGTCAAAAGTCTCCGATCTGTCCGTTGCAATACCACCAAAAATTGCAGATCACCGCCATTATTAGTTAAAAAAAAAAAACGCCATAAAAATGCCATAAATCTTTCGCATTGTTTGTAGATGCTATAACTTTTGCGTAAACCAATCAATATACGCTTTATGCGATTTTTTTTTTTTTTTTACCAAAAATATGTAGAAGAAACTGATGATGAAATTTTTTAATTCTTTTTAAATTTGTGGGATATTTATTATAGCAAAAAGTAAAAAATATAGTTTTTTTTTCAAAATGGTCACTCTTTTATTTTTTTGTTTATAGCGCAAAAAATAAAAACTGCAGAGGTGATCAAATACCACCAAAAGAAAGCTCTATTTGTAGGGAAAAAAGGGAAGCAAATTTTCTTTGGTTACAGCATTGCATGACTGCGCAATTGTCAGTTAAAGCGACGCAGTGTCAACTTGTAAAAGTGCTCTGGCCAGGAAGGGGGTAAAATCTTCCGGGGCTGAAGTGGTTAATGTAAAAAAATGTAAAATAATGCATTTGGGTGGTAAAAATATGAATGCAATCTATATACTCTGGAGGAATCTAGGATGGAAAAGGACCTGGGGGTCCTAGTAGATGGCAATGCCAAGCTGCTGCAAACAAAGCAAACAGAATATTGGCATGCATTGAAAAAGGGATTAACTCCAGGGATAAAGCGATAATTCTCCCACTCTACAAGACTCTGTGCCGGCCGCACCTAGAGTATGCTGTCCAATTCTGGGCACCAGTCCTCAGAAAGGATGTACTGGAAATGCAGCGAGTACAAAGGGCAACAGAGCTAATAAGGGGTCTGGAGGATATTAGTTATGAAGAAAGGTTGCGAGCACTGAACTTATTCTCTCTGGAGAAGAGACGCTTGATATGAGGGGATATGATTTCAATTTACAAGTACTGTACTGGTGGTGACCCCACACTAGGGATAAAACTTTTTTGCGGAAGACAGTTTAGCAAGACACGTGGCCACTCATTAAAATTAGAAGAAAAGAAAAGAACTACGTAGATAGTTCTTTACGGTAAGACCCTTTTCACACTGAGACGCTTTGCGTTAAAAATAGCGACTGCAAAGCGCCCTGAAACAGCGGCTCCATTCACACCAGTGTGAAAGCCCAAGGGCTTTCACACTGGAGCAGTGCACTGGCAGGGTGTCAGAAAAAGTCCTACCAGCAGCTTCTTGAAGCACATTAGGAGCGGTGAACTCACTGCTCCTAAAGCGCCCCTGCCCATTGAAAACAATGGGGCAGCGCTGCTATACCGCCGACAAAGCGCCGCTACAGCGGCGTTTTGCGGGCGGATTTAACCCCTTTTCGGCCGCTAGCAGGAGTTAAAACCACCCCGCTAGCAGCTGAATAGCGCTGCTAAAACGACGGTAAAGTGGCGCTAAAAATAGTGCCGCTTTACCGCTGACGCCCGGGGCAGCTCAGTGTGAAAGGGGTCTAAGAGCGGCCAGGATGTGGAATTCCCTTCCACAGGCGGTGGTCCAAGTAGGGGGGCATAAATAGTTTCAAAAAATGATTAGATAAGCACCTGAACGACCAAAACATACAGGGATATACAAGGTAATACTGACTTATAATCACACACATAGGTTGGACTTGATGGACTTGTGTCTTTTTTCAACCTCACCTACTATGTAACTATGGAACTATATGGGGTGTTTGCTTCAAATTCGAGAACTGTGGAATTCTCCATAATGCACTGCAAGATCGCAGTGCATTGACGGCTGCTGACTGGCCAAAGCATGCTTCTGACCTGCATGCTTTGGCCAATCACAGCATGTTCTGCTGTGAGAATCATGATTGGCCAAAGGCAGGGTGCCCCACACTATATAAGGCGGCTTACACGGCGGCCATATGTAGTGTGATAACGTGCAGATTGAGAGAACTTGAGCTAGATTGGGCAGGTTAGTTAGTGGCGTGCAGGCAGTTTAGTATATGTGTGTGTGTGTGTGTGTGTGTATATATATATATATATATATATATATATATATATATACTCAAGGCAGTCAGTGTAGAGTATATATTATGGTGCAGTCGGCGTACAGTATATAATACAGTGCAGGCGGTGTACAGCATGTAATACAGTGCAGGCGGTGTACACAATATATAATACAGTGTGTACAGTATAAAATACACTTCAGTTTGCATTGACAGCTGCTGATTGGCCAAAGCATGCACCTGACCTGCATGCTTTGACCAATCACAGTGTGATCTGCTGTGAGAGCCATGATTGGCCAAAGGCAGGGTGCCTTTGGCCAATCATGGCTCAGGGGGTTAAGTCCACGCCCCACACTATATAAGGCGGCTTACACGGCGGCCATATGTAGTGTGATAACGTGCAGATTGAGAGAACTTGAGCTAGATTGGGCAGGTTAGTTAGTGGCGTGCAGGCAATTTAGTATATGTGTGTGTATGTGTGTGTATACACACAGTATCTCACAAAAGTGAGTACACCCTAACATTTTTGTAAATATTTTATTATATCTTTTCATCTGACAACACTGAAGAAATGACACTTTGCTACAATGTAAAGTAGTGAGTGTACAGCTTGTATAACAGTGTAAATTTGCTGTTCCCTCAAAGTAACCCAACACACAGCCAATAATGTCTAAACCGCTGGTAACAAAAGTGAGTACACCCCAAGTGAAAGTTTCAAAATTGGGCCCAATTAGCCATTTTCCCTCCCCAGTGTCATGTGACTCATTAGTGTTACAAGGTCTCAGGTGTGAATGGGGAGCAGGTGTGTTAAATTTGGTGTTATCCCTCTCACTCTCTTATATTGGTCACTGGAAGTTCAACATGGCACCTCATGGCAAAGAACTCTCTGAGGATCTGAAAAAAAGAATTGTTGCTCTACATAAAGATGGTCTAGGCTATAAGAATATTGCCAAGACCCTTAAACTGAGCTGCAGCATGGTGACCATACAGCGGTTTAACAGGTCAGGTTCCACACAGAACATGTCTCGCCATGGTCAACGAAAGTAGTTGAGTGCACGTGCTCAGCATCATATCCAGAGGTTGTCTTTGGGAAATAAAAGTATGAGTGCTGCCAGCATTGCTGCAGAGTTTGAAGGGGTGGGGGGGGTCAGCCTGTCAGTGCTCAGACCATACGTTGCACACTGCATCAAATTGGTCTGCATGGCTGTCATTCCAGAAGGAAGCCTCTTCTAAAGATGATGCACAAGAAACCCGCAAACAGTTTGCTGAAGACAAGCAGACTAAGGACATGGATTACTGGAACCTGGCCTGATGAGAGCAAGATAAACTTATTTGGTTCAGATGCTGTCAAGCGTGGTGGAAACCAAGTGAGGAGTACTAAGACAAGTGTGTCTTGCCTACAGTCAGGCATGGTGGTGGGAGTGTCATGGCCTGGGGCTGCATGAGTGCTGCTGGCACTGGGGAGCTACGGTTCATTGAGGGAACCATGAATGCCAACATGTAGTTTGACATACTGAAGCAGAGCACCTCTCTTTGGAGACTAGGCCACAGGGCAGTATTCCAACATAAGTACCCCAATCACACCCCCAAGACGACCACTGCCTTGCTAAAGAAGCTGAGGGTAAAGGTGTTGGACTGGCCAAGCATGTCTCCAGACCTAAACCCTATTGAGCATCTGTGGGGCATCCTCAAATGGAGGGTGGAGGAGCGCAAGGTCTCTAACATTCACCAGATATCTGATGTCATCATGGAGGAGTGGAAGAGGACTCCAGTGGCAACCTGTGAAACTCTGGTGAACTCCATAATTAAGGCAGTGCTGGAAAATAATGGTGGTCACTCAAAATATTGACACTTTTGGCCCAATTTGGACATTTTCACTTTAAGGGGTGTACAGCAAATTTACACTGTTATACAAGCTGTACAGTCACTACTTTACATTGTAGCAAAGTGTAATTTCTTTATATATATATATTTATATATATATTCTACACTGACTGCACTGTGTATATATTCTGCACTGTGTGATTTTATATATATATATATATATATATATATATGTATATATATATGTATATATGTATATATATATATATATATATATATATATATATATATATATATATATATATATATATATATATATATATATATATATATGTATGTATGTATGTATGTATATATATATATATATATATATATATATATATATATATATATATACATACACAGTATCTCACAAAAGTGAGTAGTACACCCCTCAAATTTTTGTAAATATTTTATTATATCTTTTCATGTGACAACACTGAAGAAATTACACTTTGCTACAATATAATGTAGTGCGTGTACAGCTTGTATAACAGTGTAAATTTGCTGTCCCCTCAAAATAACTCAACACACAGCCATTAATGTCTAAACCACTGGCAACAAAAGTGAGTACACCCCTAACTGAAAATGTCCAAAATGGGCCCAAAGTGTCAATATTTTGTATGGCCACCAATATTTTCCAGCACTGCCTTAACCCTCTTGGGCATAGAGTTCACCAGAGCTTCACAGGTTGCTACTGGAGTCCTCTTCCACTCCTCCATGATGACATCATGGAGCTGGTGGATGTTAGAGACCCTGCACTCCTCCACCTTCTGTTTGAGGATACCCCACAGATGCTCAATAGGGTTTAGGTCTGGAGACATGCTTGGCCAGTCCATCATCTTTACCCTCAGCTTCTTTAGCAAGGTCGTCTTGGAGGTGTGTTTGGGGTAGTTATCATGTTGGAATACTGCCCTGCGGCCCAGTCTCTGAAGGGAATGGATTATGCTCTGCTTCAGTATGTCACAGTACATGTTGCCATTCATGCTTCCCTCAATGAACTCTAGTTCCCCATTGCTGTGAGCGCATATACAGCCCCAGACCATGACACTCCCACCACGATGCTTGACTGTAGGCAAGACACCCTTGTCTTTGTACTCCTCACCTGGTTGCCGCCACACACGCTTGACACCATCTGAACCAAAGAAGTTTATCTTGGTCTCATCAGACCACAGGACATGATTCCAGTCATCCATGTCCTTAGTCTGCTTGTCTTCAGCAAACTGTTTGTAGGCTTTCTTGTGCATCATCTTTAGAATAGGCTTCCTTCTGGGACGACAGCCATGCAGACCAATTTGATGCAGTGTGCGGCGTATGGTCTGAGCACTGACAGGCTGACCCCCCACCCCTTCAACCTCTGCAGCAATGCTGACAGCACTCATACATCTATTTCCCAAAGACAACCTCTGGATATGACGCTGTGCACATGCACTCAACTTCTTTGGTCAACCATGGCGAGGCCTGTTCTGTGTGGAACCTGTCCTGTTAAACCACGGTATGGTCTTGGCCACTGTGCTGCAGCTCAGTTTCAGGGTCTTGGCAATCTTCTTATAGCCTAGACCCTCTTTATGTAGAGCAAAAATTCTTTTTTTTCAGATCCTCAGAGAGTTCTTTGCCATGAGGTGCCATGTTGAACTTCCCTTTGCTAATTTTCACTTAGGGGTGTACTCATTTTTTTTGCCAGCGGTTTAGAAATTAATGGCTGTTTATTGGCTTATTTTGAGGGGACAGCAAATTTACACTGTTATACAAGCTGTACACTCACTACTTTACATTGTAGCAAAGTGTCATTTCTTCAGTGTTGTCACATGAAAAGATATAATAAAATATTTACAAAAATGTGAGGGGTGTACTCACTTTTGTTAGATACTGTGTATATATATATATATATATATATATATATATATATATATATATATATATATATATACAGTGGGGACGGAAAGTATTCAGACCCCCTTAAATTTTTCACTCTTTGTTATATTGCAGCCATTTGCTAAAATCATTTAAGTTCATTTTTTTCCCTCAGTAATGTACACACAGCACCCCATATTGACAGAAAAACACAGAATTGTTGAAATTTTTGCAGATTTATTATAAAAGAAAAACTGAAATAAGGTAAAGAAAGAAAGTAAGTAAACCCCCCAATCGTTTTTAGCCAAGGAAGCTGCCATCTTTGCCTCTGTTTAATCTACAACTGCCATGATGCTGCACATGTGATCAGTTATGGCACCAATCATTGGATTGTTTGACAGTTTGGTTGAGAGCGGGAGTGTTACATTTCCAGCACGTGCCAGAAATTAAACTGTTTTATGGATGGGTTTACTTCCTCTTTAATGGCAGCCACCCTATGGCATCACATCACAGAGTTCCACAGGTGCAGGGTGCTGCTGACTCCCTGCTGACTTCCAAAAGTTCACTGGTGTGGGTTTTTTTCAACACATGTGCACAGGGGAGGGCCTGGGGGGCAAGTCCAGTCAAGTGCCCCATAGAACCGGTGGTGGCAAAGTGATGGATCGGAAAAACAGTCTCTAAGGTTTTTCATGATCACAAAGGTGTGTGTGTGTGGGGGGGGGGGGGGGGCAGGGAGGACAATGTGGCCCTCCAGGGCCTGTGGGGGTCTTGTACTACCATGGCCTCCAGGAACTAAACTGCAAGCAAGTCCCTCCCTCAGAGCTGAGGACCTGACCCCCCCCCCCTCTGCAACTAGTGACGAACTACAAGTCCCAGCATTAACCCCTGAGATCTAAGGATGTGTCCCCTTAGATCCCATGGGTTCATGCTGTGCCCTGTAGTCCTTCACTAATTGGGGGGGTGACACATCCTCAGCTCTGAGAGGTTTAAGCTGGGACAGTGGGACCTGTAGTCCTTCACTAGTGGGGGGGGGGCAGGGGTGTGTGACACATCCTGAGCTCTGAGGGGTTTATGCTGGGACCTTTAGTCCTTGACTTTTGGGGTGCTGCCTGACCCACCACCAAGATGGGGTAAGTGTCAGTCAGACAGCGGGCGAGGTGGGGTGCTGGTTAAATGCTGATGGGGGGGTAACATTGGATGCATTTGATGGGCACAGTGACTGCATTTAATGGCAGAGTGAGGCTGCAATTGATAGGGGTTTTTTAGTTTGCACCCCCCCAAAAAAACATTTTGAGCACCAGCCACCACTGACAGAGAGAGACATCGCTCCAAATTGTCCACACACACAGAGACCACTACTCAGGAAAATTGCTTGATTCCTTTATCAACATAGTAAAGCCTTGTACACACCACTAGTTTTTTTTTTTTTTTTTTGCTCAATCCAGCGAGTTGAACAAAAAAAAAACAAAAACTGACAGCTCTGGTTGGAGCCGCTGAGCATGAGCAAAAGTGACCTGAGCATTGATCACTTTTCAGCGGAGTGGCAATGTCTGCTGCAAGTGTGTACAAGCCTTTGGGCGCACACTGGTGTGCTGCGGTTTGGCCGCAGTGCTTATGTACAGTTTTCCTTAGCCACAGTCCCATAGGCTTCTTTTAGGTTGTGCGTTTTATGCTGCAGTTTTTTTTTATAGCGCACCAAAGATGCAGCCGTTTTTGTGCACTTTCAGAAAATGCAGCAAAAATGTGCAAACTAATAGAAGTCTATGGGACATGCAGGAAAACCATCCCTGCAGCAGACCAGTGTGAGCCCACTACATAGTACAGAGGAGCAGGTACTGTACAGGCTGCTGAAAGAAACGTCCTTATCTGCAGAGGGAGGAGGGGGAGAGGAATTTAGGAGAGAGAAGGGGGAGAGGCCGGTCACAGCTCACTCACTTGAAAGGAAGGACCCAGCAGGCAGAAGGCTCAGTTATCAGCTTGCATAGCGTCCCATACAGAACTCCGACGGATCACAGTTTGAACATTCCCCACATGTTCTATTCACAGAAGCAGCACACAGGCTGCCCGGAGTGTGGGCGGGCACAGTGAGAGAGGGGGCTGGAGGAGGCAGAGCGGATCCACCCTCTTCTTTTCGGCTGTGCTCTGAAGGGACACAGGACTGTCAGCTCAGAAGCCGGGAACAGCACTGTGACAGGACAGATGTCCGGTCACAGCACAAACGTTCCTGCAGCTTCTGGGCTGTTATCCAGCCCTGCCAGCCTCCCTCTGGAGTCACTCGAGCAGTAACACTTGGCCAACTGCACATGCTCAGTTCCCAGCTGGCAGCACATCGGCCTTTTTACTGGGAATCAGAGCAGCCTGGGGGGAAATTGCATCCCTGTCCCCCGGCCCAGCCCGCCCCTGCATGTGCAGTAGATTGCTGTTTGCAATCTATGTCTGAAGCAGATCAAGCATGGCCAGGACACCACCTGCTTGGGCATCACATGCTTGACAAGACATATGACCTGCCATACAGTCCATTAGCAACAGCACCTGAAAGACCCACATCATAAAAAAAGGTGGACTTCTTCTTGTTCCTTATCTGGGATCTCAACCAGTACTATACCTCAAGTCCGATCAAAAACCTGCACTGAGAGGAATGAAGGTATAGCAATAGGTGCCACAAGTACTTGCAGCCAATGTGCTAGCAGTACACCACCTGTAGAATTAAGCAGGCAAAGTTTGCTACCCCAGTTGCTGAACTGTAAAAAAAAAATACTGTCCCAGCCATCCACATGCTCAGCATCTAAATGCTAGCTTGGCCAAATTGCTAGCACTACAACTGCTGCCTTTTCAGCTGGTAGACTCAGCCCCCTTTCGTGAATTTGTGGAATGTGCTGTACCACAGTGGCAGGTTCTAAAAATAATTATTTTTTTAGGCCATTCCAGCTCTCTATCTGTCAGGAACCATGAATCGGACAGAGACAGAAGTGCAGAAAAAATCACACTATTTAATAAAATGGTAAAATGGTATAAACAGAGCAAACGTAGTCAAAACATAGTCAGAGTTTGGTAATCAGGATGGGTAGTCAGCACAAGCCAGAGAAACTGGAGTCCAGAGACCAGCAAAGTTCGGTGCAGAAAACAGGATCAGGAACCAGAAGGGAAGTCAGCCAAGTAAAAGTATTTTACAGGAAAACACAGCAGAGAGAGTCCAGATGTGTTGACCAAGGCAAAGGCACAGAAGATCTGATCCAAGGAGTTTTTTTTTTTTTTTTTGAAAATAAAGCTTTATTAAAGAGCAGTGCAGTACATTGAAAAAAAAATCCAAAAGTATACTGACAAATCCCATGCAAATAAGGGATTGAAATTAGAAAAGTACAAAGATATTAAACAGAGATTCAAAGCCACTTACAATTGCCATTGAAACAGTAGGGAAGGCTGTGTCTTATGTTCCCTGTGTGGGTTGACATTCCCAACACCCCTAACGGGATCACACTGTGTTGGGAGCCCCCCCATCTCCAGGGAAAGTATTAAGGATAACCCGGTACCCCTACTGTCCCCACTCCCAGGGACCTGCCACCGCCCCTGAGGTAAAGATAGGGACCACTAGAGAAGCCATCAGACCCCTCCAGCAGTTCCCATCCATCTGGCAGTAATCCGTTTTGAATCCATAACTTGAACTCACTATTCAAAGTCTGATGGTGACTTAAGACATTCTACTATATTGTAAATCAGAAAGTTAAACAAAACTGATACACTGCTAATGTGATATCAATTCGTTGTAGTAACAGAAAGACAGGATAGAGAAGAAAAAAAGAAGAAGAAATAGAACGCTAGCATGGGTGCATATAGTTGTGCCCGGTCCAGGGTGTTTTTTTTTTTTTTTTTTTAAATTTGAAATCAGCTTGACTGTGTCGTTTGAATACCTGGGATAAGGGAAATGCCTAAATGTCTAGCCCAGGGCTCCCATGTTGCCTCGAATGACTTAGTGGTGTCCGTCATAGAGCTGACCGTTTTTTCTTGGGACATAATCCACAAAATCTTTCTTTTGGCTGCCTGGAAAGACACTGTGGGTTGCTTCCAGGCCTTAGCTATGGTGGTTTTAGATCCTAACAGCATGAAGGATATCAACTTTTGAGAGTGTTTCGTTGTCTTAGGAATTGGTGCATTAAGTAATGCCACTTGGGAAGATTTAGTAATAGGAAGACCCGATACTTTTCGAATCATAGCGAATATTTTGTTCCAAAAACCTCTTAATCTCGGACATTCCCACCATATATGAATCATGGAGCCCTGAGCTTGACACCCTCTGAAGCATAACGGGGAGGCGGAGGTAAACATATTTGCAAGTCTGGTGGGTACTAGGTACCATCTCAAAAACACTTTTAGATTAGCTTCTATTAATGAAGTATTTAAAATACCTTTAAAGGCTGTGGATCCTCTCCGATGCCATTCCTCCAGGCTCCAGGTCTCCTGCAGATCCCTATCCCACGATTCCATGTATGCAAATTTTGTGGTGGGTTCCACAAGAGACGCGTAAATGAGAGATATACCCCCCTTTATGTCTAATGCTTGGCCACACCAACGCTCATAAGATGTAAATTCCAAAGGGAGGGCCTGTCCCTTCGTTAGTGAGGAAAGAAAGTGGGATATCTGGACATATCTAAATCTCTCTGAACCTGGGAGTTCAAGCTTATCTATACAGTGCTTCAGCGTAATCGGACCCGAGGGCGAGATCCCCTTGTCCAGCCACCATTTAAAGGACTTGATATCCATGCCCGGTACAAATCGGGTGTTATGAAAAATGTGGTCAAGAGGGTGGGAGGGCGAGGTCAGTGCTGGTAAGCATTTCACTGTGTCCCATAATTTAAAGGATTGGGACAATGCTGGGGCTAATATGGAAGGTCTTGATTTCATGGGGCACCAGAGGAGGTAGTCTATGGTGTGTGTCGGGATAGCTTGTCTCTCTATATCTATCCAATCAGGTTACTCAACTCTGAAGTATACCATTGAGAGTTGGGCCAGTCTTGCAGCTTGGTAGTAGCTAAACAGATCTGGGAGACCCAAACCCCCCTTGGTCTTGGGACTAAAAAGTACATTGCGGGCTAGCCTATAGCCTTTTTTACCCCAAATGAATTTTATTATTTTCCCTTGGAGGGATTTAAGATGGTGTTTTCTAATGTCTATCGGGAGTGACCTAAACAAATAGAGGAGCTTGGGCAATAGCATCATTTTGATGGAATGAATTCTACCTAGCCATGATATATTGTATTTGGACCAGGCTAGAATGTCAGATTCTAGTGTGCGGAACATGGGAGGGAAATGAGCTTGGAAAGGTCGCTCAAACTTGGGGGTAAGGTTTATCCCTAGGTATCGGATCGAAGAGTCGCTCCATTTAAATTTGAATGAAGGCTTGAGCCTATTTACTTCTGCCTCTTGTAGGGAAATATTTAATGCCTGTGATTTGTCCATGTTGACCTTTAAACCCGACAAGGATCCAAATGTTTTTAAAAGATTGCAAATATTGGGAAGTGAGGTAGTTGGGGATTTGACAAATAGAAGGATGTTGTCCGCAAACAGGGCGCATTTGTGGGTGTGCGCTCCGCATTTTACACCCTTAATATTTTGGTTAGATCTGATCGCAATTGCCAGAACCTCTATAGCTAAAGCAAAAATCGCAGGAGATAGGGGGCACCCCTGTCTGGTACCCCTGGTTATTTGAATGGGATCCGAATAAAATCCGTGTAGTTTGACCTTGGCACTAGGAGTGGAGTATAATGCTTTCAGGGTATTTATAAACTTTTCCCCGAATCCCCAACGTCCCAGGACTGTGAATAGGAATGACCAAGACAAAGAGTCGAAGGCCTTTTGAAGGTCCAACGACAGCAATAAACCTTCCTGCTTTGGGCCTCCATCCCAACCCGTTTGTAATAATGAGACAATATCGACCGCCCTTCTAACTTGATCCGGGCCTTGTCTTCCCGGTATAAAGCCCACTTGGTCTTTGTTTATATATTGGTTGATGAAGTAGTTAATTGTGTTAGCTAGGATTTTAGTAAGTATTTTCAAGTCGTTGTTAATCAGCGAGATTGGTCTGTAGTTCTCAACTAAAGATGGATCCTTGTCGGGCTTGGGTATGACAGAGATAAATGCCAAATTTAGTTGTGACTCTAGGGGTGTCCCTGCCCTTTTGGAGTTGAAGAATTTTGTAAGATGGGGTGCTAAAGTTTTCTTAAAAGTTTTATAGTATTGATTGGAGAAACCATCGGGGCCGGGAGCTGAGCCCCCTTTTAAATTTTTAATTACCTCTATTGTTTCTTCTATGGTAAAGGGCGCTTCCATGAGATCCATATGATCTTTACGTAGAGTGGGTATGTCAAGAACATCTAGGAATGATCTCAAGGAAGAGTCTGACATAGAGTAATTTTGCTGATATAGTTTAGAATAAAAGGACTGAAAAGCTTGCAGGATTTTTGGGGGATTAAGGGTTGAGGTGCCATCCTGTAGTCTAAGGTTTGGGATTGTGAAGGTAGTGAATTTAGGAGAGAGCTTTCTTGCTAATAGAGTACTCATCTTGTCTCTCTGAACGTAGAATTTCGCACTATTCCATTTCAAGTGTTTTTCTGCCCTTACTGTGTGGGCTAGGTTTAAAGCTATTCTGGCTGCGTCTAGTTGAGCTATTTGGACCTTAGAAGGATCCCGTTTGTGATGCTTGCATAGGGCCTTGAATTCCCTCTCTAGTTTCTCTATCTCCGCTATCTGTTCTTTCTTTCTTTGAGACGACATTTGAATGAGCTTCCCCCGTATGGTAGCTTTATGAGCGGCCCAAAGAGTCTCTGCTGAAATTCCCTCCACATCGTTCCGTAAAAAGTAATCTTTTAATTCCCTCTCAATCTCTATTACTGAAATAGGGTCATTAAGAATAGTGTCGTTGAGTCTCCACTGGGTAGTGGGTGGTTTGTGGGAACCGCCCCTTTAGGGTGACGACCACCATGGAGTGATCTGATAGGGCTGTGTCCTTAATATAGGCTTTAAGAACATAGGGGATATGTATCACTGACAGGAGTATGTGGTCGATCCTGGAGTATGTTTTGTGCGGGTTTGAATAATGTGTATAATCCCTCTTTGTGGGATTATGTTCTCTCCAGATATCGGCTAGGCCTTGTTGATAAATAAGTTTCGCGATCTTGGAGCTTGTTTTTGTGGGGCGGATTGATTGTGCTTTTAAAGATTTGGATTTATCTAGACCTGGGTCGAAGGCAACATTAGAATCACCTCCGAAAATTACCGTTCCTTCTAATAGTGGGTTAAGAGTTTGAAGCATTGCTTGGAAGAATTTGGTCTGACCCTTGTTGGGGGAATAATAAGAAATGAACGAATATAGGCTTTCATCTATTTTACCTTTTACCAATAAAAATCTACCTTCTGGATCTCTGTGCACTAGATTGGGCTTGAATTTACAATTTTTCGCAAATAGTATTGCCACCCCTCTGGTCTTATCGTCCGCATTCGCTAGGAAGAATGTGGGGAATTGAGCATGTAGAAATGTCGGGTTATATCTTGAAGGGAAATGTGTTTCCTGGATCAAGACTACCGCCATTTTTTGTGCATGATAAGACTGAAATAATTTACGCCTCTTTACCGCTGAATTTAACCCTTGGGCATTATGGGATGCTAATTTAAAGGACGTTAGGGGCATGGTATCACTTGACATATTGGTTGCGTGGGGAGTGCTTGTGTGAGACAGCATTTCTTACCTCCTCTGAAGTATGGTGGAGATTTATTATTCGGATCGTAAAGCAGGACCTGGAGCCTGGAGGAGAGAGGTCTATCTGAAAATCCTGTGGACTGGCACAAAAGAAAACAGGGTTAGAGAAGAAGACAGGAAGAAAAGAGAAAATGAGAAAAAATAAATGCGAGCATTGTCGTGTGAAGTGTCCCAAAAGGAACCTGCGGCATCGAGAGGGTGAATAGATCCTCCCAATGACACCCAACATTAGACAATAGTAGCCCTCCAAAGGGGCTAACAGTCCATCTCCCGACCATGGGGATCCCATTATCGTGAGATGGATGGAGGCGCATGACTGCCACCCCAGTCAGTGCCTGCCCAATTGGTTAACCTGTATAAAATACTTCACATAACCTCATGAAGAAAACCAATTAAACACTGTAACATTGTAAACTGTGTGTATCAAAGCCAGCCGGCAAAATTATTCTTGCAGAAGGCCTATTACGCCTTGGGGAGGTATGGGAAGGGGGGGAGGGTGGGGTGGGGGGGCGGTAAAGAAGGGGAATGGGGAAGAGCGGGAGGGAAGAGAGGGAGGAGCATTATAAGAGCTGTATCTCAATCTATTAGGTGCGAGATTTTCCTAACAATCAGGTGGACGAGATATGAGGTGGAAAACCTCTAAAGGGTCCTCTGCATTTCCCCCCAAATACTTTGGGAAAAACGACAGCACAGTGTTCTAGCGTGTCCAGCTCCTGGTCTTCCAATTTACCAGCCGGTGTTGAGGAAGTCCCAAAGGGGGGAAGGCCCAAGAGCTTGAACTTTGTTGTTTGTTGTCAAGTTGATTGTGGGAGATCCGGACGAATTCTTTGGAAAAGGGGGGGAGCAATGATTTCGCGATCCGCTTAAGTAGGAACTGAAAATCCAACAGAAGAGTTCGCATGACAAATAGATGCATTTTTATGGTGCAGAGTGACCTATCAGGTCTGAGGTGTTGGAGTCAGGAGATGTACATATGGAGGTGGAAGTCAGGTAACCCTGATGGGTTCCGAGTTCGTACATCTTAAACCTATGGGGGGATCTGGGGGGTCCCCATCTCATTAAGAGGGTCATTTAGGGTTAATAACGACTTGGGTTAGATCCTGAAGAGTATGTCTGGGTAAGACCTGGAGGTATTCATCTGAATCAGGAGGGCATCGGTTCCCTCACTCGTCTGCTTTTGGTAGTTTTCCATAAAGGAGAAATGGGGCTGGTCGGAGTCTGTCTCTTGTAGGATCCAGATTGCGCATTTGATGTGTCCATCTCTGAGTCCTGAGATATAAGCTTCAGTGAAAGAAGGATCCGCTCTCCTTCAGGCAGATTAGTGAATGAGTGGGTCTTGCCTTTGTAGGTAAATTTTAAAGCAAAGGGGAAAGCCCACCAGTATCTTATTTCCTTTTGTGTCAGGATTAGTAATAGAGGTTTGAGGGCTCTGCGTTTTTGAATCGTCATAGGCGAAATGTCCGCAAATATTTGAACATCATGGCCTTGGAAGGAGATGTGTGGTTGCTGGCGGGAGAGCTTCATGATGCTCTCTTTCACTCCGTAGTGGTGCAGCTTCACCACTATATCCCTGGGAGACCCATCCTTCCTGGGGGTCCCAGTGATCTGTGGGCTCTGTCTAACTCCAGCTTGTGTGTAGAGATATCAGGAATAAGGGACTTGATCAAATCTTGCACTGCCATAGGAACAGAGGCATCCCAGATTCTGGGATGCCTCTGACCCTGAAGTTCTCCCTTCTCGATCGGTTTTCCAAATCATCGATCCTATTTAAGGCTGCATCCAACTGCTCCTGCACAATCTGAATGTGATCAGAGTTTTGATTGGTTCTTGCGACTGTATAATCAAGCTTTTGTTCGATCGCTTCTATTCTGGTGCCCAGGTTCTGGAAGTCAGATCGAATGTCATTTGTTATTTTGTGGGCTGTATTAGCTAAGCCTTTTTCCAACAGGTCAGATAGTTTGAGAAAGAGATCCCCTGCATTCTGGGGCATATCTGTGTCTGTGCCTCCCATAGTGCTGTTAATGTGCTGAAGGATAGGAGAATGTCCCATAGGAGATAGCAAGGGGGCTGCCAGTGGGTGCTCATCCAGATTGACTGAATTGTAGCCTGAGGGGGATGTGGTGGGGTGGGATGAGGAGATTGCTGGAGGAGGATATGGGAGAGTCGCAGTCGCCATCTTGGATTCGGCCTGTAATCTTTCTGCCTCAAAACGGGGTCCCAGGTCCTTTTTTGCAGCTGTGGCAGGCATGGGTGGGGAGCCGCTGTGTTCCCCCAAAAGATCCCAGTGTGCACGGGTGTGCGGCTGCCTCTGATACGGCGCTAGGGCGGCTGGCTGGCTGGGGTAGTGAGGAGCTCCCGGCTTACGCAGCCATCTTGGAGTCCCTCGCGCATGCGCCCAAAATGATCCAAGGAGTTTATATAACCAGCAGCTCTAGCTGATGAGCAGGAAATGAAGACCAGGTGAGTCACTGTGGAAGGAAAAGTCTTTGGCAATTAACCGACAGCTGAGCACAGAGCTCTGAGAAGGAAGGGCTGAGCCCAGCCCTGACACTACAATCATGTGGAAGGCAATGTTTTTGCCTCGTTGGACAGGGCAGTCAGCAGAAAGGTTCATATTACTGATGACTCATGGTCCAGCAGGCATGGTCAGGGACATTACCTTTCATCCTTCACGGCGCACTGGGTAACTCTGCTGGCAGCTGGGAAGGTTGCAGGACAGGGTTCAGTATTGGAGCTTATACCGCCACCACGCCTCCAAAAAGATGGTGGGGATTGTGCCACATCTGTTTGCTCCACCCCCTCCTCTTCTTTCTCTATGGCCTCTTCTGCTAAATTGTCCTCTGAACCAGCAGAAATAAATTGTCCTCTGAACTAAGTAGTCAATGGGCTACGCAAGCAGTCAGGCTAAAAGATGCCATGCAGTGCTTCAGTTGGTCTGTCTAGGGGACAGGAGCCACACTGGGGCAGAGATTCTGTCAGCTGTGCATTGGCAGGCTCAGAGGTGGTTGACACCACGGCAGCTTGAGCTAGAAATGGTTGTATGCGACAATGGCACCAACCTTCTCTCGGCCCTCCGATAGCGACACTTGACACATGTTCCATGCTTGGCACACGTCCTGAATGTGGGGGTACAGCATTTCTTGCCCAGGTACAAAGGATTATAAGATCTTCTGAGGCAGGCCAGAAAAATCTGTGGGCATTTTCGGCGGTCATGCAATGCCAGTGCTCGGTTGGCTGAAATTTAATGAAAATTCAACCTGCCCACCAACCGCCACATTTGTGACATGCCCACTAGGTGGAACTCAACAAGTATAGCACCAGGACAGGCTCAGGGGAGCTTGGCTTCCTTTCGCCACACCAGTGGCTACTGATAAAGGATGCATGCACTGTCCTGTCATCATTTGGGGAGGCCACAAGGATGGTGAGCAGCGACAATACATGCATCAGTGACACTGTCCCTCTAGTCTTGCTGCTGGAGTACACGCTTTGTGGAATCATGAACAGGGCACTTGAGGCAGAACAGCGGGAGGAAGAGGAGGACTTCCTTTCCTCTCAAGGCCCCCTTTATGCAGATAGCATAGGAGGATTGTGTCAGCATGGATGTAGAGGATAACACGCAGTCTTCATGGGATGGTTTTCAGTCCCCAGAAACCCAAGGAGTTGTACGTGGCTGGGAGGAGGTAGTTCCTGACATCCTCAGTGACCCAGAGGACTCAGAATCTCATGCCTCTGCAAACTTACACTGCATGGGCTCTCTGATTCTGCAAAGCCTGCGAAAGGCCACTAGGATTTTTGGTATCAAGGAGAGGGATCATTACTGTCTGGCAACCCTTCTTGATCCACGTTACAAGGGTAAAGTTTCAGAGCTTATCCTGCCTTCGCAGAGGGAGCAGAGGATGAAACATCTTCAGGACGCCTTGAAGAAAAGTTTAATTAATGCCTTTCCAGACCCTGAGAGGTTACCATTTCCTGGTGGTGGACAATGTGTTTCTGAGGCTTTGTTTAGTCAGAGGAAGAGCGGTGGAGAAGGTGGGTGGCTGACCGATGCCTTGGTGCAAGAATATCTAGGGGCAAGAGCAGACTTGGAGACCTTTCCAACTGAGCATCCACTGGGTTGCTTGGTTTTGATGGCCCACTGGACAGAACTTGCTCCATATGCAATCTAGCTACTGGCCTGTCCTGCATCCAGCGTGCTTTCTGAACGGACATTCAGTGCTGCTGGAGGGTTTGTAATGGATCAAAGAGTGTGCCTGTCCACAGACTTCGTTGTTAGGCTGACATTTATAAAAATGAATCAGTCCTGGATCAGCAGCTATCAAGCCCCTGATGGCGATGTAACTGATTGAATTTGCTAGGGATCTGGGATCCCTTGAAGACTGCTTATGCTGCCTATCCTATTTCTTCTGAATCTTGATGATGCTAGCTTCTAACGATATTTTTGGTTTAGGGGACCACCAACACCCAAGGCCCAATTTTTCTACACCTGTTTAATAATGGCATGTCATTTCAATTTTTGAAATAATTTTTAACAGCAGGGCCCGTTCCTGCGCCCAACAAGAGTAACTGTGAGGGGTTACAGTGTTCAGTCACCACCAGCACCCAACGCCCAATTTTCTTTTTCATACACCATGGGACACAGAGTCAGGCTAATATTCATTTCCTGCTGGGTTATACTTCATCATTAGGTGAATGGACACTGGTAGACCAAAGGTCTTCAGACAGGAAGTGGTCCCCTATATAACCCCTCCCATACAGGAAGTACTTTAGTATTTTACTAGTGTCTGCAAGGTGGATGGTACGGTTTGTTTGAGCTCTCTGAGCTCCAGGTCTCTAGTCCCACAAACAGTTCCAAAAATTAATCAAGGATTTGACCGTTCGGATCCATTTGACACAGGCTTTAATGGCTTACATAAATGGTACCCGAGCCTCGCAAAGAAGACTCAAGATCCTGCAAGGTTTTACCTGTAAAGTGGCCTCCGGGTGCTGGACCCTGCGGAGTGGAAATCCTGGACACTACAGTGCTAAGGCATTTTCTGCAGGGTGCTGTACAGGTCCAAGGGAGTAGACCCTAAAAACATGAAAAGGTACCCAGTCCTTGAAGGTCCAAGTGATATGAACCCGCCGTGAAGGGTGAAGATTGGGCCCTTAGTTCCTAAGTGGCCCTGCACCTGGACGGGTAAGTGAAACCCCTTTATTTTATTATTGTGGTATGTCCCAGTGATTGTAACAATCAGTCAAACTAGCTAAAGGCTGGACACCTGTGTGTGGTGACCATATGGGGGAGTTCTGGGCTAGCTGTGGGTGTTTGCAATGTGTACCTTTTTTGCTTGTGCATGGCTGTTTTTTACCTGTATGATGGTGCACTAAGGTGCGCCATTTCGCCTTGGTTCGCCATGGCACACGTGCGTTCTCAAGAGCGCCACTGGGCTCAGCAGTTTGTTTGTTTGGCAGCCATGGTGCACGCAGATTCGCTGCACATGCGCCATAGCCTTTATCTGGGTATACGAAGATTTGCATCATACACAAATACAGTCACGCCCACTCGCCGGGACCGTGCACATGCGTGCGTGCGCACGCATGCATAGAACTTTCCGGCGCATACCTAGCTTATTTAAGCTGTGTATGCCAAGCATGTGGTGCTTCCAGAAGGCAGCTGTGAGACACAGAGCAGGCTCTAAACAGACACATGCAGTGGTTCATTTCTCCTTACCCGGGTCACGTGAGTCAACAGGTCTTGCTTGACAGGCTAAAGGTGCTTAGCAGGATTGTTGTATAGGGGCTTGGTGAGCCCTATTAGAGTTAAATATATTTTTATTGTATTTAACAAAATAAAACAACATTACATGGGTAATGACCAAATGTTCTACAAATTTCAGCGATACAATGTTGGATTTAATTCAAATACACATCTGTATATCCCTTAGTGTGGCACGCGAGCGTACTCGCCTACCCACCCAAAGGCACGAAGAACTGTAGTGCATTGCATAACAAATTCATAGAGTATGGGTGATTAGACATTTGAGCAACAATCATTTAATTATAGGGAAAGAAGAAGGGGGGAAATGAGGAAAGAGACATAAAGGAAGTGGAGGAGGAAGAGGGGGATAGGTAAAAAAAAAGAGGGGGTTAGGGAAGGCTGAGCAGACCCCCACACGGCAGACTGGGAAGGTAAAGCCTAGGATAAACTCTGGGTTAGCTAGGAGGTGTCATCATCACCTTCAGGGAAGCAGAAGTAGAATATTTTATCCAGATAAGCCAGAGGGCTTTAAATTTGTCAAAGGTGTCATTGTCTAAAGCTATCATTTCCTCCATGTGCATGATATCGTTTACCGCTGAGACCCAAACAGATAGAGGTGGAGTGGTAGTGGTCTTCCAGAAAAGAGGTGACTTGGTTAAATTGATGATAGGCAACTCCTATCCTCATATTGATTAGTGGTTCCAAATTAATAATAACTACTGCAGTAGGGAACAGACACAAAAGATACGCTCAGCATCTTTCCAAATTTTAGATCCTTCCAAACTTTTAGGATCTGGAATTGGGGAGAAAACACATAAATGAGTTTGTCAAAAAACCTTAAAAGATCAGGAACATTCTCTGTGAGATCCGAATGGAGGACTTCAGCTGCTGAGGCAAAATATAAGCAAGTGAGTAACACACTCCCAAACCAAATCCCATAGGGAGAGAGTCCAACATCCCCCTTAGGGGCTTGATAAAATATAAGAAAAACATTCAGGCAAAAGTTTTCTAGTTTCTTACTCTTCTTTGTCCGCTACATTGTAGACAGTAGGGGGTGTAAAAATAAAACCTCAAAACTTCTATTAGGGACTCTCCTATAAAAAATTATTTCCTCTGTTACTCTCTGTACTTTCTGGCACTCTGTACTTACAAACTACTTCTGATAACACTTTTTACTGTGGCCTTTGCAGTAGCATTTGCCACTGGACATCCAAAAAACATGTCCATACAGACAAAACGCATACTTGTAAGATCCTGACTTGGGCATCTGGATATATCTTTTTTGTAATCTCTGGGAGGGATGTTCAGCTTTTGGTAACACCTTTGGTAACAGGTAAAACAAGAAGTGGTATGTTATAAAAACAACTGTGGGGAACCCTGGCTCTATCCCACGCTCATTTACTAAGGCAGCCATAACTTCTTGTGACTGATGACACGGTCCATGTGTCAAGCTGGAGGGAAAAGAGTGGCTGGCAGACATAAATGATCACCTTTTCCAAAGTCCTATTTCATAAGAAGTTGCCCCCTGTGGACCACTTGTTCTTCTCGTTCTGGGGTCCTTAAAGTTGAATTATTAATCCCAGCTATACTGGGCCAGAACTAGGGTGGAATCTGTGAGTTGCACAGACCCATCAAGTGTCCGGGGCTGTAAATGCAGCATCCTTAGTCACCTGGTCTGCTTCCATGTGTGAAAGTTAATATGGCTACCTCAGCAAGAACCTGGAAGGCTGAAAACAGCCGATCAAATTAACTTGGCATGCTTGGTTGGTTTACCTGCCGAAGTAAAAACAAACTTCTGGCCCTTTAAATGGAACCAAAAGCTCTCTATATCTCGACTATCTATATAAATGTACATTCTTTTTATAGCTCACAGGCTTTGCTAAAACATGGAGCTCTGCTTCTTGAGCTGGGCAAAAAGGATCCAATGACTTTGAATACAGAGTATCCTTCTGGGTGATAAACTGCATACTCAAATCTACAAAAAATTTAATATCTGGGTCTTCAGGGAGTGTGTCCTGCACTGGGCTCACAGCAGCTGATTCCCACACCAATTTAACACACATGTCTTCCTTTGTCTCCAGCCTCCTCCAATAGATGCAATAAGGTGGCTGGATTCAAATGTACGCATTTTTCATTGTTAGATTTGTACATAAACAAACTCATATTTTAAACCTTTCATTAGACAAACATTTAGTTAGCTGTATATTTGCTGCGCAGAATGTCGGACCATTAAATATTAAATGTTTGACCAAAACAATATCTAACTTTGTCTAATAGCACCTTTGCATAAAAACTACAGCTCTGATATATCGGGGTGAACCCTTCATTACTGGGTCCAGCTTCCATAAATATATTACAATGGCTTGTTTTGTATCACGCTGTTTGTGTAAGAACTCCAGTTTCATGTTTCAAAAGACAACTTCTTCCTGGCAATATTATAATAAATGATAACAATACCCTGCGGTCATGCAGAGATGCCCATAAATCCAAAATATTCTTCTGCTTATACCACTGTACTTACAAGAAAAAGGGGCACATCATTTCACAATCCATACATTCTGCTTTGGATTACAAAAATAAAAATAAATAAAAACAAAAGGACCAATCTGTATGATGGACCAGAAAGCATCAAAAACTATAAAACTACTGGCTGCAGGTGGCATCTATCCTAACAGGTTGTGTGGACTTGATGTGATGGGTCTGTTATATTTAAATTTTATTTATTATTACTCTCACATCATGGACCGCACATCAAGTTATTATCAAGAACCTTAAAATTTCATTTTTGTAGAAAAACTTCTTATGTATCCCATCCATCTTGGCTTTGTTAAATATTATGGCAGCTGTATTCCAAATAACAACCTCATCTTAATCTTTTTTTCTCTCAATAAGGGCTTATTGAATAAATGTAAAATTACAAAATTGTTATCTTAATCTAAACTAAACCCATTTTTACAAATTTCCCCAATAACCTGGATTTCATTTCCAACCAAAGGTTATCTTAACCAGTTTCAATATATCTATATTATTAATAAAATTGTTAAACTCATATTAGAAATGAATACTCATTATTACTTAATTTTACTTAATTTCCCTTTTTTAAATACTATCAAAGGGTATTCAATTTGTGCAATACACAGTTAAATGTAACCTTCATTTTACCATGTTTGGAAAACAGATTCAAAATAATTGTGATCACATTGTTTACCATTAGATACGTTAACCCGGCACATGTTTTGTCTAAAAAACTGGAATTGGCATGGTGTCCTTCCAGCTTATCACTGACCTCTCAGGGACATTCTTTCAGGAGAGCACAAAGGAGGGAGTCACATCTGCGTACATGACACACACAAGCAATAGAACTAAAGGTCCCAGCATTCGCACACATATACACCAATCAATACAGTTCGATTAAGGGGAGTAAAATAGGTACCCTTTGTCCCGAAAATGCCTTACCGATCAAGGAAGTCTGACAACTCAAATGTAAGCAAAAGGCTTACCTCAGCCGGCTGATTATCAGAAATTCCCGGATCGTCTCAAGCTCCTCGTTTCGGATACTCAGGGTCACCTGGAATCCCCTCCTAAGGCAAAGCTCGCCATGCTGACTTGGTTAAATTGATGATAGGCAACTCCTATCCTCATATTGATTAGTGGTTCCAAATTAATAATAACTACTGCAGTAGGGAACAGACACAAAAGATACTCTCAGCATCTTTCCAAATAACTGTTCTGCTTTATTATGACGCAATTGAAGGTTTTTATGCACATGATTATGTAGGTATCACATTAATATTACAATTGTACGTTTATGGTAACAAGGGGCGTTACATAGGCAGGCTTATTCTAATCAGGACTCGAAAGAATTTAAACATTTACTGAAAACATTATTAGTGCCGTGTGCACAGTGAGGGCAGTGTGCAATACATACAAAATACAATACAATTATATACAGAACTTACAAATTTCCATTACAGAGGTATAAGTTGTCTGGCAGCTGATAAAAAGAAGCCCAGCAAGGTACGTTTTTGGGAGGCTATGGAGCCCGGGAGCATTGATAATAGTGCTATCTCTGGGGATGGTGTCGTCGGTCGATCATATAGACTGCTGTATATGGTGAAAACTTGAGACCAAAGGGGCTGTATGGCAGTGCAATCCCACCATATATGGAGGTAGTTTCCTTCCAAAGAACCGCATCGCCAGCAAGATGAAGATATGGACGGGAAGATTTTATTAAGAGATAGAGGGTCCCTGTACCACCTAGTTAAGAGTTTAAAATTCTTCTCCTGAGTGTAACAGGAGATGGAGGATTTAAGGGTGAAACGGAATGACTTTTGCCAATTGATTATGGAGAGATCTCTTCCCAGGTCCGTGGCCCACCTCCTGGTGTAAGAGAGGGGTTGATCATGTATCAATGCGTGTTGTAATTTGTAAATGGTGGAAAGCAGGTGTCTGAGTGTTTCCGAGAGGGAGCACAGCTGTTCAAATCCCATTAAAGGTCTGTGAATTTGGGAAGAGGAAAATAAATCCGAGCAGAAGGAGGAGATTCGCAGGGCCGTGAGCCAATTACCCCGGTCTCCAGGCAGAATAGGTGCACCCATAGTCGGGTGCATGAATGAGTTTGCCAATGGCCATGAGGATCGGAGATGTGGGCCTATTTTGTTAGCCCCTAGTCCCTGAGGGAAAGCCGGGTGGTCGAATAATGAAGTAAGTGGGGAGGGGTCAGAGGACAGTAACGATATGATTCCGTGTTTATACCAAAGATGCAACGCGGCTATTGTCAGTGGGGAGGAGGTGGAAAGAAGGTTTTGTTTCTGTCCATAGCCCCAAAGTAATGCGCGGAGGTCTGGTGTGGAGAGGTCTTGTTCTACCATAGTGGAGGCTTTAGTGAAGGGTCGGGGAAACCACTCCAGTATCCTAGATATTATCGTTGCTCTGTGATATAGTTTGAAATCTGGGAGGCCCACTCCGCCTTGCATTTTGGGGTATGTTAGCAGCGTATGACGGATACGGGACATTCCCTGGTGCTAGATGAAGCATATGGTCATAGACCGTAGGGATCTAAAGAAGTGTTTGGGGACAGAAATGGGCACAGTCTGAAACACATAAAGCAACTTGGGGAGGGTATCCATTTTGATAGTATTAATACGCCCAAACCAGGGTAGTGGCATTAGGTTCCAAGTGTCTAATTCCTTTCGAAGCTGAGTGAGCAAGGGAAGGTAGTTGAGGGTATAGAGATTCGAAAGATTGAACGGGATCGTTATCCTGTATTCCCCAAATCGATGAAATTCGTGCATCAGGGAGGGTAGGGACGTGTGTGGTTGTTGAATATACATTAATAAATCTTCTGCATAGAGTGAAAGTTTATGGTCGGCAGATGGTGTCTGAATTCCTTTTATACTGTCGTTCTGTCTAATATCCCGCGCTAGGTGTTCTGTTACTAGAACGAAAAGTAGGGGGGAAGGAGAGCATTCCTGGTGGGTACCATTAGAAATACGAAACGGAGTAGACAAGGAGTCATTGACTAAGACCGAAGCTGAGGGGAGGGAGTATAATGCCATGACCTTGGATAGAGGGAGAGGCGTAAAAACTGCCAATTGACCCGGTCAAACGCCTTTTCTGCGTCAAAGGACAAAAGGCATGCCTTTAGGTTATGTCGTTGAATGTAAGAAATAAGATGTATGGTTTTAGTGGTGTTGTCCCTGGCTTCTCGGCCAGAGACAAACCCCACCTGGTCTTTGTGAATAAGTGTGGGTAGTAGAGGGGAGAGGCGGTTCGCTAAAATTTTAGCGAAAAGCTTAACGTCCAGGTTAAGCAGGGTAAACGGCCGGTAACTACTGCACTGAGAGGGGTCTTTGCCCGTTTGGGGATGACGGAAATAGTGGCAAATAGGAGGTCTTTAGAGGGGAGATGGGAGTCATCTATGTTATTAAGTACTGCAACTAGAAGTGGGGTAAGGGACTGAGCAAATGATTTATAGAACCTAGGAAAAAAACAGTCTGGGCCAGGGCATTTACCTGATTTTAATCCCTTAATAGCAGATAGGAATTCTGATCGTGTTAGGGGGTTATCTATGTTTGTGGACTCAGTGGGGTCTATATGCGGTAAAGCAGTTTCCGAAATATAATCACGCTTATCGGATAGGTGTGAATCCTCTTTAATGTCTGTCTAGTCTGTGAGGGTAAGTTATATAGTTGGGAGTAGTAATGTTGAAAGGCACTTGCTATGCCTGGGGGTTAACTAATCTTCTTTTGGTCAGGAGTACAGATGTGCGGAATGGGCCGACGTGGGGGGCGAGGGTGGAGAACCCTTGCAAGATGTTGACCGCATTTGTTAGCAGAGATATAGTGTCGGTTACGTCCCTTGACCCTGGCTATGAGGGAGTGGGCATCTAGGATGCGGAGTAGTTCCCTACGGGCGTTCGAAAGATCCACATACACTGTGGGAACTGGGTTTGTTCAAGTGTGTGTATAGTGGTCAATAATTTTGAGATGTCAGCGGTCCTGGCTTTCTTTAGGCGAGATCCGTGTTGCCGTGTTGAATAAACGTCCCTCTAATTATGCATTTTAAAGCTTCCCATTTAGTGAGGGGATTGGTGTCATCATTTTGGTGCTCCCGGATAAAGTCACGAATGGTCTGTTCAATAGCTGCAGCGCATGGGGTATCTTTCAGTAGGTTATCATTTAAGCGCCAGGAAAATAATTAACGAAATTTGGGGGGTGGGCTAGGTTTAAACGTACAGGGGCATGGTCAGACCATAGTATGTTGCCGAGGGATGACTTGATTGGAACATCTAATAGGGACTGGGAGATCAAAAAATAATCAATACGGCTATAGGAGGCATGGGCAATGGAATAACAGCTGTAGTCCCTCTCAAACGAATGTTGCACCCGCCAAACATCAACAAGTTGGGCAGAGTGCAAGAGTGATTTTATGTGTGTAAGGGTGGAGTGTGAAATGGACGATTTACCGGAGGAGGTGTCCACGGCCAGGGAGAGGGTCACATTAAGATCTCCACCTAGAATGAAACAGGGACCACCAAAGGAAAGAAATTTGTCAAGAACCATGGATATGAAGCCCCCCTGGTCTTGGTTCGGTCCATATACGTTAGCCACTGTAAAAATAGAAGAGTTAGATTTCAGTTTGAGAAAGAGAAAACGTCCTGAGGGGTCAGTATGAGAGTCTAGGACATCCGGGTGAAATGATTTGTGGAAAGCTATTGGAACACTCCTTTGGACTTTGCTTGAGGATTTGTACTATGGAACCATTGTAGGTAGTAGGGATTGTTAAAGGTCAGAACTGCTGAACTCTTAAAATGTATTTCCTGCAAAAGCAAGATTTGGGTTTTAGCTTTGTGAAAATGATACAGGATCTAGCTTCTCTTTTCCAGCGTATTAAAGCCCCTACAGTTATAAGAGGATAAAGCTATATGATCAAGGGGTTGCATGGTGGAAGAGAATAGGGGGGCATGGAATACTTTTAGAACGGCCAATGGCCAACCATTCATCCGTTTCTAGGGGACTGCTCAACCTGGGGGAGAGGAGAGGGGGTGGGGAAACAGACAGAGGGGAAGAGTAGAGCAAAGTAAGAAATAAGATATAGAAGAGACAGGAGAGGGTAGGCAGAGTCCTCCTCCGGGTTGTGGAGCCACAAATCAGTAGGATGGAGGGGGACAATATCCACCTCAGCAAATAACGGAGGAGAAAAGATATCTGGCCACTAGGTGGCAACGTTAAACCAACAGTAAAAAAAACTTGGTAGCACTAAAGTGCATAATAAACTAAGCATAGTACAGTGCACGTACATGCACTATCGGTCCTAAGTGGGGGTAATCGTGGTAAGCACACAGAGTGCCTCCCGGTCCCGGGGTCCACGAAGCAAAACAATAAATACAAAACTAAAGGCAGCAGTCACACATGTGGCTAAGCTGGCGTCATTGTCAAAACTTTTCTGAGAATAAGTGTTTCTCCACACTGTCACCAGACATGTCAAGAAGGAGTCAAAAGAGCTCCATGGGCAGGAGGTGTGTATTGTGGCATGGTGGGGGGAAGGGGGGAAACTATCCATCCTGTGAGGGTGATCTAGGCTGGGTCCAGTGTAGAGGAAGAACCATACACCTCAAAATACATATCTGGGTGCATAGGAAAAAGAAAAAAAAATAACATCCCTCCCCCACCCATTCACCCCCTCCCCCCACCCCACCAAAGAGAGACAAAATTTAAAAAATAAAAACAAAAAGTCAGAGTAGAATCGCCCAGAAAAAGAGGAGGGGGGTGAATGGTAGGGCAAGCTAAGCCTGTGCTGCAATGAACGTCAGAATTAGTATGCCGCCCTCGAGGGCGTTCAGTAGAACAGAACTGAAGAGCAAGCGCTCTGTAATGGAGCTTAAAAAAAAAAGAAAAACAAACTGAGCTCCAAGGGAAAAGTGTTCAAGACTTGAGGCCTCTTGGGGAGTCAATCATCCGGTGGCTTCTAAAAGGCAGACCTGGGGCGCTTCCGCTTGCCGGATCTTCGCCATTGAGAGCTGAATGGGAGGCCAGGTGTGGTAATCGGGATAGGCCAATCTGGTATGGAAACCTGTGGTAATTCCAGGGTGCTCAGGAATCATGGTAGGTCTCCTAGGGTGCGGAAGAGGGCCTTCGTGATGTACCCTGAGTTGGAATGGGAACCTCCATTGATATTTAATGTGCCTCTCCTGTAGAAGCGATGTAAGTGGTTTAAGGGAGCGTCTCATGGCCAAGGTTTGGTGGGAGAGGTCTGGGAGTAGCATCACAGGGGTGTCATTCAGCCTGATGGAATCCTGCGTACTGGCGGCTCGCATGATGTCTTCTTTAATTTTATAGAAGTGAACCCTGCATAAGGTGTCACGGATAAAGGAAGAGTCAGGATTCCTCGGGCCCGAGGTCCTATGTACTCTGTCCAGCTCTATATGAGTGCCCTTTGGTTGCTGGAGTAAATGATTAAAGATGACAGTAACTGCATTAGCAAGGTCTTTATGTTCTATAGTTTCAAGAATACCACAGACCCTTATATTGTTCCGTCTGTTACGGTTCTCAATGTCGTCCTGGTGGTACATGAGTTGCTGCAGCAGGACAGTGTGGGAGTTCAAGGTTTCCTCATGGGACTGCAGAGTAGTGCACATACCCTCAGTAGTGTTTTCTATGTCCTCCATGCGGATTCCTATGTCCCTCTTAAGCTCTGTTATTTCTTGTCGATATGTCTGCTCTATAAGGGAGACATAGTGTTCAAAGTCATTTTTAGTGGGTAGGGAACGCATATATGTTTGCAGGGATCGCATCTGCGATTCCATGTCCCATCCATCCCCAGAGCATAAGGAGGCTTGTGAGTGGCTGTGGGGGCTGTGTAGGGATGGTTCTAGGTCAGCAAAGGAGGCTAAGCGGTCCCTGGATCGTACCTGTGAAACATCTGCAGGTTCAGATCTGGCTGGGGACGGAGGCGTCGGTGCCATCTTGGATTTCGGCTGAGGTGTGCAGTAGAAGACTGGGTTAGGAATCTTCCTAAATCCCCCTGGGAGCGATCACTGCCAGGCTTGGGTTCTTCCCTGGGCTTCCCTTTGCCCATCGGAGCGGTTTGGGATAGATGCTGACCGCGATGCTGGTGTTTGTGCCTCGTGGAGACCGTCCGGACCGGGAGCTGCTGTGGGTCACGTCCTACGGCTCCATGCGCTAGGCCACGCCCCCTGGTGAGCCCTATTAAAGGGTCTCCCTTCTGAGGTGTTTTAACTACACCCAAGTACTCTGTTTGCGACACTGAATGTCTTCCAAAAAGAGGAGTGGGACTAACACCACAGGGAAGGGCACACCTACGTCATCAGTAGTTCCTGATGAACCTAGTCTTATCCCTAGAGTTGTATCCCCTGAAAGACCGGAGGCTCTTGTGCAATCTGAGCCGCTGCGCCTATCTGGTATTGTGCCTACAGTCAACGCTGCTGCTTCACCCTTTATCACTAAGGATCAACTGTCCTCAGCCCTAGCCAGGTTAGAGCACAGGATTGCCGGCACGACTGCCTCCATCCCACAGGGCGGCAGGAAGCGTGACAGATCCCATTCCTGGAGTCTCCTTGTCTGGAGCAGGAATGGGTTGAGGATGGGGAAGAGCTTAAAGCTCAGGATTTGGTGGAGTGCCCTGCAGATGAGTCTGCCTCCGAGCAATCTGGACAAGAAGATATCCACTCGATGTCTGCCTCTCAGTCGCAGAGGTTTTTGATCCTGACTCTGACCGAAATGGTGCATTCTGCCTTTAAGTTGCCTCTTGCAGAGGTGACTGAGCCCCCCTGGTCCTCTTTGGGATCTCTGAGACCTTTTCAGGTCGCACAGACTTTCCCACTACACCCCCTGTTGGAACAGGGGGTGTATGCTGATTGGGAACATCCTGACAGGACTTTTTTGCCTCCAAAAAGGTTTTCCCTTTTATACCCCATGGATGAAAAGTTTGTTAAAAAATGGAGCATGCCAGCCGTAGATGCAGCAGTCTCTTCCTTAAACAAGAACTTAACTTGTCCGGTAGATAACGCACAGGGCTTGAAAGACCCTGTTGACAAGAAATTGGAGTTATTATTAAAGGCTTCCTTTTCTTTGGCCAGTTCAGCCATTCAGCCAGCTGTTGCAGCAATTGGTATTTGCCAGTCCATAAAGGATCAAGTCAAACGGCCGGATAGGCCTAACCAGGAGGATGATCTGCCTGAAAGTAAGACAGATATTCTTTGAGCACTGTGTTTTGCTGTTGATGCTTTAAAGGATTCATTACAGCAGGTTTCTCTTCTGACTCTCTTGTCTGTACATATGCGCAGACTTTTATGGCTTAAGAACTGGTCAGCCGAGCTTCCTTGTAAAAAGTTATTGGCAGGTTTCCCATTTCATGGGGAAGGTTTATTTGGTGATCACTTGGACAAATATATCCAAAAGATTTCTGGAGGGAAGAGTTCTCTACTTCCTGTGAAGAAAAGCACCAAACGTCCCTCGTTTAACCACTTACGGACCGCCGCACGCCGATATACGTCCTAAGTTTGAAGAGGAATATCGTTCTTATGGCAGCAGCTAGCTGCCATAACCCCAGTATCCTCTTCTTCGCCCGGCGGTCCTCTTTCCGATAATAGTGGTCCCAGTGGTGGATTCACCACAAGATCACTTTTATCGGCGGTGGGAGAGGCCCATCCTCTTCCGCCGCACTCCGGTGCCCTCCACCGCTTACCAGAGCCATCGGTAGTGGCGGAGGCGGTCAGATCCTTTCTAATGCTGGGTATGGAGATGAGTGAGGGGAAGATGGCCCCCACCCTTCTCCATAACATTGCAGGGCGACTGCTCTTAAAGGGCCTTTTTTTTTTTTTTTATGACAACATTATTATTTTTTTATTGCATTTTAGTGTAAATATGAGATCTGAGGTCTTTTTGACCCCAGATCTCATATTTAAGAGGTCCTGTCATGCTTTTTTTTCTATTACAAGGGATGTTTACATTCTTTGTAATAGGAATAAAAGTGACACAATTTTTTTTTTAAAAGAACAGTGTAAAAACAAAAAATAAAAGGTAAAATAAATAATAATTTACTTTTAATAACTTTTTTTTAAACGCGCCCCGTCCCGTCGAGCTCATGTGCAGAAGCGAACGCATACGTGAGTAGCGCCCGCATATGAAAACGGTGTTCAAACCACACATGTGAGGTATCGCCGCGATTGGTAGAGTGAGAGCAATAATTCTAGCCCTAGACCTTTTCTGTAACTCAAAATATGCAACCTGTAGAATTTTTTTAAACATCGCCTATGGAGATTTTTAAGGTTAAAAGTTTGTCAATTTTGAAGCGTGACATGTTGGGTATCAATTTACTCAACGTAACATTATATTTCACTAAATAAAAAAAAATTGGGCTAACTTTACTGTTGTCTTATTTTTTAATTAAAAAAAGTGTATTTTTTCCAAAAAAAGTGCGCTTGTAAGACCACTGCGCAAATACAGTGTGACAGAAAGTATTGCAATGACAGCCATTTTATTCTCTAGGGTGTTAGAAAAAAACGTATAATGTTTGGGGGTTCTAAGTAATTTTCTAGCAAAAAAAACCTGTTTTTAACTTGTAAACAACTAATCTCAAAAAGAGGTTCGGTCCTTAAGTGGTTAAAAACCCTTAAGGACCGAACTGTCTCAGTGACCGAAATGTCTCAGTGTCAGGGCGGTTCAGCAGCCAACAGGGCGCTAGGGCCAGGGGCAAGCCGCAAGGCCAGGGCCAGAAAAAGCCCTGGGTCCAAAATTCTTCTAAACCCAGCACCAAGCCCTCATTTTGAGGGGATGCCCCCACTCCATCGGCTTGGGGGGGGGTCTGCTGCACTTTGCGGACTTTTGGAAAAAGTTCTAGTGCATCAAGGAGTGATTGTAGAGGTTCCGTTATCCGAAAGGGGCACAGGAATACTCAAACCTGTATACAGTTCAGAAACCAAACGGGGACACAAGGCCCATTTTGGACCTAAGGTCCCTGAACAGGTATCTATTGATACAATCCTTTCGGATGGCGTCTGTCCACTCAGTAGTAACCTCACTCCAGAGGGGAGACTTTTTAGCCTCCATTGACATAAAGGACGCATACTTACACGTACCTATCTTTCAACTTCATCAGAGGTTCCTACGTTTTGCAGTAGAGGAACGTCATTTTCAGTTTGTGGCTCTACCCTTCGGGCTTGCTACAGCTCCCTGGTAGTTCACAAAGGTCCTAGCACCAGTACTGGTTATTTTAAGGGCCCAAGGGATCCTGGTCCTCGGTATCTGGACGACCTCCTGCTTTAGAGATCACTCAGTACAGGCTCTAGAACAGAGCATAATATACACAGTGAGGTATTTGAAAAGCTTAGGCTGGATCATAAATACCGCAAAGTCAACCTTGAGACCAGCTCAAAGTCTAAAATTTTTAGGTCTGATTCGAAAAATGGTCCAAGCAAGAGTATTCTTGCCAACCGTCAGGATCTGTGCCCTGAAGGATCAGGTGCGCCAGATAAGGGGCACCAGACAACCCTCCATTTGGCTCTGTATGAGTCTTCTAGGGAGGATGGTATCCTCCTTCGAGGCAGTGCCCTATGACCAGTTCCATTCCAGGCCCTTATAACAAGACATCTTGTTGGCTTGGAACAGAGGAAGAAAAACAATGGATTATCCAATGTGCTTATCTCCTCAGGCACGCTTAAGCCTAAACTGGTGGTTGCAGGATCAGAACCTGCGAAAGGGAAAATCCTTTCTCCCGGTAACTTGGAGAGTACTGACTACAGATCTCTCTCTCAGGCTGAGGAGTGACCCTAGATGGGCTCACAGCCCAGGGGAAATGGTCTGGGACAGAGCAGACCCTGCCCATCAATGTCCTAGAATTACGGGCAGTACGTCTGGCCCTACGATCCAGGATGGTGGAGCTTCAGGACTGCCCCATCAGGGTTCAGTCCGACAATGCCACGGCAGTGGCCTATATAAACCACCAAGGCAGTAGTCGTTCAGCTCTGCAGGAGGTGAACTACATATTAGCCTGGGCAGAGGGACATGTGCCAATAATATCGGCAGTCTATATCCCGGGAGTAGAGAATTAGAAGACAGATTATCTCAGCCGCTAGCAGATCTGGAATGGTCCCTGTCACGGAACGTCCCACACTCCGCTTGAGTGCTTCCATCATATACCACTTTCTTGTAGTCTGTATACAGATATCAGATATTCCAACCTCTCTGAGCACAAAACAAGGCGACACTTGCTTGTTGCTAACATGAACTGTTTTGTTTAGAATCAAAATTACAAGACTTTATATGCCATTGGAACCTCCTCTAACAATACAACTGTAACCTAATTAACATAATTAACATGAGCTAATTAACTAAAAAATTTACCCAGACCAGATGACAGACTTGTGGGCACCGAGCTTCACACAGTAGTATAAACACAATAGCTGCAGCTCCAATAGGAGTCGTCCCGTCTCCTACATTGTATAGAGGACAATGTGATCAGCTCATTCAATTAACATAAACACAGGTAGTTGGAGTTGATGACACCAGCATCTCCTCACAGGATGTGTCCCAACAGAATGAATCAGTCTTATCAGCAGGGGGCTTCTGGAGGAATCCCCCCTCCCTCTTCAGGGACACAAATCCACAGCAAGGAGTCCCCAACAGAATCAAACAACACACAATATATACATATATACACGACTGAGTCCGATTAGTACAGTTCAGACTGGATTTCTCATTCACCTCACAAAGAGTATTGTTCCATTGAAAATCCAGGGCCCATAATCAAAAGGCAACAGACTTGCATTCAGTCCTCTCCAACAGCCTCTGTCCCGGCTAGGTCTGTCACAGTCCCTACACCCAGAGGCATTCCAGGAAATTTTCCAACATTCGGGATGGCCAGACATCGACCTACTGGCATCCAGGTTCAACAAAAAGCTACAGCAGTTTGTGTCTCGATCAAGAGATCCTCTGGCAATTGGAGCAGATGCTCTGATAGTTCCATGGAGCCAGTACTCTCTGGTTTATGCTTTCCCTCCAATCCCTCTCCTTCCACATTTGTTGCGCAGGATTCGGAGAGAGGGGATTCCAGTCATTCTGGTGGCACCAGCCTGGTCCAGAAGGCCCTGGTTCCCGGAGATTATGAGACTGACAATAGACGGGCCATGGACGCATCCACGTCGCCCTGATCTACTGTCTCAAGCTCCTATATTCCACCCCAATTTACAGTCTCTAAATTTGATGGCATGGCTATCGAAGCCAGGGTATTAAAGGACCGTGGCATCTCTGGACCAGTAGTGTCTACTCTAGTGAATGCTAGAAAAGCTATCTCTAGGAAGTTTTATCATAAGGTCTGGAAGACTTATATTGCTTAGTGTGAAGCCAGAAAATGGCATCCTCGGAAATATGTGATTGGGAGAATTCTCTCTTTTCTACAGTCAGCTGTGGAAATCAAATTGGCTTTGAGTACAATCAGAGGTCAAGTTTCGGCCCTATCAGTATTCTTCCAAAGGCCTTTAGCCTGCCATTCACTGATTCGAACCTTTATGCAATTGGCAAATTTGCTTGCTTCCCCCCATTAGGTCACCTATGTGTCCTTGGGACTTGAACTTGGTGCTGTCTGTGTTAGAGAAACAACCAATTGAACCTATTAAGGAAATTCCATTAGACTTGCTGTCACGCAAACTAGGCTTCCTGATGGCTATCACCTCGGCTAGAAGGGTGTCAGAGTTGGTGGCCCTTTCATGCAGGGAACCGTACTTGATCCTTCACCATGACAGAGTCGTGTTACGACCTGTTCTATCCTTTATGCCAAAAGTGGTGTCGGCCTTTAATTTAAATCAGGACATTATTTTGCCTTCTTTTTTCTCTCAGCCTAGTTCGGCGGAAGAGAGACGACTGCATTCTTTGGATGTTGTCCCGGCAGTCAAGGTTTATTTGTCTAGATCTGCAGAGGTCCGAGGATTGTTTTACCAAAAGGACCCAAGAAGGGACAGGCAGCTTCCAAAGCTTCCATTGCCAATTGGGTCCATCAATTGGTCATTCAGGCCTACGGTCTGAAACATAAAGCTCCTCCCTTTAGGGTGAGAGCTCATTCTACCAGGGGTGTAGAAACCTCCTGGGCTTTTCGCCATCAGGTATCCGTGGCTCAGATTTGTAAGGCTGCTACCTGGTCTTCAGTGCATACGTTCACAAAATGTTATCAAGTGGATGTTCGAGCAGCCGAGGATTCGGCTTTCAGCCGCAGTGTACTGCGGGCTGCCGTATAAGTTCTGATGGCTATTGTTTGGCAGGGTGTCTCCCTCCCATCAAGGCTATTGCTCTGGGACTTCCCTAATAATGAAGTATAACCCAGCAGGTAATGAATATTAGCCTGACTCTGTGTCCCATGATGTACTCCAATTTTTCCCATTTTTATGCAGAGTATATAGTGCAGTCCATATAGTGTGTGTGTGTATGTATATGTATATATATGTGTGTGTATGTGTGTATGTATGTGTGTATATATACATATATTTATATATACTGCAGTTTAGAGTATATAGTGCAGTCAGTGTAGTATACAGTGGGGACGGAAAGTATTCAGACCCCCTTAAATTTTTCACTCTTTGTTATATTGCAGCCATTTGCTAAAATCATTTAAGTTCATTTTTTTCCTCATGAATGTACACACAGCACCCCATATTGACAGAAAAACACAGAATTGTTGACATTTTTGCAGATTTATTAAAGAAGAAAAACTGAAATATCACATGGTCCTAAATATTCAGACCCTTTTCTGTGACACTCATATATTTAACTCAGGTGCTGTGCATTTCTTCTGATCATCCTTGAGATGGTTCTACACCTTCATTTGAGTCCAGCTGTGTTTGATTATACTGATTGGACTTGATTAGGAAAGCCACACACCTGTCTCTATAAGACCTTACAGCTCACATTGCATGTCAGACCAAATGAGAATCATGAGGTCAAAGGAACTGCCTGAAGAGCTCAGAGACAGAATTGTGGCAAGGCACAGATCTGGCCAAGGTTACAAAAACATTTCTGCTGCACTTAAGGTTCCTAAGAGCACAGTGGCCTCCATAAACCTTAAATGGAAGACGTTTGGGATGACCAGAACCCTTCCTAGAGCTGGCAGTCCGGCCAAACTGAGCTATCAGGGGAGAAGAGCCTTGGTGAGAGAGGTAAAGAAGAACCCAAAGATCACTGTGGCTGAGCTCCAGAGATACAGTCGGGAGATAGGAGAAAGTTGTAGAAAGTCAACCATCACTGCAGCCTTCCACCAGTCGGGGCTTTATGGCAGAGTGGCCTGACGGAAGCCTCTCCTCATGTGCAAGACACATGAAAGCCTGCATGGAGTTTGCTAAAAAAACACCTGAAGGACTCCAAGATAGTGAGAAATAAGATTGTTTGTTCTGATGAAAACAAGATAGAACTTTTTGGCCTTAATTCTAAGCGGTATGTGTGGAGAAAACCAGACACTGCTCATCACCTGTCTAATACAGTCCCAACAGTGAAGCATGGTGGTGGCAGCATCATGCTGTGGGGGTGTTTTTCAGCTGCAGGGACAGGACGACTGGTTGCAATCGAGGGAAAGATGAATGCGGCCAAGTACAGGGATATCCTGGATGAAAACCTTCTCCAGAGTGCTCAGGACCTCAGACTGGGCCGAAGGTTTACCTTCCAACAAGACAATGACCCTAAGCACACAGCTAAAATAATGAAGGAGTGGCTTCACAACAACTCCGTGACTGTTCTTGAATGGCCCAGCCAGAGCCCTGACTTAAACCCAATTGAGCATCTCTGGAGAGACCTAAAAATGGCTGTCCACCAACGTTTACCATCCAACCTGACAGAACTGGAGAGGATCTGCAAGGAGGAATGGCAGAGGATCCCCAAATCCAGGTGTGAAAAACTTGTTGCATCATTCCCAAAAAGTCTCATGGCTGTATTAGATCAAAAGGGTGCTTCTACTAAATACTGAGCAAAGGGTCTGAACACAACGAATTAATAATAACTACTGAAGTAGGGAACGGACACAAAAGATACACTCCGCATCTTTCCAAATAACTGTTCTGCTTTATTATGGCGCAATTGAAGGTTTTTATACACATGATTATGTAGGTTATGGTAACAAGGGGCGTAACATAGGCAGACTAATGCCCTGTACACATGCTCGGATTTTCTGATGGAAAAAGTGCGATCGGATTGTGTTGTCAGAAATTCCGATCGTGTGTGGGCTCGGACTTTTTCCATTGGAATTTCCGACACACAAAGTTTGAGAGCAGGATATAAAATTTTCCGACAACAAAATCTGATCGTTTAAATTCCGATTGTGTGTACACAAATCCGACGCACAAAGTGGCACGCATGCTCAGAATAAATTAAGAGATGAAAGCTATTGGTTACTGACCCGTTTATAGTCCCGACGTATGTGTTTTACGTCACCGCGTTCAGAACGATTGGATTTTCTGACAACTTTGTGCGACCGTGTGTATGCAAGACATGTTTGGCCCAAAATCTGTCGGAAAAAATCCGATGGATTTTGTTGTCGGAATGTCTGATCAATGTCCGATCGTGTGTACAGGGCATAATTCTAATCAGGACTTGAAATAATGCAAACATGTAATGAAAACATTATTAGTGTCGTGTGCACAGTGAGGGCAGTGTGCAATACATATAAAATAGAATACAATTATATACAGAACTTACACATTTCCTTTACAGTCTTCTCTCTTTTGATCAATATTTTGATCACTAACCATACATGCTATCACCTTTAACCTGGAACCTTCACACGCTTAGGTGAAGGTAGTCCTGGCCAAAGAGCCAAAACTCCATTGTGGAGAATATAATAGCTGAGCAGCTTTTTCATTACAAAATGACTTTTCATTGTGAAAAACAAATGACAAATGATTGATAAGACATATTTACAGAGTACTGGCTGTACAATCCTGTGGCCAGAATGGCCTTCTAGCTTAATTGTTGGCATTCTGATTTATCAGCATATTTAAACACAGACAATTCTACCATAAATGGAAGATGTACAAAAGACAAATATGATTTCAACATGGCTAAACTGCTTTTTAAATCACATTATATATATATATATATATATATATATATATATATTCAAGTTTTGCACAACTGTACATGAAATAGATGCTGTATTGAGTCTCCAAACATTTCCTTATATATACAGTAAATGCAGTGGCGGCTGGTGCTCCAATTTTTTGGGGGGCGCAAACAAACCAAAAAAATTCTGAAAAAAAAACCCCATCAATCGCAGCCTCACTGTACCATCAATCGCAGCCACTGTGCCATCAATCGCAGCCACTGTGCCATCAAACGCAGCCACTGTGCCATTAAACGCAGCCATTGTGCCCATCAATTGCCGCCACTGTGCCCATCAATTGCCGCCACTGTGAACATCAAACGCAGCCACTGTAGCCATCAGTTGCCACCACTGTGCCATCAAACACAGCCACTGTGCCCATCATTTTTCCCGGATCGCGATAGCGAGGGTTTCAATAGCTAGAAGATAAGTGGCGAGAGTGGCCATCCTTGCCTGGTGCCTGTTGCTATGTGTATTAGGTCCAAGTAGTATCCCTGGAGGTGAACTCTAGCCTGTGGTCTAGAATAGAGTGCTCAAATTAAGCCCATGAACCTGTCTCTAAATCACTCTAGAAGGGCGAAAATATATGACCAGGAGACAGAATTAAAGGCTTTTTGTAGGTCCAAAGAGAGTAACATGCCTGCTTGCTTGGGGCCCCCTTCCCACTTAGATTGGAGAATAGATATAATGTTAATTGCCCGCCGAATTTGGTCTGAACCCTGTCTGCCAGGGATGAAGCCAACTTGATCTCTGTGTATGTAATTGTAATACAGGATGATAACCGGTTGGCAAGGATTTTAGTCAGTATTTTAAGATCACTGTTAATAAGTGATATTGGATGGTAGTTGCTAACATCCTCTGGATTTTTATCTGGCTTGGGGATCACTGCTATATATGCTGTATTAAGGTGTGTATCTATTGGGTCACCCAGGGTTTTGGCGTTAAAAAAAATTCGCTAGATCCGGTGCCAAGGTGTTAGCGAATGCTTTGTAGTAGGGGCTTGATAACCCGTCGGGGCCTGAAGCAGAACCTGTCTTAAGTTCCTTGATGACCCCTAGGACTTCCTCCTCTGAGAAGGAAGCCTTCAGTGAACTCTTGTGCTCGGGGAATAGGACCGGGATAGGCAAAGAATCTAAGAATTGATCAATAGCGGCTTTTGTTTTGGAGGGATGAGCCTGATAGAGTTTTTTATAGAAAATCTGGAGGGCTCTAGGATTTTTGTGGGATTAGCTGAGAGACCGTGTCCAGGAATCCTGATTTGCGGCATTACATGCAGTTGTATCTTGGGGGATAATTTGGATGCAAGCATAGAGCCAATTTAGTCTTTCTGTGTATAGAATGTGTTCTTATTCCACCATAGGAATTTTTCTGCTTGTGCCGTGAGGACTAGATTAAGTTTAAGCTTGAGTTTGTCTAGTTGAGCTATTGTCGCACTTGAGGGGTTTCTTTTGTGTTGGGAACGTTATTTTCTCTCTTTCTAATTTCTCAATATCGGCTGTTCTTTCCCGTTTTGATTTGAGCTGACATTTGGATGATTTCCCCCGAATAAATGCCTTGTGGGCTGCCCACAAGGTTTCTGCTGAAGTATCCTCTGTGTTGTTCATTTTAAAGTACTCTGCCAAAGCTTTCTCAAGCATGGTTACCCTGACTGGGTCAGACAGGAGTGACTCATTCAGTCTCCAGTGTCTTTGTCTAGATTTTGTGGAAGAGAGGCTGATGGTCATTGTCACTAGAGAGTTATCCAACAATACTGTGTCTTTGATGTGTGATGTTAGGACCAGAGGAATTGTATATGTGGGTATCAAAATATGATCAATTCTGGCATATGTGTGGTGTGGAGCAGAGTAGTGAGTGAAGTCCCTTGCAGAGGGATTCAGTTCTCTCCATACATCTTCCAGACCTTGAGTGTGTATTAATTTGGCAATTTTGTGGCTAACTTTGAGTCAGTTGTTTTTTTATAACATACCACTTCTTGTTTTAACTGTTACCAAAGGTGTTACCAAATGCTGAACATCCCTTCCAGAGATTACAAAAAGATATATCCAGATGCCCAAGTCAGGATCTTACGAGTATGCATTTTGTCTGTATGGACATGTTTTCTGGATGTCCAGTTGCAAATACTACTGCAATGGCCACAGTAAAAAGTGGTATCAGAAGTAGTTTGTAAGTACAGAGTGCCAGAATCTACATAGAGTAACAGAGGAAATCATTTTTATATGAGAGTCCTTTCTAGAAGTTTTGAGGTTTTATTTTTACACTCCCTACTGTCTACAATGTAGTGGAAAAGTAGAGTAAGAAATTAGAAAACTTTTGCCTGAATTTTTTTTTATATTTTATCGAGCCCCTAAGGGGATGTTGGACTCTCTCCCTATGGGATTTTGTTTGGAAGTGTGTTACTCACTTGCTTATATTTTGTCTCATCATCTGAAGTCCTCCATTTGGATCTCACAGAGAATGTTGCTGATCTTTTAAGGTTTTTGACAAACTCATTTATGTGTTTTCTCCCCAATTCCAGATCCTAAAAGTTTGGAAGGATCTAAAACTAAAGCCAGGTGACTTGTGGATTGTTAAGAAACATTTACTCAGTGGCGGCCCGTCCATAGGGGGTGCATGGGAGCTGCCCCCCATCCAGCAGTCACAAAAAAATATATAAATAATTTTTTTTTTAAATGCCCCTTTAAAAAAAAAATGCCCCTTTTTCTAATCATCTGTTCCTAATCATCTAATCATCTGGGTCTCATAAAGAGACTCTGGCTGGTGTTTACTTTCAAGGTTTTTCTTGTTCCCTTATTGTTTTTAAATGTGTATTATAACACCACTCATCCCACTGATACTTACCTTTTTCTAATCATCTGTTCCTTTGTATTATCAACCATTGTTTGATTATGATGCATTATATTGATTAACAAGAGTTTTTCTATGGATCATACATTTTTTAATTTTTATTCCACAAAGATATGTATAGGAGTAACGTTTACTAACAATCATGCACTTTTATAGGTTTACATGTGATGTCAATTTGGCAGTCAGATCCTCACACCGCTGTCCTGTACCTAGGTTTGGTCTGTGTCCCTAGACATGCTTGTCCTCTGTTGTCCTGTGCGCCGCCATAGAGCCCACCTTGCAAATTGCCTCTCTTATTATATGAGTGGCTATCGGGCCATGAGTGCTGGTTCTTCTTAGTGTGATGACGTTTACGCCTATTTTGGGCATGTGGGTGTGGTTATCTCATCCCCAGCCCTGTCAGCTCACAGGCTGATGCCTGTAATGAGAAAGAGGCTTGGAACACAAACACTAGCGCACAATGATGTTGCTACGGCGGCGTCGCACATGTGATCATGGAGGGTGGGTGTTCTAGGCTGTAATTGGTTCACATAGTCACATGACCATCCGGGAAGTAAGGTGTGCGTGTCCAGAGGACCGCTGATTGGTCATATTACCTGTCCAATGTCAGCACTCCCAGCTGATCGGCTGCTTTGTTAATTTTAAGGTCTTTATATAGCGTGGTGCCTAACACTAGGTTTTATGCCCCAGTTGAAGGACTTTTGTCCGAAACATGTCGGGTTGCTGAGCCATTGTGCTTTCTGACACCACACAATACTGTTTTTTATCCTTTACTTTTTATATGATCACTCCCTGTACCCACCCGACTAGGTGGATTGTACTGTTAAGCTTTTGCTGTTCTAATATATTTTTATTTTTGGATTTACGCACTGTGTGGAGGCCCTTCCCTTCTTTCCTTTTTTATGGTTTGATGTGGCACCATTTGGAGTTCATACATCCTATCAAGTGTGACCATCGGATAGGAGTCCAAGTTCGTTAGCCGGGCTGTCCTAGCTACACCATTTGCTTACCACGGATTTTGACGGAAGTATTGAGGCGTATCTCCACACCAGCTCCTTCCATCAAATATCTGCTGGATTGTTGAATCCAAACACCTGATTGACCCACCACCTTATGGTAAGTGTGTCCACTTCTCATGGTAAGCGTACCCATTCCTTCAATATTTCCATCTTGATATGGCAATTTACTATCATCTACAGGCATCATCTACACATGGGACTTTATTTCATTTTACTGAAGAATCTCCTATTTTTTTTGGTTTATCACAGACAGATTTAGTTGCAGTTTTTTTTTGCTTACATGGACATTTTCACCTACCTGTGACAAACTTTCCTGATTTGTTTGTCCTTTTGTTGTTGTATATTGTTCACGTTGATATCTGACCTACAAGTTACTATCAGCTTTATATTTACACGTGAGGTGATACTTCACTTTCGCACTTTGTTACACACTAGCACTGCATTTTTTATCTTTTCACGTGATCCGGGAAAGCCCAAATATACAGGGAGTGCGGCTCTCAAACCCACAAATGTGGGCTTTATGCGGATGACATCCTTTTGTTCCTCACCTATCACGTCCCTCCCAAATCTATGTCGGACGCTAAAAAAATTCTCGACTATTTCAGGTCTTCAAGTGAATTACTCCAAGTCATTAGCCATGAATGTCTCCTTTCCTCGGGACATGGTTGCCCTACTCCAAAAATCTTTTCAACCTGCATGGAGTGAAGCGCCGTTGACCTTACTGCCCAAAGATGACCTTACTGCCCAAACTGCTTTACCTGTTTCGCTCCCTTCCCATACCAATAAAACAAGCCCACCTCAAAGCCTTTCAGAGGTTCTGAAATTTGTATGGGGTAGGGGAGTTTACAGAATCCCACAGAGCACACTGTTCTGTCATAGGAAAAGGGGGGGACTAGGTCTTCCAAAATTACTCCAGTACTATTTTGCAGCTAGACTGGCACAGATTTCGGTAGTATAATCTAGATATGAGAAAGCAGACTGGGTCCAAATTGAAAGGCAAGCAGTCCCTCGCCACACTCTTGACTTCCTGATGTGGTGCCCACCAAAAACCCAGCCGCCGATAATGGCGTCGACTTTATCTCACTCACTAGACCTCTGAGACCGTTTACGCACATCAACGACCCTTACCTCCATGAGAAAATCGCTGTTGCATCTATTTAACAACCCTGGCATGAACATAATAGCTTTCAAATGGTGGTTGGACAAGGGACTGTACCGGATCGGACATTTTTACACCCCCTCAGGCCCTTTCTCTCTCAATCACTGAATCCATAATTTGGAGTTACCCCCCTCGGAACGATTCAGATTCCGGCAAATTTTGCATTTCTTACACTCAATTTGGTCAGAAAGACCACTTCCGCTTAGGTTTACTCCCTATGAACTCTGGTGTGGACAGGGTCTGGAACAGAGGGGAGGGATCTCGACCATGCTACCGACCGCAAAATCGCCCTTTATGACTGAGGCGGACTTCCAATTCAGCTGGGACCTGGAGGCCTGGCAGGTGGCCTGCTTTAAATCCTTCAAGGACATTCTAAATATGGCCCTCACAAAGGCCATTCTGAAAGTAATCTCCCAATGGTACTACACGCCCTCCAGACTGGCCTCTATGTATGCCTCGGCAGATCCTTTGTGCTTTAGAGGCTGTCAACTTTCAGGGACAATGGCCCACATCTGGTGGGAATGCCCCAGAATTCGCCCGTTCTGGAGGAAAATTTTCAACGTAATTAAAAAAACTCACTGGCAGCCAGGTACCCAGGTCCCCAATGGTGCCTCTTTTCAATGGGGTTATCCCTAAAATCCCCAAACACACTCGTAGGCTAATTCACTTCGTTCTCGTGGGTGCCAAACTAACAGTAGCGAGGGCATGGAAACAACCCAAAATTTCAATCAAAGCAGCCCACAGGAAAATCACCTGGATAATGTCCCAAGAAAAGTTATCCAGTATATTACTGGATACTGTAGGCAAATTTGAAGCCACATGGGAACCATGGGCCCATCACGTGGGCATCTCCCTCTCCCCTAATACTAAGCCAGATTGAACCTACTTCAGAGCCGGCTGATAGACATCTTCAACTCCTAGTATATATTCTGGCTTGAGCGCTGGCTTTAGCCGAGTGCCTTATGGTAATACAATGTCCCTACTGTTTCTATGATATGTTTATGTAATTAACTTACTATGTTATTGCTCGCTTCTGTGGTGATACATTTGCTTTGTACCACGTATTTCTACTATCAATATCCTGATATCCAATCGGTATGTGTTTGTTATATTACTATTGAAAATAAAATTCTTTGAAATTAAAAAAAAAAAACAACTGGAGAACCTTGGCTCTATCCCATGCTCATTTACTAAGGCAGCCATAACTGCATGTGACTGATGACACGGTCCATGTGTCAAGCTGGAGGGAAAAGAGTGGCTGGCAGACATAAAATATCAAAATATAACATTTTTCCAAAGTCCTGTTTCATAAGAAGTTGCCCCTGTGGACCACTTGTTCTTCTCGTTATGGGGTCCTTAGAGTTGAATTATTAATCCCAGCTATACTGGGCCAGAACTAGGGTGGAATCTGTGAGTTGCACAGACCTAGCTCACAGGTTTTGCTAAAACATGGAGCTCTGCTTCTTTAGCTGGGGAAAAAGGATTCAATGACTCTAAATACAGAGTATCCTTCTGGGCGATAAACTGCATACTCCGTATGGGTATTGCCATCCTCAGTATAAAACCAGGATCAAATCTACAAAAAATTAAATATCTGGGTCTTCAGGGAGTGTGTCCTGCACTGGGCTCACAGCAGCTGATTCCTACGTCATCAATTTAACACATGGTTTTTCTTTGTCTCCAGCCTCCTCCAATAGAGGCAATAAGGTGGCTGGATTCAAATGTACGCATTTTTCATTGTTAGATTTGTACATAAACAAACAAAACTAATTCATATTTTGAACCTTTCATTAGACAAACATTTAGTTAGCTGTATATTTGCTGTGCAGAATGTGGGACCATTTAAAATAAATATTTGACCAAAATAATGTCTAACTTTGTCTAATAGCATCTTTGCATAAAGCAACAGCTCTGATATATCTGGGTAAACCCTTCATTACTGGGTCCAGCTTGTATAAATATATTACAATGGCTTGTTTTCTATCATGCTGATTGTGTAAGAACAGTTTTCATGTTTCAAAAAGACAACTTTTTCCTGGAAATATTATCATTTTTCATTGCTTGCTCTGTTGTTAGTTTTAACTAGATAACACAAGTCCTTAGTTTCCATCCTACATTATTTTCCTGATGTCATAACATAATAAATGATAACAATACCCTGCGGTCATGCAGAGATGTCCAATAAATCCAAAATATTCTTCTGTTTATACCACTGCACTTACAAGGAAAAGGGGCACATCATTTTACAATCCACACATTCTGCTTTGGATTTCAAAATTAAAAATAGATAGAAACAAAAGGACCAACAATCGGTATATGACAGAACAGAAAGCTCTCAGCCAGATCAAAAACTATAAAAACAACTGGCTGCAGGTGGCATCTATCCTAACGGGCTGTGTGGACTTGATGTGATGGGTCTGTTATATTTACATTTTTTTTATCATTACTCTCACATCATGGACTGCACATCAAGTTATTATCAGACCTTTAGATTTCATTTTTGTAGAAAAACTTCTTATGTATCCCATCCATCTTGGCTTTGTTAAATATTATGGCAGCTGTATTCCAGTTAACGACCTCCTCCTAATCTTTTTTTCTCTCAGTAAGGGTGGGCATTTTTCATTCCCTTACTTAATTTAATGCCCATAATGACTGGCCAGTCTTCTCTACGTGTGCCTATACCCTCTTGCCTCTAAACTACTTTATCTAGCAGATGTACTAAATATACCTGTGAACAGCACTATTCTTCCCTTTCTTATATATAACACTCGATTGACAGTAGACAGGGACAACATAACATATAACCACTAATCAATACAGTTTGATTAAGGGGAGTAAGATAGGTACCCTTTCTCCTGAAAATGCCTTACCGGTCAAGGAAGTCTGATAGCTGTAAAGGAAATTTCTGCGCTAACTAAGTGAAAAAAGTGCAGCTGCTTGTTTAAGCCTAAATACAAAAAAAGCTCAAAAACAAATATCTCCAAAAAACAAGCGCGCAACCATTGATTAATCAGTGAAGATGATTAAACACAACCATATAAAAACTCATATAAAGATATATTTAGTATTGTGCAAAAGTGATACAATAAAGTAAAAAAATGCTACCAAAAAATGCTAACAAAAAATGCCCATGTGAACAGTGGTGTGCACCATCAACCTGTTACAAGGACCTAAAGCAAAAGTACTCTGATATATACAAAATCCATATGAGGCGAGTGTATCCAAGTGATCAAAAATATATACAAGCAAAGTCCATAAAAATGACAGTGTGAATATGGAGAAACTCAATAATCAGGAGAGACCGGAATGAAATATTCTTGCATGATGCCATCACCCCAGAACACCCTGATCACACAGCTACTTCCTCATCACATCGACGATCACGACCCCAGAACACCCTGATCACATCGCCACGTGACGAGGAAGTGGCTGTGTGATCAGGGTGTTCTGAGGTGAAGGCATCATACAAAAAGGGGAGAAAAGTTAGCTTCGGTCGTTGAGGGTGATTGAAACCACGATCCTTGGATTGCAAGACAGGTGGAGGATTTCGATGCCGGCAGGCTGATGCAACAGGCTCCTATGATCTCTATAATTTGAGGTCCAACTGATCTGGTAAGCGGCAGTAATATCACAAGTTTTTGGGCTGCAAGAATATTTTGTTCCCGTCTCTCCTGATTATTGACTTTCTCCATATTCACATCATTTTTATGGACTTTGCTTATATATATTTTTGATCACTTAGATACACTCGCCTCATATGGATTTTGTATATATCAGAGCACTTTTGCTTTAGGTCCTTGTAACAGGTTGAAGGTGCACACCACTGTTCACATGGGCGTTTTTTGTTAGCATCTTTTGGTAGCTTTTTTTACTTTATTGTATCACTTTTGCACAATACTATATATATCTTTATATGAGTTTATATGGTTGTGTTTAATCATCTTCACTGATTAATTAATGGTTGCGCACTTGTTTTTTGGAGATAGAAGAAAGTCTGATAAATTAAATGCAAGCAAAAGGCTTACCTCAGCCGGCTATCAGAAATTCCCGTATCGTCTCAAGCTCCTCATTTAGGATTCTCAGGGTCACCTGTAAATCCCCTCCTAGGCAAAACTCACCATCTGACATGGAATTTTATAGATGGGCAACTCCTATTCTCGATTAGTGGTTCCAAATTATTAACAACTACTGCAGTAGGAAACTGTAATGGAAATTTGTAAGTTCTGTATATAATTGTATTCTATTTTGTATGTATTGCACACTGCCCTCACTGTACACACAGCACTAACAATGTTTTCAGTACACGTTTACATTCTTTCGAGTCCTGATTAGAATTAGCCTGCCTATGTAACGCCCCTTGTTACCATAAACGTACAATTGTAATATTAATGTGATACCTACGTAATCATGTGTATAAAAACATTCAATTGCGTCATAATAAAGCAGAACAGTTATTTGGAAAGATGCTGAGTGTATCTTTTGTATCTGTTCCCTACTGCAGTAGTTATTATTAATTTGGAACCACTAATCAATATGAGGATGGGAGTTGCCTATCATCAAAATGTCCAACTCAGGTGGCGAGCCAGCCAGGAGGGGTTTACAGGTGACCCTGAGAATCTGAAATGAGGAGCTTGAGACGATCCGGGAATTTCTGATAATCAGTCGGCTGAGGTAAGCCTTTTGCTTACATTTGAGTTATCAGACTTCCTTGATCGGTAAGGCATTTTCGGAACAAAGGGTACGTATGTTACTCCCCTTAATCAAACTGTATTGATTGATGGTTATATGTTATGTTGTCACTGTCTACTGTCCATCGGAGTGTTATAGATAAGAAAGGGAAGAATAGTGCTGTTCACAGGTATATGTAGTGCACATCTGCTAGATAAAGTAATTTAGAGGCAAGAGGGTATAGGCACATGCAGAGAAGACTGGCCAGTCATTATGGGCATTAAATTAAGTAAGGAAATGAAGGGTAAGAGACCCTCAAAAATTCCCAGTGCAAGAAGAGCGCTATATATGAACCGTAGGTGTGGTTCCGCCTATACTGAGCCTCTAGATTATTGGTTAAAGTGGACAGGGATCCACAATGGGTAACTGGGTTACCAAAGTCCACAGAGACTAAGAATCATGCAGAGTAAACAGCTAGAGAAACAGCTATCCATGCGAGCAGGTTGGATCAAGGGTGACAATTAACACTAGACAGAAAGGGACATTTTCATGTTAAGTTGTGGGTGATGAATTTGGGGTCAGGCACTACAACTAGTAAAGTCATAACAGAGAAATGGAGAGTTAAAACAGAATACTTTATATGTTGTCAGAGAGTGAAGATGGGACGAGCACTATTGCTGCCCGTCTGATCATAGAAGGTACAGTATGTGAAGTATGGTATTACAATACATTGGATGCAAAGGATATCAGAACAAAATAAGGAAAGCAGAAGTTAAGCAAGGAAATATTAAAGAGTTAAAAGAAAGTGAGAGAATGATATGCATGTGTTGTGTACAAATGGGAAAAATGTAAGCGATTTTAGAGAGATCTTCGTGTATATGTGTGAATGCTGGAACCTTTAGTTTGCAGATGTGACCCCCTCCTTTGCGCTCTCATGAAAGAACGTGACTGGGATGAGAGGTCAGTGATAAGCTGGAAGGACACCATGTCAATTTCAGTTTTTTAGACAAAACATTTATAACAAAATGTGCCGGGTTAACGAATCTAATAATAAACAATGTGATCACAATTATTTTTGAATCTGTTTTCCAAACATGGTAAAATGAAGGTTACATTTAAACGTGTATTACACAAATTGAATATCCTTTGATAGTGGGAACAGTGCATTTAAAAAAGGGAAATTAAGTAAAATTAAGTAATAATGAGTATTAATTTCTAATATGAGTTTAACAATTTTATTAATAATATAGATATATTGAAACTGGTTTAGACAACCTTTGGTTGGAAATGAAATCCAGGTTAATGGGGAAATTTGTAATGAATGGGATTAGTTTAGATTAAGATAAAAATTTTGTAATTTTACATTTATACAATAAGCCCTTATTGAGAGAAAAAAAAGATTAAGATGAGGTTGTTATTTGCATGCCACCTGCAGCCAGTTGTTTTATAGTTTTTGATGCTTTCTGGTCCATCATACAGATTGTTGGTCCTTTTGTTTTTGTTTATTTTTATTTTGAAATCCAAAGCAGAATGTGTGGATTGTGAAATGATGTGCCACCTTTTCCTTTTAAGTGCAGTGATATAAGCAGAAGAATATTTTGGATTTATGGACATCTCTGCATGACCGCAGGGTATTGTTATCATTTATTATAATATTGCCAGGAAAAAGTTGTCTTTTTGAAACATGAAACTGGAGTTCTTACACAAACAGCATGATAGAAAACAAGCCATTATAATATATTTATGCAAGCTGGACTCAGTAATGAAGGGGTCATCCTGATACAAAAAATTTCTTTTGTTTGTTTATGTAAAAATCTAACAATGAAAAATGTGTACATTTAAATCCAGCCACCTTATTGCCTCTATTGGAGGAGGCTGGAAACAAAGAAAAACCTCATGTGTTAAATTGATGATGTAGGAATCAGCTGCTGAGCCCAGTGCAGAACACACTCCCTGAAGACCCAGATATTACATTTTTTGTAGAGTTATTCCCAGTTTTATACTAAGGATGCAGTTTATCACCCAGAAGTATTCTCTGTATTCAAAGTCATTGGATCCTTTTTCCTCAGCTCAAGAAGCAGAGCTCCATGTTTTAGCAAAGCCTGTGAGCTATAAAAAGAGTGTATATTCATATAGATAGTCGAGATATAGAGAGCTTTGGTTCCATTTGAAGGGCCAGAAGTTTGTTTTTACTTCGGCAGGTAAACCAATCAAGCATGCCAAGTTAATTTGATTGGCGGTTTTCAGCCTTCCAGGTTCTTGCTGAGGTGGCCATACTAACATTAAAACTCACACATGGAAGCAGACCAGGCAACTAAGGATGCTGCATTACAGCCCTGTACACTTGCTGGGTCTGTGCAACTCACAGATTCCACCCTAGTTCTGGCCCAGTATAGCTGGGATTAATAATTCAACTCTAAGGACCCCAGAACGAGAAGAACAAGTGGTCCACAGGGGGCAACTTCTTATGAAACAGGACTTTGGAAAAAGGTAATCATTTATGTCTGCCAGCTACTCTTTTCCCTCCAGCTTGACACATGGACCGTGTCATCAGTAACAAGCAGTTATGGCTGCCTTAGTAAATGAGCGTGGGATAGAGCCAGGGTTCACCACAGTTGTTTTTATAACATACCACTTCTTGTTTTACCTGTTACCAAAAGTGTTACCAAAAGCTGAACATCCCTTCCAGAGATTACAAAAAGATATATCCAAATGCCCAAGTCAGGATCTTAGGAGTATGCATTTTGTCTGTATGGACATGTTTTTTCTGGATACCCAGTGGCAAATGCTACTGCAAAGGCCACAGTAAAAAGTGTTATCAGAAGTAGTTTGTAAGTACAGAGTGCAGAATCTACAGAGAGTAACAGAGGAAATCATTTTAATAGGAGAGTCCTTACTAGAAGCTTTGAGGTTTTATTTTTACACTCCCTACTGTCTACAATGTAGCGGACAAAGTAGAGTAAGAAACTAGAAAACTTTTGCCTGAGTGTTTTCTTATACTTTATCAAGCCCCTAAGGGGAATGTTGGACTCTCTCCCTATGGAATTTGGGTTGGGAGTATGTTACTCACTTGCTTATATTTTGTCTCAGCAGCTGAAGTCCTCCATTCTGATCTCACAGAGATTGTTGCTGATCTTTTAAGGTTTTTGACAAACTCATTTATGTGTTTTCTCCCCAATTCCAGATCCTAAAAGTTTGGAAGGATCTAAAACTAAAGCCAGGTGACTTGTGGATTGTTAAGAGACATTTATATATAAGGAAATGTTTGGAGACTCAATACAGCATCTATTTTATGTACAGTTTTGCAAAACATGAAGGAACAGTCACCTGGATCCACACCAGACACTGCAAAAATGACTAGAATAAAGAAATCTCTGTGTTTGATTTGTTTCCCTCTTGCGATCACAGTCTAGGGTACTTTTTGATTCAATTACTTTAATTGTAAGGGATATATATACATATATATAATGTGATTTGAAAAGGAGTTCAGCCATGTTGAAGTCATATTTGTCTTTTTTGTACGTCTTCCATTTTATGTAGAATTGTCTGTGTTTAAATGTGCTGATAAGTCAGCATGCCAACAATTCAGCTAGAAGGCCATTCCGACCACAGGAGTGTACAACCAGTACTCTGTAAATATGTCTTATCAATCATTTGTTTTTCACAATAAAAGTCATTTTGTAATGAAAAAAGCTGCTCAGCTATAATTTTCTCCACAATGGAGTTTTTGCCTTTTTGGCCAGGACTATCTTCACCTAAGCGTGTGAAGGTTCCAGGTTAAAGGTGATAGCAGGTGTGGTTAGTGATCAAAATATTGATCAAAAGAGGGGAGACTGTAATGGAAATTTGTAAGTTCTGTATATAATTGTATTCTATTTGGTATGTATTGCACACTGCCCTCACTGTACACACGGTGCTAATAATGTTTAAAGTACACGTTTACATTCTTTCGAGTCCTGATTAGAATTAGCCTGCCTATGTAACGCCCCTTGTTAACATAAACGTACAATTGTAATATTAATGTGATACCTACGTAATCATCTGTATAAAATCCTTCAATTGCGTCATAATAAAGCAGAACAGTTATTTGGAAAGATACTGAGCGTATCTTTTGTGTCTGTTCCCTACTGCAGTGGTTATTAATTTGTAACCACTAATCAATATGAGGACAGGAGTTGCCTATCATCAAAATGTCCAACTCAGAACAGACACAAAAAATACACTACGCATCTTTCCAAATAACTGTTCTGCTTTATTATGACGCAATTGAAGGTTTTTATACACATGATTATGTAGGTATCACATTAATACTACAATTGTACGTTTATGGTAACAAGGGGCGTAACATAGGCAGACTAATTCTAATCAGGACTCGAAAGAATGCAAACATGTAATGAAAGCATTATTAGTGCCGTGTGCACAGTGAGGGCAGTGTGCAATACATACAAAATAGAATACAATTATATACAGAACTTACACATTTCCTTTAAAAACCACAATAGACAGTTTTTGACAATTTGTTTATTAAAAAAGAAAAAAAAAGTGTCCCACGATGTCTATCCATCTTCAATCAAGCTGTCCGACGGACCCAAAAAATAGAAAAAAAAAGGTCAGCCTCGATAGGAGGCCTCCCGGCGACTGCTGTCTCTTGGCTGTGACAGCTCTTATATAGGCAAAAGCGGTACCCCCCCCAGTGAAGTAACCGAGTGACCCCACCCCCTTCTGACATCATGTGACATCATACGGGGCGGACTCACCTGGTTATGTCAGCAGGTGGCCCCGCCTTTGCCTATATAAGAGCTGTCAAAGGGAAAAGAGATAGCAGTTGCCGGGAGTTTTTTCTTTTTCTATTTTTCCTTTTTCTATTTTATCAGGTCCATCGGGCGGCGTGATTGATGATGGATGTACATCGCAGGACACTTCGTTTTTGACAATTCCTTAATTTAAAAAAAAAAGTCTGTGGTTTTTACTTTTTGAAACTATTTTTGATGAATGGGTAGGGGTACAATGTACCTGATATTTATTCACATGGGGGGGTGGGATCTGGGGGTCCCTTTGTTAAAGGGGGCTTCCAGATTACGATAAGCCCCTCGCCTGCAGACCTCGACAACCAATGGCCAGGGTTGTTGGGAAGAGGCTCTTGTCCCTATCAACATGGGAACAAGATGCTCGGATAAGTGTCTAGTATGGATTTTGGGGGGACCCCCACGGCAATTTTTTTTCAAATTTTGGTGTGGAGTTCCCCTTAATATCTATGCCAGACCCAAAGGGCCTGGTATGGACTGGGGGGGAACTGCACACCTTTTTTTCCTTTATTTTTTATCTATATTGCTGGGAGCCGGCAATACATTACAGCCACGAGCAAGTTTAAATTAAATTACATTTTTGTAATTTTGCTGCAGCACTGTTCTATACATCGCACAGATGCGCCACTTTACAGGCAGACTAAGGGGACCCCCCCCCCCCCCGGCACAATATTTAAAGGAATCTTTCATTTTTAGTTTTCCACTTTAAGCATTATTAAAATCACTGCTCCTGAAAAAAATAGTTTTTAAAAACTTTTTTTTTGCATTGATACATATCCCCTAGGGCAGTACCGGTCCCCATACTTTTTTATGGCAATAACTTGCATATAAGCCTTTAAAATTAGCACTTTTGATTTTTCATGTTCGGGTCCCATAGACTTTAATAGGGTTTGCATGTTCGTTAGAACTTTTTGCCTGTTCGCATGTTCTGGTGTGAACCGAACCGGGGGGTGTTTGGCCCATCCCTAGTCCTGAATAAGAAAAAGCAGACAACTCAATGAGCATGGGCTGGACTGGCATAACTGGCGCAGAGGCAGACTGAAACGCATCGCCAGGTGTAGCGACCGACTGAATCGCATTGCCAGGTGTAGCAACTCCCTGAATCGCATGGCCAGTTCTAACGATTGCCTGAATCACATCGCCAGGTGTAGCAACTGCCTGAATCGCATCACCAGGTGTAGCGACTACCTGAATCACATTGCCAGGAGTAGCGACTGTGAAACTTGCAGACAAGTTAGCCTGGCTGTGCGTCCAAGGGAGTTTAGGTACAGGCAAAGGTATGAGTCATTTTTTTGACTTTTGAGGACTTGGAGGAAGTTTCCAAACAGGTCTCAAGGCTGCGAGACAATGGGCAAGTTTGGCTTCTAGGAGGAAAAGATTCAGGCTGTGGCAATTGGCGGAAGAGGTGGCCTGTAGAGAATTCAATAAACTTGTCAGCGTTTTTTACTTTAACAGAGTCATATAAAGGCACAGAGTTATGAAAACTGGAGTCACATTTGGAAACATTGTCATGATCAGGATCTGAATAGGACTGTAATAAAGGCACATGACTGGTACTGGCCACACAAGAGTTATAAATGGGCAACTGGTCAGCAGTTTTAATAAGTTCTGAATGCAGGTCTGGGACCAGGACCTAATCTCCTCTGTAACCCAGTTCATGTGCGGGTTGTGAAGTTTAAGCCAGGGATTCCCTAAGATAAGGGGATAAGCAGGAGATGAGATCAAGTAGAAGCTGATTGTCTCCCTATGAAATTCCCCAATGATCAGGGTAATAGGTACAATGCACAAGGTGACCAGGCCCATGGACAAGGGAGAATTATTAACAGCTAAGAATGAAAAAGGTCTGTGCACTTTAGTCATGGGATTCTGTAGATGGTGTGCTAGGTCCCTATCAATGAAGTTGCTAGTAGCACCAGAATCTATGAAAGCTGAGAGGTGATGAGAAAATGTGGCAGTGCTAAGTTGTGCAGGAAAACTGACACAGTATAGTCTATAGAAGCAGACCCTACCCGCTCTAGGTGTTTCTCAGCTTATTAGGGCAGCTGGCGACAAAGTGGCCGTGGTTGCCACAGTATAAGCAGCAAATGGGTAGCGCCAATTTGCATGGGCTCATCCTCCAGGACAGGTTGAAAGGGCTCAGGAAGGGTTAATGAAGTTGAAGTAGATGGTGTACTGCGGGGGAAAGAAACAAACTTCTCTGTACGCCTTTCCCGTAAACGCCTGTCTAAATGGATGGCTACTTGCATGGCTTCATTCAATTACTTTGGTTCAGGGTAATAAAGAGTTGTTGAAATCTGATAAGCCTAACCTGAACTGGCTTCTTAGAGCTGGGTCATTCCACTCTGAGTCAGGTGCCCAGCGGCGGAAATCAGAACAGTATTGTTCAGCGGTGCATTTACCCTGACATAATGACCTAAGGTTAGCTTCAGCTGAATGGGCATGATCAGGAACATCATAGAGTAAACCTAAGGCCTTGAAAAAAGCTTCAACTGACCCTCTGGCTGGGTCATCTACGGGGGGGAACTAAATGCCCAAGACTGGGGATCCCCCTGCAACCATGTAATAATCAGGTCAACTCGCTGTGCTTCAGAACCAAAGGAGTGTGGCTTATGCTTAAAGTATAGCATACAACTATTTTTAAAGTTGGAAAAATGATCAGAGGGGTTAACTTTGGGCTCTGGCTCCTGCGTTACTGCTGGAGGTGCATTTACATGCACAGACAGTTCCTGGACTTGGCGTGTCACCTTGAAAATTTCCTCAGCAAATAAGAGAGCCTGTGTAGAGTCCATCTTCTCAGAATCTTTTAATTTTTTTTAGTTAAAGGCTTGTGATAATGTCACGTCTACCCCAACGCAGGTAGTCAGACACTGTAGCTGGCTACTGTGTTCTTCACCTATAGCAACCCCCTTTCCCATAAGGCAAGCAGGCCTACCAGTACTCGGTTGCCCCCAGGACTTATACACAATGCTATAGTGCCTGGCCACCACACCAGGGCAGATGCGAACTGAGCAAAGCAAATAGATACGCGCGGTTAGCAGACAGATAACAATGAGGTTCTATGGCAGTCCAGGTTAAAGGCAAGCTCAGTGGACCAAATTATTGGACTATTCCTTGAAAAGTCATACACAGGGAAATCCAAACTAGCAAAGCAGGGCAGACAGACAGGGAGCTTGATCAAGAACAACACACGTATCACTCATCACAAGCCCCGAAATGAGGTTTGAGCTGGCTTATAACAGGCTTGTTTTCCACCCCGAGACTGATCACATTAATCAGCCTGCAGGTGGACAGACAGACAAGGAGAGTGCCATAGCCAAAACCCCGGATCCTGGAATGAGGAACAGGAGCACTAAGAGATCCTGAGAGACAGTCAGTAAGCGGTATGTAGTGGCAATGTAGTTAGTGAACAGTATGTAGTGGTGAGACAGTCAGTAAGCAGTATAAAGTGGCAGGGCAGTTAGTCAGCAGTATGTAATAGTAGGGTGGTCATTGAGCAGTACGTAGTGGCAGGGCAGTCATTGAGCTGCATGTAGGAGCAGGGCAGTCAGTGAGCAGTATGTAGTGGTAGGGTGGTCTTTGAGAAGTATGTAGGAGCAGGGTCGGGAGGAGCCAGTGACGAGCAGTGCTGTGTGTACACTGTTAGCGTGTGAGGAGATCCCAGCTGTTAGCTCTATGCAACTGACCTTACCATATGCGATTTATTCTGCTGAAAAGTGTAAGTGAATTTTTTACCCTTAATATATAGGGATTACATATCACACTGCCTGTGCAATGGTCTTTCTTTCTTTGTTGTTTCATACTGCGGAAGTTCTTTGAAAGCCAGAAGCCAGCCCATGCTGATGAGCAGCTGAATATATGAGCAAGACAGCTATCACTGGGCATTACTCATTGAAACCTGTCTATATTCATCAAATCACCAAAGACGTTTTATTTTTTCACAGCAGTATGCGTCCTATTGAGATAGCTGTGCACTGTGGACATCACATTAATATAGCTTATCTTTATTTTTCTCTTTTTAATTGTGTTCAATAATTTATTATCACATTGATATTTAGTTATAGGATTTTGTTATGGTGAAGGATGTTATGTTATTTATAATAGGGTCCATTTGATTATTTTGCACATGATTCACTAATTAATCAGCGCATTATATATGTGTTATATTGGGAGGTTAATATTAGCGCATTATACATTTTGAATATATACAACATTTTTTGTGTGATATCAGTTCACATACATAATAATTGCAACTATATTATTTGGTCATCTTCTAGTATTTGTCACTTATTTATTTATTTACTAGTTCATATCAGCGCTTTAGTACACTTTTTACTATGTAGGAGCAAGGCAGTCATTGAGCAGTATGTAGTGACAGGGAAGTCCATGAGCAGTATGTAGTGGCGGGACAGTCAGTGAGCAGTATGTGGTGGCGAAGCAGTCAGTGAGCGGTATGTAGTGTCAGTGAGCAGTATGTAGTGGCAAGCAAGTCAATGAGCAGTATGTAGTGACAGGGCAGTTAGTGAGCAGTCTGTAGTGGCAGGACATTCAATAAATATGTAGTGGCAGGGCAGTCAGTGAACAGCATGTAGTAGCAGGGCAGTCAGTGAGCAGCATGTAGTGGTGGGGCAGTCAGTGAGCAGTATGTAGTGGTGGGGCAGTCAGTGAGCAGTACGTAGTGGTGGGACAGTCAGCGAGCAGTATGTAGTGGCAAGGTAGGCCATAAATAATATATAATACATTAAGGTAGACTAAGAATGCTAAAAGGTATATTTTCAAAGCCGAGACACCATCAAAAGGAAAAAAAATCTCTTGGGCTTAAGGGGATTTAGGGAGAAGGGCCTGAGGACTCAAATGGTAAGTGACCCATCTGGCAGTTTTAAAGCATCACTGATAACCAAAGCTGCCAGTTTTTCTCACTGCCTCCAAAAGCTTTTGCTAGACCACAAGGATATACTGAACCAGATGTGAACACTGACCAAGGTGAATGTCCAATAAGTAATCTTTTGTATATTCCCATCCCACACATTCCTGGATCACAGGCTCATCTGTAGCGCATGATCTCCTTTCTTGGCTGCAAGGAATAGTTGACCTCAGTAGGTGTGGGGCAGAGGTCATTTACTCTCTGTCTGGCTGCCAGGGCTTCAGCTGGATTGTTTTTAACATTCCTGGGCTTGGTCTGCTGCTGGGCAGAGGGGCCAATCACCCCTGCTTCTTGAAGCTGTAGAGGGACACTAGGTGCTATGCAGAGGCCAGCGGTGCTCTGCCCTATTGCCAGCAATTCAGCTGGGAGTAGCAGCTCCATTACATCAGCTTGTCGTCGGAGAGAGGGGCCAACTGCCCCGGCTCCCTGGAACTCCACAGTTGTTGCCGATGCTGGGAAGAGGTTGGTAGCACTCTGCTCTGTTGCCAGCACTTCTGCTGGGGACTCTGCATCCTCCGCTCCAGCTAACCATTGGGGCAGGAGGCTGGCTTCCTCCACTCCCAAACTGTGTAGTTGCCATTGGAAAAGGGAGCCAGCTGCTTCCTTTTCTATTCCCTCATCTGGCTGCTGGGACGACATGTCGATGGTACTGTCTCCCAGGTGCATGGATCTTTGCTGGGGAGGAAAGTCCGCTTCCTCCACCCTGGCCAACTGTTGAGGAGGGACAACACACACCTCCTCTCCCTTCTCCCCCTGTATCTGCTGCTGGGAAGTGATTGCCACCTTCTCACCCTGAGCCTCCGAAACTGCCACAGGTGTGGGGCAGAGGTCTTGGACCCTCTGTTCAGTTACCAGATCTTCAGCTGGAGAAGTTTGTTTTAACTCCATAGATGCTGCTGGCAGAAAATCACATGTCCCTGCCAGTGTTGTGGGAGAAAGGCTGACTACCTCTTCTCTCAAGAAGGCTGAAGCCACTGTTGGTGCTGGGCAGAACACAGTGAACTTTGGCCCTGATAGCAGCTCTTCTGCTGGAGGCTCATCAGGTTGTTCTTCCTCAGCCGAAAAGTCTATCAAATCCCATGTCTCTGCAACTGATGTCTGGGGATAGAGGTTCACCATCTCCTGTCCATGGAACCCAGAAGATGCTATCATTTCTGGGCAGAGATTAGCAGAGCTCTGCCCTGTTGTCAGCACTTCAGGTTTGGGGACGGCAATCTCCAGATTTTCCACTGCCGATTCTCTGGCATGCTGCTGAACTTGTTCTAGCAGTTTCCTGTATGCCCTTTCCAGATGCTGTTCCTTCCTTAGCAAATGGTCCAGATCAGGCTTGAGCTCTGAGACCCCTGCAAGACCGAGCATAGACTCTCTATATTCTCTCAGGTCCTCAAGGTCAGGTTCCCCTTCATCGCCAAACATAAAAAGATCTGTAAGGCTCTCCCACAGCAATCCAGGGCCGCCAAAGTCATATCCTTCCGGAGAGCATTCTGTTGTCTCCCCTAAATATCCCTCCTCTGCGTGCCATTGCAGAGCCCGATAACGATTTCCAGCTCTATCTCCTGCTGGACCAACCTGTCCAACTCAGTCACCCATTGCTCCTGGGGCTGCTCTCCCAGGAATGCCATCCGCAATGCCCGTTGGTCACTGGCCCGTTGCTCTTGGGTTAGAAAGCACTTGCCCTGTTTTATACCAGAGAGACGGAGGGCTGCAATCCAGAGCTCCACCCGAATTTGCTGCCTAAGCTCCAGGTATTTATCCTTAGACACAGTCCTGGTGTATGTTGAAAGGATGATCCGCAGCAGCCCCGGGAATTCTGATGCCAGGTCCATATCTCCGCTGGGGTGACTGAAGTCTGCTATCCTGATCTTGGATCCAGGTGGAGGTTTAGATTTCCCAGACTGCAGGAAGCTTTCCCGCTGCTTGCCACCAATGTCACGGAACGTCCCACACTCCGCTTGAGTGCTTCCGTCATATACCGCTTCCTAAGTTCTGGAACACGAGTCCAATGGATCTGGCTATAGGAACCCCAAGAACTAGACTACACCAGTCTTGGAGTACATCAGAACTAACTTTTATTTTGAGATCTCACACCCATTTATACAGCAGGGATGACTCAAAGCTAACCTAATTAACATGAGCTAATTTACTACAAAATGTACCCAGACCAGATGACAGACTTGTGGGCACCGAGCTTCACACATTAATATAAACACAATAGCTGGAGCTAATTACAATTAACAATACAAACAACAATCTACCCCCTCCTCAGCCCAGACCATTCGTCTCCTAGCCAGTGCTGGTGGCTAATGTGATCAGCTCTCTCAATTAACATAAACACAGGTTGATAACACCAGCATCTCCTCACAGGATGTGTCCCAACAGAATGAATCAGTCTTATCAGCAGGGGGCTGCTGGAGGAACCCCCCCTCCCTCTTCAGGGACACAGATCCACAGCAAGGAGTCCCCAACAGAATCAAACAACAAACAATATATACATATATACAGAGTCCGATTAGTACAGTTCAGACCGGACCTCCAATTCACCCCACAAAGAGCACCGTTCCTTTGAAAATCCAGGGCCCATAATCAAAAGGCAACAGGCTAGCGTTCAGTCCCCTCCAATAGCCTCTGTCTCGGGTGAGTCTGTCACACAGAGAATCCCAGCTAGTGACTAGAAGACACTGAGCGATATCTTACCTCACCAGTGACATTGGTCCCATTGTGGCTACAGGACGGCACTCTCCTCCTCTTAACTCGCTGAGCTCGGTTGAGAGCACACAGCACAGACACTTTCCCATCCTGGGCTGTTCTCATCCCCAAGCTCCTCTCCATTCAAGAAATGGCTCACAGCTTCTCCCCAGACAATGAGAAGAGAGGGGTGTGGACTGTGGAAGGCAAAGTGGAAGCCCAGTACTGGAGTGTGGCTATGGGGCCCTAGGGCAGATCAGAGCTGGACATGATAATATGACAGGGAGGCTACAGGGGCCCCCCGGAGCTAGTTGCGGGGTTGCGATTGTGACCCCTGCCACCCCCTTATGCTACTCCCATGCTGATAAGTATTGAGCCTTACTCAGAAAAAATTTAATTAGGAAACTGTAAATTGCAGGGTGTACTGGTCAATTTGTCTATACAAAATGGCCAGTACACCCTGCAATTTACAGCTTCCTAGTTCAATTTTTTCTGGGTAAGGCTCAATACTTATCAGCACCCCCTCGTATCTTAATATTTTGCACCCAGCTTCCTGCTTATCTGCTGGATATAGATGACTTACAGGCAAAGCATAACACATAATCTCTTTGTTCTTGTGTGAGAGTTTGTTCCTAATCCTGTTCATACTTATGCAGAAACAGAGACCAAAGCTATAGGTGGTAGAATAAAGAGGCCAAATGAGATTGATAGTGCATGACATATGGGGTTAGGGTCCCTTCACTATTTTCCAAAGGTAGATTAGGATATCTCAAAGTTTATGGTTAGATAGTGGGCAAAAAGTGCATAAGTTCCATTATCTGCATGGGTTTTAAAGGTGGTTCAGAAGGGGGGTGGGGTCACCCAGTTACGTCACTGGGTGGCCCCGCCCTTGCCTATATAAGAGCTGTCAAAGCGAAGAGACAGCAGTCAGTGGGAGTCCTCCCATGTAGGCAGAGCGTTTTGCATTTTTGTTATTTTCCGGGTCCGTCGGGTCCGTCCGGTGATCGATGGTGAATTTACCCAAGGACTTGTCAAAAACTGTCTCTTGTGGTTTTTACTTTTTGACACTTTTTTGGTGAATGGGTAGGGTACAATCTACCCGATACCCATTTACATAGGAGGGGTCAGGATCTGACTCCAGATTCTGATAAGCCCCCCACCCACTGGCCGGGGTTGTCGGGAAGAGGCACTTGTCCCCATCAGCATGGCACCCCAAAGCACCCTCCCCATGCTAAGGGCAAGCGGCCTGGTATGGTTCAGAGGGGGGAGGGGGCGCTCGCTCGTCCGTCCCCTTTCCTGGCCTGCCAGGCTGCATGTTCGGATAAGGACCTGGTATGGATTTTGGGGGGGACCCCACACATTTTTTTCCTTAATTCTGCCATAGGGTTCCCCTTAACCACTTCAACACACTGTATTGTATTCTCTGCACTGTACTATATACTCTGCATTGTGTTATATACACTACACTGACTGCACTATATACTCTGCAATGTATTATATATACTACACTGACTGCACTATATACTCTGCACTGTATTATATATACTACACTGACTGCAATATATACTCTGCACTGTAGTTTATACACTACACTGACTGCACCATGAGAGGGTAGGGGTCAACTGGTCAACTGGTCAACTGGTCAAGTGTGCCCCCAAACCTTTTCCTTAGCTCGAGCTGAACTTAGACACCAAGAAGGCCTCTTCAATCGATTGGAAAAATGAGTGATATGAACGACACCACACAATTAAGTTGGATATCGAAAATATGAACCTTTATGTTTTTCTCACATCGTATATATGATAACAATTCAATATACATCATAAGGGGCAAACCAAGGGGCGGTCCCTTAGCTTATCCAATCACAAGAGTACAAGTATCACAAGTTACATGGTATATGGCATATAGAAAAAGACAATGACATTTCTGCTAAATGACGTGCTTAAAAAGTACCTGACAAAAAAAAAAAAATACCCCAAATTTCCTTATCGAAATATATTTGTCTTAGCTTAATTCCGAGAAAAGGGTGTTAATATAAAAATAACCTTTTAAGATACTTTCGATAAGGTGCCGTTTGGCATTAGGCCCAGACTTGCGGTGGGATGTTCTAACTTGTTCCTGTACATATGCACAAGATTTGTCACCGCAAACCTTCTGTTTTTGCAGACAGCTCGCTCAATAAATTTCCACTTAAACATTGTCAAAGCCTTGCATAAAAAGCGTTTCACCTATCTTGTATAAGCCAAAAAAAGAGTTCAGGCCTATTATCAAAATATATATAGTGAACCAAGTGAACCAAAGTGCAGCCATTTTCCTTACAATCCCTCCTTTGATCAGGGAGGACTTCATTTTCCCTGATCATTAATTTCCTAATGTTTGGAGTACCAGGTATGTTCTGTGTAGAACATAGCCGTGGCTTCCTCTGGCTCAATGTAGAGGGGGTCAATGTAGAACATGGTCATAGTTTCCTTGAGCTCAGAGTCCGGTTTAATTTTTGCTGAAATGTTAGGGACTTTACTAGTAATATAAAATAGGAATTTGATAGTGGCATAAATAGCGATACCCAGGAGTACTATCATGATCAATATCATGCCTGCCTTTTTAAAGAAACCCATTACACTATCCCAAAATGATCCGAACCATCCCCCAATTCCTGAGAGTGGGTTCCAAGAGTCTCCCAGTCTCCTCATTTGTGTCTGCAACTTTGCTCTCTCCTCCTGGTGTCCTTTAATTATATCATAATAGTCTGGTACCTCTAAATCTTCACTGGGTTTGGTTAAGTTGTTCATATATGTGCAACATAGGCTTTTATCCCCTGTCACATCACATAGTCCTGTCAGTACCATCATCATCCTCTCTTGACGCTGTTTGATTATTTCTTGTTCAAACAGGATTTTCCTAAATTCCTCATTGATGAAGCCCACATTAGCTGATGTTTTATTCATCCAGGAATCTACTAGTTCCCCAAACTCATCTACTTTTGTTAGTGCATTGTACATGCCTGCCCCTCCCATGGAAGCGAATACCTTGTCCCACCAGGTTGTGACCTCTCTTTTGTGCCTCCCAAACTCTAAATGACCATGGGCTGGTATCATCTCAACAGGGGAGTCCCCTGGAGTAGCACCCATGAAAGGAATAACTTCTACCAGGGTGCACCCTCCTGAGGTCTTTCTATCGAGGGGGTATGGGATGGTAGTGTGGCACCAAAGACCGCAGCACACCATCCATCCGTGGGGCATATGAGGGGCGGGTACATCCCCAGATGAATGTAGGTTGAACCTTAATCCCACTAGGCACATCCAGTCCCCTATGGAGGGTGCCTCATCCTCCCGCTCCTCCATCCATGAACTATTCATATGTGTGCTGATAAGCCAAGATTCTGTGATTGAGCAATCCCCTTTATACAATTTGAAATACTGTAGGAGGACATGTTCCCAATGCGTTCATCAGGGTCTGTTATGTTGTGTGTGAGAAGTCCCTCTATATCTAGTGTCCCATTGGCTATGAGCCCCAAATCCACCAGTGTAAAATTTACTACTGTGTCTCTGCAAAATCTACCGTTATACAAGTCTTTACCTGCTCCATTAAGAAAACAAAATTGTGGACTCCTGGTGTATCCTGTAAAGAGAAGGGGTTTACTATTGGTTGTGATGCTCTCAGGGGAAATGGGTTGAGTGATGTTTAGCAGCTGTTCTAGGGTCACTGGCCTTCCAACCATTGGAACTGAGTGTCGGCCAGTTCCCATATGGGAACAAACCCAGCATTCTGAGTAATTCTGCTTTCTTGCAAAAGCATGCATCATTATGAAATGATGAGGAATTGAGTCTGGTACTGAATTAGTTTCAGGATCTAGCTGTGCCCCATTATTAATACTTCTAAAGTCTGGTCTTAGGAGTTCCCTTCTGGATTCTAGAAATTGGAATTCTGATTTGGGGGCCTTTTTCATACTAGTATCATTTAATGGTGCAAAGGGAGCGTAGTTTGATCTTTTATTTTGAATAACTTGGCTGATTCCTATATCCCTGAGTTTGGCCTTTTTAAACTTGGACACCAGGCTCTGACTTGGTTTATGATTGGGATTCATACACCAAGTCCTTTCTACTCCCTTATATTTGGCTGTAAAGACAATGGCTGCTATGTGACAATTCCCATCCCTCCTTTGAATATGATACCCCGTAATGGCTTGAGATTGGGCTTTGGACATCTGGCCAGCTATCTGAGTGCAGCAGGGATAAATAGAATTTCCCATAAAACCTCGCCGAGTACGGTTAGTATAATTAGAGGGGAGCTGAAAATTACAACTGTTAGTCATCCAATATACAAAGGTAGTTATCAGAATAATCTTAAAAGTAACCAGGATGGCAAAGACTAAAATTATTTGAGTGGTACATTTCCAGAGCTGTTCAGGTGGGTCCTGGGAACCTGGGAGAAATACCTGAACATCTATTACTCGAATGTCATTAGGTCTAAGGTCTCTGGTGCTCCGGAGTCCTCTAGGGAGGGTGCTGCAGGGGGTTTGCTTAATGTTTCTGGGGCTCCCAAGTCCTCTAGGGAGGGTGCTGCAGAAGGATTGCTTAAGATCTCTAGGGATTGGGGGGGGTTGGGGGGCTTTCGGGTGGAGATAGTAGAGGGCTTGGGCAGGGGTTTGAGTTCAATGTCTCTTTCTTTTGTGGTCCTTGGCTTGCTTCTAGGCTTGGTTTCTTTTTCTTTCGTGGTCCTTGGCTTGCTTCCAGGCTTGGTGCTTTCTTTATCCTTGATGCGTGGATCCATTGTGGTCCTTGGTCTGTGAGGATGGCAGTTCGGGTTGCTTTGAGTACTTCAAATGATCCTTGGTAGATGGGCCCTGGTACCTTCCTTGCTGCAAGCTGCTTTATCAAGACTCTGTCACCGGGTATGAAGGGGTGTGTAGGTTCTGTGGAAAGAGGAGGAAAAGTGACAGCTACCTTGTCATAGTTTTCAGTAAGGCTACTTACCAGATGTTTCACGTGCTATTCCTGTAAGGAATAAAGATTAACCTCCTCTCCCTCAATTGCTTTCTTTTGGGCCGGCCTTCCCATTAGTATTTCATATGGGGATAAGCCTGTCCTACTGTGGGGGGTGGTTCTTATCTGGAAGAGGACCCCTGGCAGGTATTTTAGCCAGTCCTTCATGGTACCGTTAGTAGCCTTCTTTAGTTTGTCTTTGATTGTTCTATTCATTCTTTCCACTACCCCTGAACTCTGTGGGTGGTATGGGATGTGTAGCTTCCACTGTATCCCTAATACCCTTGTCAATTCTTTCACCAATTTTGAAGTAAATGCTGGACCTTGGTCAGAGTATATGGTGGCAGGAAGTCCGTATCGACTGATCCAATGATTGATCAGACACCGGGCTGCAATGCCTGCGGTTTCCCCTGTAACGGGTGTTATCTCGGGCCAACCTGAAAATTTGTCCACCAGCACGCACAAATATTTGAGATTACCTCTCTGCCTGGGCATATGTGTGAAGTCTATCTGTAAGTCTTGTAGTGGGCCTAATGGTGGTGGCAAATGTCCATGTTTCCCATGTTGGGGGCCCTGAACATTGTTCTGAGCACAAGTCAGACAGGAGGAGACAAGCTGTTGTACTAATTCATATGCCTTGCGTGTGCTAAAACTGTCTTCATACTTTTTTAAGAGTGGTCTGGGTCCTATATGTCCTGGGCCGTGGAGATAAGACAGCAATAGGGGTGCTGCTGCTCTAGGTATCCCTATGACTCCCTCCTTGTTTGTCCAGAGACCTGTAGGGTCTCTGGTCAAACCTGAATCGCTCCAGTAGTCCAGGTCATCAGCTGATGCCTGTTTTTGCAGAAGTGCAGATGTGTGTTGGAACGAGGGGGTATTAAAGTCATTCTGGAATAATAGGAGCTTTGTGTCATGTGGTTGTGGCTGTCTTTCAGCTGCAGCTTTTGCTACTCTGTCTGCTAGAGCGTTTCCCTGTGACTCTAGGGATCCGTCAGTGGCATGTCCCTTAACTTTGATAATGTTTAATTTATCGGGCTGTTGTATTGCATTAATTAGATCGTACACATAACCACTGTTATTTATTTTTTTGTTATCTGCGGTGCGGAATCCACGCCTAAACCAGATCATACAATAATCGTGCGCGACCCCGAATGCGTACATACTGTCTGTGTAAATGTTCACTTTTTTTCCTTTGTGTATTAAACATGCCCTGGTGAGTGCATACAGCTCAGCTTGTTGTGCGGAGGTTGCGCCAGTAAGGTAACCATCTTCTAGAATGAGATCCGGTAGCATTACCACCGAATAGCCTGTCTTGTATTGATTGTCTGCTGGACGTGTGCAGCTACCATCTATAAAGACATTAGGGTAGTCTGGATTAGGCAGATCAGTGAGATCTCTTCGAGGTGCTGTGACAGTGAGAAGTTCTTGTGTACAGTCATGACAGTCTTGGGGAGAGACTGGGAGTTTTAGCAGAGCGTGTAGGAGTTTGATTGCCGGTGTTACTTCTGCACAGCTTTTGACAGTTAAGTTGTGCGTGTTTGTAAGAATGATTTCATACCCTGATGAACGTTGCGTAGTCATGTGTTGGGTGTTCATGTTTTGTAACAAATGGAGGACACTGTGTGATGTGTATAGGGTGGTTGGAGTCCCTAAAGTGATCTTTTGTGCTTCTTTTACAGTCATTGCACAGGCTGCCAGCGCTTGCAAGCAGCCCGGCATCCCTTGGACTGTCACTGGTAGTTTTTTTGAGATGTAGGCTACGGGGCGGTAGTGGGTGCCATGCATTTGGGCTAGAACTGCAGCAAAGGCATGACCCCTGACCACACAGTATAGGGCATAGGGCTTTTCATAATTTGGCAAGCCGAGGGCCGGGGCCGAGGCTAGTGATTTCAAAAGAATTTGAAAGGCTTCAGTCATTTCTGGGGTGTATGTGATCAGCTTTGGTGCCTGTGCTGTTGTAGCCTGCCTTAGCAGAGAGTCATAGTGGGAACAATCAGGTATCCACTGCCTGCAGTAAACTATTGAACCTAGAAAGGACAATAGTGACGCTTTGTCCTTTGGTGGGCCGAGACAAGTGAGGGCTTCGACCCGTTTTGGAGACACCATCCGTGTTCCCTCTGCAATGACGCACCCCAGGTACTCTACCTGCTCTTGGGCCCACTGGATCTTCTTTCTCTAAGCCAGGTGACCCTTGAGTGCTAGGTGCGACATCAGACTCTTGGAATCGACCTCACATTGTGCCCTGCTTTCACTACATATCAGTAGATCATCAACATACTGCAAGAGTGTGGATTTCATTGGGGGGACCCAGTCATCCAAGGTGGCTTTAAGCACCATTGAGAAGGCTGCCGGACTGTCCACATAACCTTGCGGTTAGTCCAGGTTAGTTGCTGGCCAATGGCCTGTTCGGTGGACCGTGTGAAAGAAAAGATGTCTTGGAAGTCCTCATGCACTTCTATACTGAAAAATGCGTTCGACAGGTCTAGTACCGTGTATATGGAGGACCGTGCAGGAATATTGATGAATATCCCTGAAATGTCTGCCACTAGTGGGGGTAAGGGTTGTATACTTTTGTTGACTACCCTAAGATCCTGCACCATCCTCCATTCCCCGTTAGCCTTCCTTACTGGATTAACTGGTGTGTTCCAGGGACTAATTATAGGCCTTAGAATACCTAATCTTAGGTATTCTTCTATTCTTCTGAAGTCCCATGATCTTTTGTTTTGGCAAAGGGTATTGTTTCTGGAATGTGGGTACTGTGTCTGGTTTGAAGGTGGGTACATATGGTGTACAAGGTATGTGTCCTACATCAGTTTTGGACTTTGCCCAGATGGGATGTGTTTCTAAGTATGTAGGAACTGACATGAAGTAACACAGAAAATCTTGTCTTTTAGGCATAGGGGACATTGTGGTAATATTGCAAACCTAGATTTGGTTAACACTCTGTTCTCCAAGTCACAGACCTCTAGGAGAGGTGTAATTTTGTGTACCACATCAGTTCCATTGATCCCTATAGAGCAACCCTCCGTACAATCCTCACACAAAAATTTCTCATTGTTTAGGCAACTTGTCGTGGCCCCTGAATCAAGCATTAGGTTGACCACTTGACCCTTGATCTTAAGGGTCACTTGTGGTAAGATTTTCCAATGATCTGTAAACATGTGAAGTACCAGGGCTGGAACCTGCTCTGGGCATCCCTATTGTCTAAATGGGTTATTGTTTGAATGTCCAGAATTACCTGGCCAATTCATTTGGACCCTCTGCGGGGTCTTGGTGTTTGTTTGTTTGGTTGGTTTGGTCATTTCTAGGGTTTGGTCTAGTCTGACTATGTGTCCTGTCTGAATTGTATCCTCTACCCCGTCCCCTTTGAGGTGGGCCATTACCGCGTCTGGGTCTGTATCCTCTCTTGTGTGGGCAGTCTGATTTCCAATGTGATAGGTCCCCACAATTGAAACAACCCTGGTCAGTTTGTTGAATATTATCTCTGTTTTGGTATTGTTGTCTGTATGCATAAGTGGGCATTGGAAGAGAAGTACACATCGGTGTGATTTCTTGTTTTATTCCAGAGTCCTCCAATATTGTAAAGAGTCCTCCTTTTGAATTAAAGACACCAGATGTTGCCCTTGTTTGTATGTCTTCCAAAAATACCTTTGCTGCCTGTGTCGCCCAGTTAGTATTTACCAGTTTTATAATTTGGGCCGACTTGGGGTCCCCATTATTCATTGCCGTACTGACAAATAAGGGGTCGCTGTCTATTCCACATGATACATAAATTTTATACAATCGTATGACAAAGGAATGAAAAGATTCCCCCGGCAACTGTTTACACGAGATTAGATCATTGATTGGTGTTTCAGGTCTATAAGCCTTCCTCCAGGCAGCCAACAATAATGCCCAAAATTGTTCCCAATCCTCCCCCACTTGATATAGTTTACTTTCAGTTACCCATGCGTTTATTGTAATCTCGGCTGTACTGTCAGGATCCACTGCATTAATGATAATCTGTAGATCCTCCGCTGACATTCTTCCACCCAAGCAGTATCTTTTTAAAAAATTAACTACTTGTTTGGGATCCTTATTAGGCTTGGGGCAAGTGTCTTTTATTTCTTTAATTGTTCCCAAAGGTAGAGGGATCTGTACTTGAGTAGTGCCCATGGTGATGAGGGGAACATTGCTTGAGCACTATTTTCAGGGGTTTGGGCTTGGGACGTTGTCTTGGGTTCAGCTAAAAGGGCAACGGTTTCTGTTACCCCCGTGGGAAGTGATGCCGTATCTGCCGTGTCTACAGCTTTGTGTACTTGTGCTTCTGACACCTGTCTGACTTGTGCTTCTGCATTTTTTTTATCGCTGTCCTTGTCCTCTGAAGATTCTAATTCTTCTGTCAATTCACTGTCACTCTCGTCTGCCCCATGTTTGCTAATTATGTCCTGATATTTCTGTTTTGCCGCTCGAGTAATCATTTGACCTTCCTCGTCTATTTCCCGTAATATTTTTTCTGAATCTCTTAACAACCTTTTTATTTCGTTCTGTCTTGTCCTTTTTTGTTTGTTATGTTCTACCTTAGTTCTAGCTATCTCTAGGTGTTTGTCTACTGTTGTAGATAGCTTATCCATAGTTGTAACATATTCTTTAATTGCTAGCCTCTGATTTTCTTGTTCTTCTAACCAATGAGTACCCTTTTCCTCAGCTATCGCCAATAATCCCCCCAGTGTTAGTTCTAAGGAGGGATATAATTTCTTTTTCTGTTTATCTGTTTTAGTTGTTTCTATGGGGGTCTCATGATTCACTAGTTTAATTGTTTCTATGGGAGTCTCTGCGTTCTCTGGGTTAATTGTTTCTATGGGGGTCTCAGGGTTCCCAGGTCCCTCCTTAGGATGGTCAATTTTGGGAAACACATAAGGAGGTGGGGCGCTTGAATCATAAAAGGGATTACAAGCTTTTGGAGCGTCTAAAAATGGGGCAGGTGCAGAATAGGAATCATAAAAAGGATTACAAGGCTTTGGAGCGTCTATAAGTGGATCAGGGGCAGTGGTAAATCGTAATGGGTTTTTGTATATAGTCTGTGGGAATTTCTTTTTATAGTCCTTCAGTGCTTTAGACCATATTTTATAACACTCTTTCATATAATCATTGTTAGAAGGAAACGGTGGATAATTATACTGTTTGTGTTGCCCACACATTTTAGTAACTTCTTCCCAATCATTCTGGCTACAAGGGCTATAGGGAGTTAATCCCGAAATTTGCAGACTATGTGCCCGTTTTAGTACATGTGCCCAAAATGGATCAGTATAATATTTTCCACAGTTTCCAGACACGAAATCAATTGGGGTGGGTTGTTCTGACTTACCACCAGAACTTGCCTTTTCCAATTGATTTCCCATTATTCATACAAATCTCTATAATCACAGACCAACAATGAATTAGGACAGACAGTATAAGGTTGTTTATAGTGATTTTCTATCAGACTTCTGACACCAGCTACTGTCAAATTTGGTTTTAAAGGAACCTGATTATGAATATTGAACCTTAAAGTCAAAACCCTTGGATACCCTTTTTCAAAACAAGGTCCTTTTCCAATTCTATTAACGTAACCACGTAGACAAGTTGCTGTCAATCTTGTCCTAAATCCTTCAAACACAAACAACAATCCAAGACAACAATTATTGCAGTGTCCTGCGTGAAATCTCTCACTTTTGGTTGCCACCTTAAGTTTATCGGACATAACTCAATACAACATAATACAACATAGACGTTCTTGATGTCCAGTCCTATTTCTTAGTAAAATATTTACAATATTCTACCAGTCCTGGCCAACCTAGCGGGGACACTTATACAATTATTTTCCTATTATATTTTGACGAGCTACTTGACCTTACCAGATCCGACCTTACATATTCTGAAGTCCGGTCAAGCACAAGAAAACCACCTTGCAAAAGAAATTTAAAGAGACCTTACCTTTTTTTGGCTTTGGCCAAAATTCTTTTGGCTTTGGCTTGACCACCGGACTTCAGAATACGCACCCCACTTCTGGTACCATCTGAGAGGGTAGGGGTCAACTGGTCAACTGGTCAAGTGCGCCCCCAAACCTTTTCCTTAGCTCGAGCTGAACTTAGACACCAAGAAGGCCTCTTCAATCGATTGGAAAAATTAGTGATATGAACGACACCACACAATTAAGTTGGATATCGAAAATATGAACCTTTATGTTTTTCTCACATCGTATATATGATAACAATTCAATATACATCATAAGGGGCAAACCAAGGGGTGGTCCCTTAGCTTATCCAATCACAAGAGTACAAGTATCACAAGTTACATGGTATATGGCATATAGAAAAAGACAATGACATTTCTGCTAAATGACGTGCTTAAAAAGTACCTAACAAAAAAAAAAATACCCCAAATTTCCTTATCGAAATATATTTGTCTTAGCTTAATTCCGAGAAAAGGGTGTTAATATAGAAATAACCTTTTAAGATACTTTCGATAAGGTGCCGTTTGGCATTAGGCCCAGACTTGCGGTGGGATGTTCTAACTTGTTCCTGTACATATGCACAAGATTTGTCACCGCAAACCTTCTGTTTTTGCAGACAGCTCGCTCAATAAAATTTCCACTTAAACATTGTCAAAGCCTTGCATAAAAAGCATTTCACCTATCTTGTATAAGCCAAAAAAAGAGTTCAGGCCTATTATCAAAATATATATAGTGAACCAAGTGAACCAAAGTGCAGCCATTTTCCTTACAATTACACACCATATACTCTGCACTGTATTACATTTACTACATTGACTGCACTATATAGTCTACACTGTATTATATATATACTACACTGACTGCACGCTCAATCCACTAAATACCATGCCTAATCTCTCTCTTAATTCACACTCTATACACGGCCGCCGTGTAAGCAGCCTTATATAGTGTGGAGTGTGGAATCATGACTCTCACAGCACATTGCACGGTAATTGTCCAAAGAATACAGGTCAGGTGCATGCTTTGGCCAATCAGCAGCCTTCAATGCACTGTGATCTCGCAGTGCATTATGGGGCGCTCCGCGGCGGGCAAACTTCCCGCAAGCATCCCATATGTTTGTTTGTTCTATGAACAAACGAATAGCTGATGTTTGAGTTGAACTTATGTTCGACTCGAACATCAAGCCCATCCCTACTCACCAGCTGCTATGGACTCCCAATGACAGGAGTCAGATGCGTTGTGCAGATATCCTGGGTCTGCTGAGCTTTGTAGTCCTCCTTTCTCACTCCTTAATTATTTGGCAATGGGATGCGCGTACATGGTGTAAATAAATGGCAGAGAAAGATCCACATAGCGTAATTACGTGTTATTATAAAATCAAATAGTTTATAACATATCCCCTAGGTGGTATAGGAAAAAAATAAGCATAAAACCGGACCTGGAAGTCCACAACGGCCTGCATCTCACTGTATTTCGCCCTTCTCACAGGTAGTTATCAAAGGATACCCTCGGGTGATGTATTGTGTGTATTAATAATGTAATACTCCTCCCTCCACACCTAATTCCTGATCAATCTAAGCTTCCAAACTTCCTGATTCATGACATGACATGAATTCATGACATTCATGACATGTTCCCCTGACATTTGGAGTCCATAGCAGCTGATGAGTGAGTGGGCCCACAGGAGGGGAGCACGATTTGCACAGCATTTGTGTTTACAGCACTTGGCGCTTTAACACGATGGAACTTTATTTCACTTTTAAGAAGATTTGAAACAATGGATTTTATGTGAATTATTATGGATTGTATTTGATTTATTTGTATTAACCACTTGCTTAGGCGGCACTTAAACCCCCCTCCTGCCCAGACCAATTTTCAGCTTTCAGCGCTGTCACATTTTGAATGACAATTGCGTGGTCATACAACAACTGTACCCAAATGAAATTTTTATATTTTTTTTCCCACAAATAGAGCTTTCTTTTGGTGGTATTTAATCACAGCTGGGATTTTTATTTTTTGCTAAACAAACAAAAAAAATGGAAAATTTTGGGAAAAAAATCATGTTTCATAGTTTGTTATAAAATTTTGCAAACAGGTGATTTTTCTCCTTCATTGATATGCGCTGATGAGGCGGCACTGGTGGGCACTGATAGGCTGCACTGATGGGCACGGATAGGCACAGTTAAGGCGGCACTGATAGGCACAGTTAAGGGGCACTGATAGGCACAGATAAGGCGGCACTGATAGGCACAGATAAGGCGGCACTGATGGGGACAGATAAGGCGGTACTGATGGGCACAGATAAGGCGGCACTGATGTCCACTGATGGGCGCTGATGGGTGGCACTGATGGGTGGCACTGATGGGTGGCACGGATAGGTGGCACTGATGGGCACTGATAGTTACCACTGATGGGGGGCACTGATGGGCAGTGATGGGCGGCACTGATGGGCACTTATGGGCACTGGTAGGTGACACTGATGGGCACTGATAGGTGGCACTGATGTGCAGCACTGTTGTGGCACTGATTGTTGGCGCTGATGGGTGGCACTGTGGGCACTGATATGTGGCACTGTGGGCACTGATGGGTTACGCTGGTGGGCACTGGTAGGCGGCACTGCTGCCTATTGCTAGGTGACACTGGCAGGGGGCACAGATGATCGCCGTGATCGGGACTAATGTCCCTCTCACGGCCGCTGGTGATCGGCACGCCGACGTAGTCCTGGCAATGTAGGTCCACGCTGTTGTCGTCATTTGGCAATAGCGTGGATTTGAAGAGGTAATCATTTATGGTTTATTGATATTTCTTTTGGCTATATTCAAACACGAGGTAATAGAAAGAACCCATATATCGTAGCGCTCTTTATATACACCTTATCACTATGTGCATTTGTTTAAGTTTAGATGATGGATTGGCTTGAATGAAATCAACACAGGCCCGCCTTATATAGTTTTAGTATGGAATGATTCTATGTACTTTGTAAAGTGTTCCCAACCAGTATTTGGAGCGCAGTTGCCATTATATGGTGATCGCCTCTAGCATGTTTCCAGCATTTGGAGTGCAATTGCCATCCATTGCACTGATTGATGCCGTCCTCTTTATAAGGCACAATGTCACATGCTAGCCATGCCCCTGATGACATCATTAATGATGAAACGCGTAGGGAGGAGCTTGACGTGTGACGTCATCGCGCATCAGGATGTGGCGACCATCTTTCTGGTTGGAATTTCTGATGTGTTTAATGATTTGGTTTTATATCTACATTGAAGTGAGTGTATTACTTTTCATTCAATTAATTGAGTATAAAATACTACACGATGAGATGGGTTTTATTTCTCCAATAACACTTGGGAGATTCTAGCGGAGTCTATTTGGAGAGTGTGCCTATAAGCAGAGTGTGGTGGATCATCTCCATAAGTCGCCCATCCAGGATCAGACTGTAACTGCATTTTTGACCTCCCTGTGTGGGGGCCCAAGCCTGATGGTAATAGGTGGTGTGAACGGGTGAGGTCTTTATCTTTCCCTCTGAAGCACTTTGCTCTATGATTCCAACTATATCTCTCGCGTTTTGGTGTATTAAACCTGCATGAGATTGGACTCACTTTATATACCGGATATCAAAATCTGCAGATTTTATATCACTGAACTTGAAATTTTATTTAAAATGAGGATCGTACGTCCCAGGAGAAAAACCCAGGGACCCTATCTGCGATGTCATAGCCAAAGGGTGAGTAGAATGTGTACACCCAGGTACTTGCTAAGCTTGTTTTGAAAAGGATCTGTAAATTCCAGGCTCGCAAGAAATTAAGAAATTCAGTTTTTACTGAGCAAAGAAAAAACCCAGGGAATCTGTAACAGGTATAAAAAGGTATCTTGAGATTGATTCCAGTACTTGAAGTCTATTCTAATGGCTAAAATTAGCAGGGGGTTGTTTTCGATGAAAATAACTTCTAGGGTTGAAGTAAGGTGTACACCCAGGTACTTGCTAGTCTTGTATCCCGAGCCTTGAAAAGAAAGATTAATTGGATCTTACCCGGTCTACTGCAGTCTATGTTAAAATTGTTCTAAAGGCAGAAGGAGTTTTACCTTAGTGCATTCTCTGCATTAGGGTAAAAAACCTTCTGTGTGCAGTTCCCCCTCCAGTCCCCCTTGTACTTATCTGAGCTCCATTTTGATCCAGTGCTGTGGCCGAGAGCAGCATCTCTCTCTCCTCTGTCCCTCCATCCCTTGATAGCAGATGATTTGGCTTCTGTTGCTGTCAATCAAAACCTGTGACAAGGAATCGGGGGGTGGGGCCCAGCTGCTCTGTGCTGTCTGTGTCTATGAATGTAGGCAGCATTGCTCGAGATCAATCCTGCAGGTGTGCTACAATAGGAAGCAGCATCCTATGGCAGCACACTGAGAAGGGGAGGAGCCAGGGGTACCCTAGAAGAGAAGGATCAAGGCTGCCCAGTGCAAAACCATTGCATGGCGCAAGTAAGTAAAACATGTTTACTTTTTTTTTGTTTTTGTTATTATCCTTTACAATCACTAATCATTTTTGGGGCTTCCGACTTGCCTATATATATTTTATAATGAGATAAGTTTGCATAAAATATTGCTTTTCTAATCGTTTATCCAATAAAAATATAAATAGATATAATGGTTTACTGTGGAAAAATAATTTTGTATTTTTCATCAAAAGCTGGTATTGTCCTTGTAGCAGAAATGGCTTGTAGGCATTTTGTATAACTGCCCACCAGTCTTTGACATTGACTCACTGAAATTTTGACCATTTCTATTTAGGAGGTTTGTCTTCTGAATAGGGATGAGTTTCGTGTCAAGTCGAACCCATGTTCGAACATCGTCTGTTCGCCCGTTCGCCGAATTGCAAACGATATGGGCCGTTCGCGCCAAATTCGTGTGGCGCATCACGGCCCATAATTCACTGCGGCATCGTAGATGCACTGCGTGCATCGCAGTGACCCACATGCTTGGCCAATCACAGCACCGTCTGTAGAGGGAGCTGTAATTGGCCAAAGCCAGGGTGGCTTTGGTCAATTATGGCTCAGGGGCTTTAGTACACGCCCCACACTATATAAGGCCACCTACACGGAGGCCCCGTGTAGTGTGTTCCGATGTTGAGAGACAGAGAGACAGTGTCATTTGATTTAGGTTAGATAGAGTAGGCAGGACAGTCAGTCACTTAGTTGCACTTACAGTGTATTGTGTATATATATGCATCCCAGGTGTTGTGTGTGTATATATAAATAAATAAATATATATATATATATATATATATACACTGAATTCAATTTACCTAGATCAGATCCTGTTATTATCTTCCTACTGACTGGCAGGCTTGTGTTGTTACAGTATTTACAGCTACCTGAAGAAAATTGCTGGTGTTCTTCTGATCCTATTAGTACCACAGTCAGGCAGCTAGACTATTTACAGTTAGTGTAGTGCGTCCTCCTCAGAGTGTTCAGCTAAATCTACAAGTTAGTTTAGTGTGACCTCTGCACAGTGCTCAGCTAAAGCTACAAGTTAGTGTAGTGCGTCCTCCTCACAGTGTTCAGCTAAAGCTACAAGTTAGTGTAGTGCGTCCTCCTCGCAGTGTTCAGCTAAAGCTACAAGTTAGTGCGACCTCTGCACAGTGTTCAGCTAAAGCTACAAATTAGTGTAGTGCGTCCTCTGAACAGTGTTCAGCTAAAGCTACAAGTTAGTGTAGTGCACAGTGTTCAGCTAAAGCTACAAGTTAGTGTAGTGCGTCCTCCTCTCAGTGTTAAGCTAAAGCTACAAATTAGTGTAGTGCGTCCTCTGAACAGTGTTCAGCTAAAGCTACAAGTTAGTGTAGTGCGACCTCTGAACAGTGTTCAGCTAAAGCTACAAGTTAGTGTAGTGCACAGTGTTCCGCTAAAGCTACAAGTTAGTGTAGTGCGTCCTCCTCACAGTGTTCAGCTAAAGCTACAAGTTAGTGTAGTGCATCCTCCTCACAATGTTCAGCTAAAGCTACAAGTTAGTGTAGTGCACAGTATTCGGCTAAAGCTACAAGTTAGTGCAGTGCATCCTCCTCACAGTGTTCAGCTAAAGCCACAAGTTAGTGTAGTGCGTCCTCCTCATAGTGTTCAGCTAAAGCTACAAGTTAGTGTAGTGCTACCTCTGCACAGAATTCAGCTAAAGCTACAAGTTAGTGTAGTGCGTCCTCTGAACAGTGTTCAGCTAAAGCTACAAGTTAGTGTAGTGCGACCTCTGCACAGTGTTCAGCTAAGGCTACCTGTAGAAGGTTGGTGGTGTTTTCCTGATCCTATCACTACCGCAGGCAGCTACATTATTTACACGTTTGTGTAGTGCGACCTCTGCACAGTGTTCAGCTAAAGCTACAAGTTAGTGTAGTGCGTCCTCCTCACAGTGTTCAGCTAAAGCTACAAGTTAGTGTAGTGCACAGTGTTAAGCTAAAGCTACAAGTTAGTGTAGTGCGTCCTCCTCACAGTGTTCAGCTAAAGCTACAAGTTAGTGTAGTGCGTCCTCCTCACAGTGTTCAGCTAAACCTACTGCTACAAGTTAGTGTAGTGCGACCTCTGCACAGTGTTCAGCTAAAGCTACCTGTAGAAGGTTGGTGGTGTTTTCCTGATCCTATCACTACCGCAGGCAGCTACATTATTTTAACGTTGGTGTAGTGCGTCCTCTGCACAGTGTTCAGCTGGATCAGTTCCTGTTATTATCTTCCTACTGACAGGCGGGCTTGTGTTGTTACAGTATTTACAGCTACCTGAAGAAAATTGCTGGTGTTCTTCTGACCCTATTAGTACCACAGTCAGGCAGCTAGACTATTTACAGTTAGTGTAGTGCGTCCTCCTCACAGTGTTCAGCTAAAGCTACAAGTTAATTTAGTGTGACCTCTGCACAGTGTTCAGCTAAAGCTACAAGTTAGTGTAGTGCGACCTCTGCACAGTGTTCAGCTAAAGCTACAAGTTACTGTAGTGCGTCCTGCTCACAGTGTTCAGCTAAAGCTACAAGTTAGTGTAGTGTGTCCTCCTCACAGTGTTCAGCTAAAGCTAAAAGTTAGTGCAACCTCTGCACAGTGTTCAGCTAAAGCTACAAGTTAGTGTAGTGCACAGTGTTCAGCTAAAGCTACAAGTTAGTGTAGTGCGTCCTCCTCTCAGTGTTCAGCTAAAGCTACAAGTTAGTGTAGTGCGTCCTCCTCTCAGTGTTCAGCTAAAGCTACAAGTTAGTGTATTGAGTCCTCCTCACAGTGTTCAGCTAAAGCTACAAGTTAGTGTAGTGCGACCTCTGCACAGTGTTCAGCTAAAGCTACAAGTTAGTGTAGTGCGTCCTCCTCACAGTGTTCAGCTAAAGCTACAAGTTAGTGTAGTGCACAGTGTTCAGCTAAAGCTACAAGTTAGTGTAGTTCGTCCTCTGAACAGTGTTCAGCTAAAGCTACAAGTTAGTGTAGTGCACAGTGTTCAGCTAAAGCTACAAGTTAGTGTAGTGTGACCTCTGCACTGTGTTCAGCTAAAGCTACAAGTTAGTGTAGTGCGTCCTCTGAACAGTGTTCAGCTAAAGCTACAAGTTAGTGTAGTGTGACCTCTGCACTGTGTTCAGCTAAAGCTACAAGTTAGTGTAGTGCGTCCTCTGAACAGTGTTCAGCTAAAGCTACAAGTTAGTGTAGTGCAACCTCTGCACAGTGTTCAGCTAAAGCTACCTGTAGAAGGTTGGTGGTGTTTTCCTGATCCTATCACTACCGCAAGCAGCTACATTATTTACACGTTAGTGTAGTGCGACCTCTGCATAGTGTTCAGCTAAAGCTACCTGTAGAAGGTTGGTGGTGTTTTCCTGATCCTATCACTACCGCAGGCAGCTACATTATTTACACGTTAGTGTAGTGCGACCTCTGCACAGTGTTCAGCTAAAGCTACCTGTAGAAGGTTGGTGGTGATTTCCTGATCCTATCACTACCGCAGGCAGCTACATTATTTTAACGTTGGTGTAGTGCATCCTCCTCACAGTGTTCAGCTAAAGCTAAAAGTTAGTGTAGTGCGTCCTCCTCACAGTGTTCAGCTAAAGCTACAAGTTAGTGTAGTGCACAGTGTTAAGCTAAAGCTACAAGTTAGTGTAGTGCGTCCTCCTCACAGTGTTCAGCTAAAGCTACAAGTTAGTGTAGTGCGTCCTCCTCACAGTGTTCAGCTAAACCTACTGCTACAAGTTAGTGTAGTGCGACCTCTGCACAGTGTTCAGCTAAAGCTACCTGTAGAAGGTTGGTGGTGTTTTCCTGATCCTATCACTACCGCAGGCAGCTACATTATTTTAACGTTGGTGTAGTGCGTCCTCTGCACAGTGTTCAGCTGGATCAGTTCCTGTTATTATCTTCCTACTGACAGGCGGGCTTGTGTTGTTACAGTATTTACAGCTACCTGAAGAAAATTGCTGGTGTTCTTCTGACCCTATTAGTACCACAGTCAGGCAGCTAGACTATTTACAGTTAGTGTAGTGCGTCCTCCTCACAGTGTTCAGCTAAAGCTACAAGTTAATTTAGTGTGACCTCTGCACAGTGTTCAGCTAAAGCTACAAGTTAGTGTAGTGCGACCTCTGCACAGTGTTCAGCTAAAGCTACAAGTTACTGTAGTGCGTCCTGCTCACAGTGTTCAGCTAAAGCTACAAGTTAGTGTAGTGTGTCCTCCTCACAGTGTTCAGCTAAAGCTAAAAGTTAGTGCAACCTCTGCACAGTGTTCAGCTAAAGCTACAAGTTAGTGTAGTGCACAGTGTTCAGCTAAAGCTACAAGTTAGTGTAGTGCGTCCTCCTCTCAGTGTTCAGCTAAAGCTACAAGTTAGTGTAGTGCGTCCTCCTCTCAGTGTTCAGCTAAAGCTACAAGTTAGTGTATTGAGTCCTCCTCACAGTGTTCAGCTAAAGCTACAAGTTAGTGTAGTGCGACCTCTGCACAGTGTTCAGCTAAAGCTACAAGTTAGTGTAGTGCGTCCTCCTCACAGTGTTCAGCTAAAGCTACAAGTTAGTGTAGTGCACAGTGTTCAGCTAAAGCTACAAGTTAGTGTAGTTCGTCCTCTGAACAGTGTTCAGCTAAAGCTACAAGTTAGTGTAGTGCACAGTGTTCAGCTAAAGCTACAAGTTAGTGTAGTGTGACCTCTGCACTGTGTTCAGCTAAAGCTACAAGTTAGTGTAGTGCGTCCTCTGAACAGTGTTCAGCTAAAGCTACAAGTTAGTGTAGTGTGACCTCTGCACTGTGTTCAGCTAAAGCTACAAGTTAGTGTAGTGCGTCCTCTGAACAGTGTTCAGCTAAAGCTACAAGTTAGTGTAGTGCAACCTCTGCACAGTGTTCAGCTAAAGCTACCTGTAGAAGGTTGGTGGTGTTTTCCTGATCCTATCACTACCGCAAGCAGCTACATTATTTACACGTTAGTGTAGTGCGACCTCTGCATAGTGTTCAGCTAAAGCTACCTGTAGAAGGTTGGTGGTGTTTTCCTGATCCTATCACTACCGCAGGCAGCTACATTATTTACACGTTAGTGTAGTGCGACCTCTGCACAGTGTTCAGCTAAAGCTACCTGTAGAAGGTTGGTGGTGATTTCCTGATCCTATCACTACCGCAGGCAGCTACATTATTTTAACGTTGGTGTAGTGCATCCTCCTCACAGTGTTCAGCTAAAGCTAAAAGTTAGTGTAGTGTGACCTCTGCACAGTGTCCAGCTAAAGCTACAAGTTAGTGTAGTGCATCCTCTGAACAGTGTTCAGCTAAAGCGACAAGTTAGTGTAGTGCGACCTCTGCACAGTGTTCAGCTAAAGCTACCTGTAGAAGGTTGGTGGTGTTTTCCTGATCCTATCACTACCGCAGGCAGCTACATTATTTACACGTTAGTGTAGTGCGACCTCTGCACAGTGTTCAGCTAAAGCTACCGGTAGAAGGTTGGTGGTGTATTCCTGATCCTATCACTACCGCAGGCAGCTACATTATTTTAACGTTGGTGTAGTGCGTCATGTGCACAGTGTTCAGCTAGATCAGTTCCTGTTATTATCTTCCTACTGAAAGGCAGGCTTGTGTTGTTACAATATTTACAGCTACCTGAAGAAAATTGCTGGTGTTCTTCTGATCCTATTAGTACCACAGTCAGGCAGCTAGACTATTTACAGTTAGTGTAGTGCGTCCTCCTCACAGTGTTCAGCTAAAGCTACAAGTTAGTTTAGTGCGACCTCTGCACAGTGTTCAGCTAAAGTTACAAGTTAGTGTAGTGCGACCTCTGCACAGTGTTCAGCTAAAGCTACAAGTTAGTGTAGTGCGTCCTGCTCACAGTGTTCAGCTAAAGCTACAAGTTAGTGTAGTGCGTCCTCCTCACAGTGTTCAGCTGAAGCTAAAAGTTAGTGAGACCTCTGCACAGTGTTCAGCTAAAGCTACAAGTTAGTGTAGTGCACAGTGTTCAGCTAAAGCTACAAGTTAGTGTAGTGCGTTATCCTCTCAGTGGTCAGCTAAAGCTACAAGTTAGTGTAGTGCACAGTGTTCAGCTAAAGCTACAAGTTAGTGTAGTGCGTTATCCTCTCAGTGGTCAGCTAAAGCTACAAGTTAGTGTAGTGCGTCCTCCTCACAGTGTTCAGCTAGAGCTACAAGTTAGTGTAGTGCGTCCTCCTCACAGTGTTCAGCTAAAGCTACAAGTTAGTGTAGTGCACAGAGTTATGCTAAAGCTAAAAGTTAGTGTGGTGCGTCCTCCTCACAGTGTTCATCTAAACCTACAAGTTAGTGCAGTGCGACCTCTGCACAGTGTTCAGCTAAAGCTACAAGTTAGTGTAGTGCGTCCTCCTCACAGTGTTCAGCTAAAGCTACAAGTTAGTGTAGTGCGTCCTACTCACAGTGTTCAGCTAAAGCTACAAGTTAGTGTAGTGCACAGTGTTCAGCTAAAGCTACCAGTTAGTGTAGTGCGTACTCCTCACAGTGTTCAGCTAAAGCTACAAGTTAGTTTAGTGTGACCTCTGCATAGTGTTCAGCTAAAGCTACTAGTTAGTGTAGTGCGACCTCTGCACAGTGTTCAGCTAAAGCTATAAGTTAGTGTAGTGCGTCCTGCTCACAGAGTTCAGCTAAAGCTATAAGTTAGTGTAGTGCATCCTCCTCACAATGTTCAGCTAAAGCTACAAGTTAGTGCGACCTCTGCACAGTGTTCAGCTAAAGCTACAAGTTAGTGTAGTGCGTCCTCTGAACAGTGTTAAGCTAAAGCTACATGTTAGTGTATTGCGACCTCTGTACAGTGTTCAGCTAAAGCTACAAGTTAGTGTAGTGCGTCCTCTGAACAGTGTTCAGCTAAAGCTACAAGTTAGTGTAGTGCACAGTGTTCAGCTAAAGCTACAAGTTAGTGAGGTGCGTCCTCCTCACAGTGTTCAGCTAAAGCTACAAGTTAGTGTAGTGCGTCCTCTAAACAGTGTTCAGCTAAAGCTACAAGTTAGTGTAGTGCGTCCTCTGAACAGTGTTCAGGTAAAGTTACAAGTTAATGTAGTGCATCCTCTGAACAGTGTTCAGCTAAAGCTACAAGTTAGTGTGTGCACAGTGTTCAGCTAAAGCTACAATTAAGTGTAGTGCGTCCTCCTCACAGTGTTCAGCTAAAGCTACAAGTTAGTGCAGTGCAACCTCTGAACAGTGTTTAGCTAAAGCTACAAGTTAGTGTAGTGCGTCCTCTGAACAGTGTTCAGCTAAAGCTACACGTTAGTGTAGTGCACAGTGTTCAGCTAAAGCTACAAGTTAGTGTAGTGCGTCCTCCTCACAGTGTTCAGCTAAAACTACAAGTTAGTTTAGTGCGTCCTCTGAACAGTGTTCAGCTAAAGCTACAAGTTAGTGTAGTGCATCCTCTGAACAGTGTTCAGCTAAAGCTACAAGTTAGTGTAGTGCACAGTGTTACGCTAAAGCTACAAGTTAGTGTCGTGGGTCCTCCTCACAGTGTTCAGCTAAAGCTACAAGTTAGTGTAGTGCGTCCTCCTCACAATGTTCAGCTAAAGCTACTGCTACAAGTTAGTGTAGTGCATCCTCTGAACAGTGTTCAGTTAAAGCTACAAGTTAGTGTAGTGCACAGTGTTCAGCTAAAGCTACAAGTTTGTGTAGTGCGTCCTCCTCACAGTGTTCAGCTAAAGCTACAAGTTAGTGTAGTGCATCCTCCTCACAGTGTTCAGCTAAAGCTACAAGTTAGTGTAGTGCATCATCTGAACAGTGTTCCGCTAAAGCTACAAGTTAGTGTAGTGCACAGTGTTCAGCTAAAGCTACAAGTTAGTGAGGTGCGTCCCCCTCACAGTGTTCATCTAAAGCTACAAGTTAGTGTAGTGCGTCCTCCTCACAGTGTTCAGCTAAAGCTACAAGTTAGTGCAGTGCGTCCTCCTCACAGTGTTCAGGTAAAGCTACAAGTTAGTGTAGTGCACTGTGTTCAGCTAAAGCTACAAGTTAGTGTAGTACGTACTCCTCACAGTGTTCAGCTAAAGCTACAAGTTAGTTTAGTGTGACCTCTGCACAGTGTTCAGCTAAAGCTACAAGTTAGTGTAGTGCGACCTCTGCACAGTGTTCAGCTAAAGCTATCTGTAGAAGGTTGGTGGTGTTTTCCTGATCCTATCACTACCGCAGGCAGCTACATTATTTACACGTTAGTGTAGTGCGACCTCTGTACATTGTTCAGCTAAAGCTACAAGTTAGTGTAGTGCGTCCTCCTCACAGTGTTCAGTTAAAGCTACAAGTTAGTGTAGTGCACAGTTTTCAGCTAAAGCTACAAGTTAGTGTAGTGCGTCCTCCTCACAGTGTTCAGCTAAAGCTACAAGTTAGTGTAGTGCGTCCTCTAAACAGTGTTCAGCTAAAGCTACAAGTTAGTGTAGTGCGTCCTCTGAACAGTGTTCAGCTAAAGCTACAAGTTAGTGTAGTGAACAGTGTTCAGCTAAAGCTACAATTTAGTGTAGTGCGTCCTCCTCACAGTGTTCAGCTAAAGCTACAAGTTAGTGTAGTGCGTCCTCCTCACAGTGTTCAGCTAAATTTACAAGTTAGTGTCGTGCGTCCTCTGAACAGTGTTCAGCTAAAGCTACAAGTTAGTGTAGTGCACAGTGTTCAGCTAAAGCTACAATTTAGTGTAGTGCGTCCTCCTCACAGTGTACAGCTAAAGCTACAAGTTAATGTTGTGCATCCTCTGAACAGTTTTCAGCTAAAGCTACAAGTTAGTGTAATGCGTCCTCTGAACAGTGTTCAGGTAAAGCTACAAGTTAATGTAGTGCATCCTCTGAACAGTGTTCAGCTAAAGCTACAAGTTAGTGTGTGCACAGTGTTCAGCTAAAGCTACAATTAAGTGTAGTGCGTCCTCCTCACAGTGTTCAGCTAAAGCTACAAGTTAGTGTAGTGCGACCTCTGAACAGTGTTTAGCTAAAGCTACAAGTTAGTGTAGTGCGTCCTCTGAACAGTGTTCAGCTAAAGCTACAAGTTAGTGTAGTGCACAGTTTTCAGCTAAAGCTACAAGTTAGTGTAGTGCGTCCTCCTCACAGTGTTCAGCTAAAGCTACAAGTTAGTGTAGTGCGTCCTCCTCACAGTGTTCAGCTAAAGCTACAAGTTAGTGTAGTGCGTCCTCTGAACAGTGTTCAGCTAAAGCTACAAGTTAGTGTAGTGAACAGTGTTCAGCTAAAGCTACAATTTAGTGTAGTGCGTCCTCCTCACAGTGTTCAGCTAAAGCTACAAGTTAGTGTAGTGCGTCCTCCTCACAGTGTTCAGCTAAATTTACAAGTTAGTGTCGTGCGTCCTCTGAACAGTGTTCAGCTAAAGCTACAAGTTAGTGTAGTGCACAGTGTTCAGCTAAAGCTACAATTTAGTGTAGTGCGTCCTCCTCACAGTGTACAGCTAAAGCTACAAGTTAATGTTGTGCATCCTCTGAACAGTTTTCAGCTAAAGCTACAAGTTAGTGTAGTGCGTCCTCTGAACAGTGTTCAGCTAAAGCTACAAGTTAGTGTGTGCACAGTGTTCAGCTAAAGCTACAATTAAGTGTAGTGCGTCCTCCTCACAGTGTTCAGCTAAAGCTACAAGTTAGTGTAGTGCGACCTCTGAACAGTGTTTAGCTAAAGCTACAAGTTAGTGTAGTGCGTCCTCTGAACAGTGTTCAGCTAAAGCTACAAGTTAGTGTAGTGCACAGTGTTCAGCTAAAGCTACAAGTTAGTGTAGTGCGTCCTCCTCACAGTGTTCAGCTAAAACTACAAGTTAGTTTAGTGCGTCCTCTGAACAGTGTTCAGCTAAAGCTACAAGTTAGTGTAGTGCATCCTCTGAACAGTGTTCAGCTAAAGCTACAAGTTAGTGTAGTGCACAGTGTTACGCTAAAGCTACAAGTTAGTGTCGTGGGTCCTCCTCACAGTGTTCAGCTAAAGCTACAAGTTAGTGTAGTGCGTCCTCCTCACGATGTTCACCTAAAGCTACTGCTACAAGTTAGTGTAGTGCATCCTCTGAACAGTGTTCAGTTAAAGCTACAAGTTAGTGTAGTGCACAGTGTTCAGCTAAAGCTACAAGTTAGTGTAGTGCGTCCTCCTCACAGTGTTCAGCTAAAGCTACAAGTTAGTGTAGTGCGTCCTCCTCACAGTGTTCAGCTAAAGCTACAAGTTAGTGTAGTGCATCATCTGAACAGTGTTCCGCTAAAGCTACAAGTTAGTGTAGTGCACAGTGTTCAGCTAAAGCTACAAGTTAGTGTAGTGCGTCCTCCTCACAGTGTTCAGCTAAAGCTACAAGTTAGTGTAGTGCGTCCTCTAAACAGTGTTCAGCTAAAGCTAAAAGTTAGTGTAGTGCGTGCTCTGAACAGTGTTCAGCTAAAGCTACAAGTTAGTGTAGTGCACAGTGTTCAGCTAAAGCTACAATTTAGTGTAGTGCGTCCTCCTCACAGTGTTCAGCTAAAGCTACAAGTTAGTGTAGTGCGTCCTCCTCACAGTGTTCAGCTAAATCTACAAGTTAGTGTCGTGCGTCCTCTGAACAGTGTTCAGCTAAAGCTACAAGTTAGTGTAGTGAACAGTGTTCAGCTAAAGCTACAAGTTAGTGTAGTGCGTCCTCCTCACAGCGTTCAGCTAAAGCTACAAGTTAGTGTAGTGCGTCCTCTGAACAGTGTTCAGCTAAAGCTATAAGTTAGTGTAGTGCGTCCTCTGAACAGTGTTCAGCTAAAGCTACAAGTTAGTGTAATGCACAGTGCTCAGCTAAAGCTACAAGTTAGTGTAGTGCGTCCTCTGAACAGTGTTCAGCTAAAGCTACAAGTTAGTGTAATGCACAGTGCTCAGCTAAAGCTACAAGTTAGTGTAGTGCGTCCTCTGAACAGTGTTCAGCTAAAGCTACAAGTTAGTGTAGTGCACAGTGTTCAGCTAAAGCTACAAGTTAGTGTAGTGCGTTCTCCTCACAGTGTTCAGCTAAAGCTACAAGTTAGTGTAGTGCGACCTCTGCACAGTGTTCAGCTAAAGCTACAAGTTAGTGTAGTGCGTCCTCTGAACAGTGTTCAGCTAAAGCTACAAGTTAGTGTAGTGCACAGTGTTCAGCTAAAGCTGCAAGTTAATGTAGTGCGTCCTCCTCACAGTGTTCAGCTAAAGCTAAAAGTTAGTGTAGTGCGTCCTCTGAACAGTGTTCAGCTAAAGCTACAAGTTAGTGTAGTGTACAGTGTTCAGCTAAAGCTACAAGTTAGTGTAGTGCGTCCTCTGAACAGTGTTTAGCTAAAGCTACAAGTTAGTGTAGTGCACAGTGTTCAGCTAAAGCTACAAGTTAGTGTAGTGCATTCTCTGAACAGTGTTCAGCTAAAGCTACAAGTTAGTGTAGTGCGTCCTCTGAACAGTGTTCAGCTAAAGCTACATGTTAGTGTAGTGTACAGTGTTCAGCTAAAGCTACAAGTTAGTGTAGTGCGTTCTCCTCACAGTGTTCAGCTAAAGCTACAAGTTAGTGTAGTGTGTCCTCTGCACAGTGTTCAGCTAAAGCTACAAGTTAGTGTAGTGTGTCCTCTCAACAGTGTTCAGCTAAAGCTACAAGTTAGTGTAGTGCGACCTCTGCACAGTGTTCAGCTAAAGCTACCTGTAGAAGGATGGTGGTGTTTTCCTGATCCTATCACTAGCGCAGGCAGCAACATTATTTACACATTAGTGTAGTGCGACCTCTTCACAGTGTTCAGCTAAAGCTACCTGTAGAAGGTTGGTGGTGTTTTCCTGATCCCATCACTACCGCAGGCAGCTACATTATTTACACGTTAGTGTAGTGCGACCTCTGCACAGTGTTCAGCTAAAGCTACCTGTAGAAGGTTGGTGATGTTTTCCTGATCCTATCACTACCGCAGGCAGCTACATTATTTTAACATTGGTGTAGTGCATCCTCTGCACAGTGTTCAGTTAAAGTTACAAGTTAGTGTAGTGCGACCTCTGCACAGTGTTCAGCTAAAGCTACCTGTAGAAGGTTGGTTGTGTTTTCCTGATCCTATCACTACCGCAGGCAGCTACATTATTTACACGTTAGTGTAGTGCGACCTCTGCACGGTGTTCAGCTAAAGCTACCTGTAGAAGATTGGTGGTGTTTTCCTGATCCTATCGCTACCGCAGGCAGCTACATTATTTTAACGTTGGCGTGGTGCGTCCTCTGCACAGTGATCAGCTAGATCAGTTCCTGTTATTATCTTCCTACTGACAGGCAGGCTTGTGTTGTTACAGTATTTACAGCTACCTGAAGAAAATTGCTGGTGTTCTTCTGATCCTATTAGTAACACAGTCAGGCAGCTAGACTATTTACAGTTAGTGTAGTGAGTCCTCCTCACAGTGTTCAGCTAAATCTACAAGTCAGTTTAGTGTGACCTCTGCACAGTGTTCAGCTAAAGCTACAAGTTAGTGTAGTGCGACCTCTGCACAGTGTTCAGCTAAAGCTACAAGTTAGTGTAGTGCGTCCTCCTCACAGTGTTCAGCTAAAGCTGCAAGTTAGTGTAGTGCGTCCTCCTCACAGTCTTCAGCTAAAGCTACAAGTTAGTGTGACCTCTGCACAGTGTTCAGCTAAAGCTACAAGTTAGTGTAGTGCACAGTGTTCAGCTAAAGCTACAAGTTAGTGTAATGTGTCCTCCTCTCAGTGTTCAGCTAAAGCTACAAGTTAGTGTAGTGCGTCCTCCTCACAGTGTTCAGCTAAAGCTACAAGTTAGTGTAGTGCATCCTCCTCACAGTGTTCAGCTAAAGCTACAAGTTAGTGTAGTGTGTCCTCTGAACAGTGTTCAGCTAAAGCTACAAGTTAGTTTAGTGCACAGTGTTCAGCTAAAGCTACAAGTTAGTGTAGTGCGTTCTCCTCACAGTGTTCAGCTAAAGCTCCAATTAGTGTAGTGCGTCTTTCTCACAGTGCTCAGCTAAAGCTACAAGTTAGTGTAGTGCACAGTGTTCAGCTAAAGCTACAAGTTAGTGTAGTGCGTCCTCCTCACAGTATTCAGCTAAAGCTACAAGTTAGTGTAGTTCGTCCTCCTCTCAGTGTTCAGCTAAAGCTACAAGTTAGTGTAATGCGTCCTACTCACAGTGTTCAGCTAAAGCTACAAGTTAGTGTAGTGCGTCCTCCTCACAGTGTTCAGCTAAAGCTCCAATTAGTGTAGTGCGTCCTTCCCACAGTGGTCAGCTAAAGCTACAAGTTAATGTAGTGCACAGTGTTCAGCTAAAGCTACAAGTTTGTGTAGTGCGTCCTCCTCACAGTGTTCAGCTAAAGCTACAAGTTAGTGTAGTGCGTCCTCTGACTAGTGTTCAGCTAAAGCTACAAGTTATTGTAGTGCGTCCTCTGAACAGTGTTCAGCTAAAGCTACAAGTTAGTGTAGTGCACATTGTTCAGCTAAAGCTACAAGTTAGTGTAGTGTGTCCTCTGCACAGTGTTCAGCTAAAGATACAAGTTAGTGTAGTGTGTCCTCTGAACAGTGTTCAGCTAAAGCTACAAGTTAGTGTAGTGCGACCTCTGCACAGTGTTCAGCTAAAGCTACCAGTTAGTGTAGTGCGTACTCCTCACAGTGTTCAGCTAAAGCTACAAGTTAGTTTAGTGTGACCTCTGCATAGTGTTCAGCTAAAGCTACTAGTTAGTGTAGTGCGACCTCTGCACAGTTTTCAGCTAAAGCTACCTGTAGAAGGTTGGTAGTGCGACCTCTGCACAGTTTTCAGCTAAAGCTACCTGTAGAAGGTTGGTGGTGTTTTCCTGATCCTATCACTACCGCAGGCAGCTACATTATTTACACGTTAGTGTAGTGCGACCTCTGCACAGTGTTCAGCTAAAGCTACCTGTAGAAGGTTGGTGGTGTTTTCCTGATCCTATCACTACCGCAGGCAGCTACATTATTTTAACATTGGTGTAGTGCATCCTCTGCACAGTGTTCAGTTAATGTTACAAGTTAGTGTAGTGCGACCTCTGCACAGTGTTCAGCTAAAGCTACCTGTAGAAGGTTGGTTGTGTTTCCCTGATCCTATCACTACCGCCGGCAGCTACATTATTTACACTTTAGTGTATTGCGACCTCTGCACGGTGTTCAGCTAAAGCTACCTGTAGAAGATTGGTGGTGTTTTCCTGATCCTATCACTACCGCAGGCAGCTACATTATTTTAACGTTGGCGTGGTGCGTCCTATGCACAGTGATCAGCTAGATCAGTTCCTGTTATTATCTTCCTACTGACAGGCAGGCTTGTGTTGTTACAGTATTTACAGCTACCTGAAGAAAATTGCTGGTGTTCTTCTGATCCTATTAGTACCACAGTCAGGCAGCTAGACTATTTACAGTTAGTGTAGTGCATCCTCCTCACAGTGTTCAGCTAAAGCTACAAGTCAGTTTAGTGTGACCTCAGCACAGTGTTCAGCTAAAGCTACAAGTTAGTGTAGTGCGACCTCTGCACAGTGTTCAGCTAAAGCTACAAGTTAGTGTAGTGCGTCCTCCTCACAGTGTTCAGCTAAAGCTGTAAGTTAGTGTAGTGCGTCCTCCTCAGTGTTCAGCTAAAGCTACAAGTTAGTGTGACCTCTGCACAGTGTTCAGCTAAAGCTACAAGTTAGTGTAGTGCACAGTGTTCAGCTAAAGCTACAAGTTAGTGTAATGCGTCCTCCTCTCAGTGTTCAGCTAAAGCTACAAGTTAGTGTAGTGCGTCCTCCTCACAGTGTTCAGCTAAAGCTACAAGTTAGTGTAGTGCATCCTCCTCACAGTGTTCAGCTAAAGCTACAAGTTAGTGTAGTGCGTTCTCCTCACAGTGTTCAGCTAAAGCTACAAGTTAGTGTAGTGCACAGTGTTCAGCTAAAGCTACAAGTTAGTGTAGTGCGTCCTCCTCACAGTGTTCAGCTAAAGCTCCAATTAGTGTAGTGCGTCTTTCTCACAGTGCTCAGCTAAAGCTACAAGTTAGTGTAGTGCACAGTGTTCAGCTAAAGCTACAAGTTAGTGTAGTGCGTCCTCCTCACAGTATTCAGCTAAAGCTACAAGTTAGTGTAGTTCGTCCTCCTCTCAGTGTTCAGCTAAAGCTACAAGTTAGTGTAATGCGTCCTACTCACAGTGTTCAGCTAAAGCTACAAGTTAGTGTAGTGCGTCCTCCTCACAGTGTTCAGCTAAAGCTCCAGTTAGTGTAGTGCGTCCTTCTCACAGTGGTCAGCTAAAGCTACAAGTTAATGTAGTGCACAGTGTTCAGCTAAAGCTACAAGTTTGTGTAGTGCGTCCTCCTCACAGTGTTCAGCTAAAGCTACAAGTTAGTGTAGTGCGTCCTCTGACTAGTGTTCAGCTAAAGCTACAAGTTATTGTAGTGCGTCCTCTGAACAGTGTTCAGCTAAAGCTACAAGTTAGTGTAGTGCACATTGTTCAGCTAAAGCTACAAGTTAGTGTAGTGCGTCCTCATCACAGTGTTCAGCTAAAACTACAAGTTAGTGTAGTGCGTTCTCTGAACAGTGTTCAGCTAAAGCTACAAGTTAGTGTAGTGCACAGTGTTCAGCTAAAGCTACAAGTTAGTGTAGTGCGCCCTCCTCACAGTGCTCATCTAAATCTACAAGTTAGTGTAGTGCGACCTCTGCACAGTGTTCAGCTAAAGCTACAAGTTAGTGTAGTGCGTCCTCCTCACAGTGTTTAGCTAAAGCTACAGGTTAGTGTAGTGCACAGTGTTCAGCTAAAACTACACGTTAGTGTAGTGCGTCCTCCTCACAGTGTTCAGCTAAAGCTACAAGTTAGTGTAGTGTGTCCTCCTCACAGTGCTCAGCTAAAGCTACAAGTTAGTGTAGTGCACAGTGTTCAGCTAAAGCTACAAGTTAGTGTAGTGCGACCTCTGCACAGTGTTCAGCTAAAGCTACCTGTAGAAGGTTGGTGGTGTTTTCCTGATCCTATCACTACCGCAGGCAGCTACATTATTTACACGTTAGTGTAGTGCGACCTCTGCACGGTGTTCAGCTAAAGCTACAAGTTAGTGTAGTGCATCCTCTGAACAGTGTTCAGCTAAAGCTACAAGTTAGTGTAGTGCACAGTGTTAAGCTAAAGCTACAAGTTAGTGTAGTGCGTCCTCCTCACAGTGTTCAGCTAAAGCTATAAGTTAGTGTAGTGTGTCCTCCTCACAGTGTTCAGCTAAAGCTACTGCTACAAGTTAGTGTAGTGCGTCCTCTGACTAGTGTTCAGCTAAAGCTACAAGTTATTGTAGTGCGTCTTCTGAACAGTGTTCAGCTAAAGCTACAAGTTAGTTTAGTGCACAGTGTTCAGCTAAAGCTACAAGTTAGTGTAGTGCGTCCTCATCACAGTGTTCAGCTAAAACTACAAGTTAGTGTAGTGCGTCCTCCTCACAGTGTTTAGCTAAAGCTACAGGTTAGTGTAGTGCACAGTGTTCAGCTAAAACTACACGTTATTGTAGTGCGTCCTCCTCACAGTGTTCAGCTAAAGCTACAAGTTAGTGTAGTGTGTCCTCCTCACAGTGCTCAGCTAAAGCTACAAGTTAGTGTAGTGCACAGTGTTCAGCTAAAGCTACAAGTTAGTGTAGTGCGACCTCTGCACAGTGTTCAGCTAAAGCTACCTGTAGAAGGTTGGTGGTGTTTTCCTGATCCTATCACTACCGCAGGCAGCTACATTATTTACACGTTAGTGTAGTGCGACCTCTGCACAGTGTTCAGCTAAAGCTACAAGTTAGTGTAGTGCATCCTCTGAACAGTGTTCAGCTAAAGCTACAAGTTAGTGTAGTGCACAGTGTTAAGCTAAAGCTACAAGTTAGTGTAGTGCGTCCTCCTCACAGTGTTCAGCTAAAGCTATAAGTTAGTGTAGTGTGTCCTCCTCACAGTGTTCAGCTAAAGCTACTGCTACAAGTTAGTGTAGTGCGTCCTCTGACTAGTGTTCAGCTAAAGCTACAAGTTATTGTAGTGCGTCTTCTGAACAGTGTTCAGCTAAAGCTACAAGTTAGTGTAGTGCACAGTGTTCAGCTAAAGCTACAAGTTAGTGTAGTGCGTCCTCATCACAGTGTTCAGCTAAAACTACAAGTTAGTGTAGTGCGTCCTCTGAACAGTGTTCAGCTAAAGCTACAAGTTAGTGTAGTGCGTCCTCATCACAGTGTTCAGCTAAAGCTACAAGTTAGTGTAGTGCACAGTGTTCAGCTAAAGCTACAAGTTAGTGTAGTGCGTCCTCTGAACAGTGTTCAGCTAAAGCTACAAGTTAGTGTAGTGCACAGTGTTCAGCTAAAGCTACAAGTTAGTGTAGTGCATCTTCTGAACAGTGTTCAGCTAAAGCTACAAGTTAGTGTAGTGCACAGTGTTCATCTAAAGCTACAAGTTAGTGTAGTGCGTTCTCCTCACAGTGTTCATCTAAAGCTACAAGTTAGTGTAGTGCGTCCTCTGAACAGTGTTCAGCTAAAGCTACAAGTTAGTGTAGTGCACAGTGTTCAGCTAAAGCTACAAGTTTTTGTAGTGCGTCCTCCTCACAGTGTTCAGCTAAAGCTACAAGTTAGTGTAGTGCATCCTCTGACTAGTGTTCAGCTAAAGCTACAAGTTATTGTAGTGCGTCCTCTGAACAGTGTTCAGCTAAAGCTACAAGTTAGTGTAGTGCACAGTGTTCAGCTAATGCTACAAGTTAGTGTAGTGCGTCCTCATCACAGTGTTCAGCTAAAACTACAAGTTAGTGTAGTGCGTCCTCTGAACAGTGTTCAGCTAAAGCTACAAGTTAGTGTAGTGCGTCCTCTGAATAGTGTTCAGCTAAAGCTACATGTTAGTGTAGTGCGCAGTGTTCAGCTAAAGCTACAAGTTAGTGTAGTGCGTTCTCCTCACAGTGTTCAGCTAAAGCTACAAGTTAGTGTAGTGCGTCCTCTGAACAGTGTTCAGCTAAAGCTACAAGTTAGTGTAGTGCGTCCTCTGAACAGTGTTCAGCTAAAGCTACAAGTTAGTGTAGTGCACAGTGTTCAGCTAAAACTACAAGTTAGTGTAGTGCGTCCCCCTCACAGTGTTCAGCTAAAGCTACAAGTTAGTGTAGTGCGTCCTCTGAACATTGTTCAGCTAAAGCTACAAGTTAGTGTAGTGCACAGTGTTCAGCTAAAGCTACAAGTTAGTGTAGTGCGTCCTCCTCACAGTGTTCAGCTAAAGCTACAAGTTAGTGTAATGCGTCCTCTGAGCAGTGTTCAGCTAAAGCTACAAGTTAGTGTAGTGCGACCTCAGCACAGTGTTCAGCTAAAGCTACCTGTAGAAGGTTGGTGGTGTTTTCCTGTTTCTGTCACAACACAAGCAGCTACATTATTTACATGTTAGTCTAGTGCGACCTCTGCACAGTGTTCAGCTAATGCTACCTGTAGAAGGTTGGTGGTGTTTTCCAGATCCTATCACTACCGCAAGCAGCTACATTATTTACATGTTAGTCTAGTGCAACCTCTGCACAGTGTTCAGCTAAAGCTACCTGTAGAAGGTTGGTGGTGTTTTCCTGATCCTATCACTACCGCAGGCAGCTACATTATTTTAACGTTGGTGTGGTGCGTCCTCTGCACAGTGTTCAGCTAAAGCTACAAGTTAGTGTAGTGCGACCTCTGCACAGTGTTCAGCTAAAGCTACCTGTATAAGGTTGGTGGTGTTTTTCTGATCCTATCACTACCGCAGGCAGCTACATTATTTACACATTAGTGTAGTGCGACCTCTGCACAGTGTTCAGCTAAAGCTACCTGTAGAAGGTTGATGGTGTTTTCCTGATCCAATCACTACCGCAGGCAGCTACATTATTTTAACGTTGGTGTAGTGCTTCCTCTGCACAGTGTTCAGCTAAAGCTACAAGTTAGTGTAGTGCGACCTCTGCACAGTGTTCATCTAAAGCTACCTGTAGAAGATTGGTTGTGTTCTCATACTACAGGCAGATAGTTGATTTTGCTAGCTGCAGTATCAGTATATATATATATATATATATATATATATATATATATATATATAGATCTATATATAGATCGATATATATAGATTTATATATAGATCGATCTATATATAGATCTATATATATATCCCAGCTTAGTGCAGCTACATCTCACTGCAGGCCATTAGTATGTCTGGACGGCCAACAAGGAGAGGCAGACAGTCACAAGCCAATAAAAGAGGGCAAGCAGGCTCTGTGTCTAGAGGCAACAGTGCTGGTCATGGAGACGGTGCATCCTCATCAGCACGTGGCCGTGGGACATGCTTGGCCTTTTTTCCGGCAGCTGGCGGTGTTGAGCCGCAGCATGCGGAAGACTTGGTCGAGTGTATGACCAAACTGTCCTCATCCTCCTCATCCTCTCTCACCCATGCTCAGGGTACTTTGTCTGGCAAAGCAGCTGCCAATGTGGCCTCTTCCCTCAGCTCAATGGCATCAGTGACTCCTTCCCTCGCCTTCCCTCGTACTCCTGAGTAGGGATGAGCTTCGAGTTCGAGTCGAACTCATGTTCGACTCGAACATTGGCTGTTCGCAAGTTCACCGAACAGCGAACAATTTGGGGTGTTCGCGGCAAATTCGAATGCCGCGGAACACCCTTTAAAAGTCTATGGGAGAAATCAAAAGTGCTAATTTTAAAGGCTAATATGCAAGTTATTGTCATAAAAAGTGTTTGGGGACCTGGGTCCTGCCCCAGGGGACATGGATCAATGCAAAAAAAAGTTTTAAAAACGGCCGTTTTTTCAGGAGCAGTGATTTTAATAATACTTAAAGTCAATCAATAAAAGTGTAATATCCCTTTAAATTTCGTACCTGGGGGGTGTCTATAGTGTGTCTGTAAAGAGGCCCATGTTTCCTGTGTTTAGAACAGTCTGACAGCAAAATGACATTTTGAAGGAAAAAACTCATTTAAAACTACCCGCGGCTATTGCATTGCCGACAATACACATAGAAGTTCATTGATAAAAACGGCATGGGAATTCCCCAAAGGGGAACCCCGAACCAAAATTAAAAAAAAAAAATGACGTGGGGGTCCCCCTAAATTCCATACCAGGCCCTTCAGGTCTGGTATGGATATTAAGGGGAACCCCGGCCAAAATTAAAAAAAAAAAATGACGTGGGGTTCCCCCTAAATTCCATACCAGACCCTTCAGGTCTGGTATGGATTTTAAGGGGAACCCCGCGCCCAAAAAAAAAAAAAAAAACGGCGTGGGGTCCCCCCAAAAATCCATACCAGACCCTTATCCGAGCACGCAACCTGGCAGGCCGCAGGAAAAGAGGGGGGGACAAGAGTGCGGCCCCCCCTCCCTCCTGAACCGTACCAGGCCACATGCCCTCAACATTGGGAGGGTGCTTTGGGGTAGCCCCCCAAAACACCTTGTCCCCATGTTGATGAGGACAAGGGCCTCATCCCCACAACCCTGGCCGGTGGTTGTGGGGGTCTGCGGGCGGGGGGCTTATCGGAATCTGGAAGCCCCCTTTAACAAGGTGACCCCCAGATCCCGGCCCCCCCCCTGTGTGAAATGGTAAGGGGGTACATAAGTACCCCTACCATTTCACGAAAAAAGTGTCAAAAATGTTAAAAATGACAAGAGACAGTTTTTGACAATTCCTTTATTTAAATGCTTCTTCTTTCTTCTATCTTCCTTCATCTTCTGGTTCTTCTGGCTCTTCTGGTTCTTCTGGTTCTTCCTCCGGCGTTCTCGTCCAGCATCTCCTCCGCGGCGTCTTCTGTCTTCTTCTCCTCGGGCCGCTCCGCACCCATGGCATGGGGGGGAGGCTCCTGCTCTTCTCTTCTTCTCTTCTTCTTTTCTTCTTTTCTTCTTTTCTTCTCTTCTCTTCTTCTCTTCTTCTTCATTTTCTTCTCCGGGCCGCTCCGCAATCCATGCTGGCATGGAGGGAGGCTCCCGCTGTGTGACGGCGCTCCTCGTTTGACAGTTCTTAAATAACGGGGGGGCGGGGCCACCCGGTGACCCCGCCCCCCTCTGACGCACGGTGACTTGACGGGACTTCCCTGTGGCATTCCCCGTGCCGTCACAGGGAAGTCCCGTCAAGTCACCGTGCGTCAGAGGGGGGCGGGGTCACCGGGTGGCCCCGCCCCCCCCCCCGTTATTTAAGAACTGTCAGACGAGGAGCGCCGTCACACAGCGGGAGCCTCCCTCCATGCCAGCATGGATTGCGGAGCGGCCCGGAGAAGAAAATGAAGAAGAAGAGAAGAAGAGAAGAAAAGAAGAAAAGAAGAAAAGAAGACGAGAAGAGCGGGAGCCTCCCCCCCATGCCATGGGTGCGGAGCGGCCCGAGGAGAAGAAGACAGAAGACGCCGCGGAGGAGATGCTGGACGAGAACGCCGGAGGAAGAACCAGAAGAACCAGAAGAGCCAGAAGAACCAGAAGATGAAGGAAGATAGAAGAAAGAAGAAGCATTTAAATAAAGGAATTGTCAAAAACTGTCTCTTGTCATTTTTAACATTTTTGACACTTTTTTCGTGAAATGGTAGGGGTACTTATGTACCCCCTTACCATTTCACACAGGGGGGGGGGCCGGGATCTGGGGGTCACCTTGTTAAAGGGGGGTTCCAGATTCCGATAAGCCCCCCGCCCGCAGACCCCCACAACCACCGGCCAGGGTTGTGGGGATGAGGCCCTTGTCCTCATCAACATGGGGACAAGGTGTTTTGGGGGGCTACCCCAAAGCACCCTCCCAATGTTGAGGGCATGTGGCCTGGTACGGTTCAGGAGGGAGGGGGGGCCGCACTCTTGTCCCCCCCTCTTTTCCTGCGGCCTGCCAGGTTGCGTGCTCGGATAAGGGTCTGGTATGGATTTTTGGGGGGACCCCACGCCGTTTTTTTTTTTTTTTTTGGCGCGGGGTTCCCCTTAAAATCCATACCAGACCTGAAGGGTCTGGTATGGAATTTAGGGGGAACCCCACGTCATTTTTTTTTTAAATATTTGGCCGGGGTTCCCCTTAATATCCATACCAGACCTGAAGGGCCTGGTATGGAATTTAGGGGGACCCCCACGTCATTTTTTTTTTTTAATTTTGGTTGGGGTTCCCCTTTGGGGAATTCCCATGCCGTTTTTATCAATGAACTTCTATGTGTATTGTCGGCAATGCAATAGCCGCGGGTAGTTTTAAATGAGTTTTTTCCTTCAAAATGTCATTTTGCTGTCAGACTGTTCTAAACACAGGAAACATGTGCCCCTTTACAGGCACACTATAGACACCCCCCAGGTACGAAATTTAAAGGGATATTACACTTTTATTGTTTGACTTTAAGCATTATTAAAATCACTGCTCCTGAAAAAACGGCCGTTTTTAAAACTTTTTTTTGCATTGATCCATGTCCCCTGGGGCAGGACCCAGGTCCCCAAACACTTTTTATGACAATAACTTGCATATAAGCCTTGAAAATTAGCACTTTTGATTATTCATGTTCGTGTCCCATAGACTTTAACGGTGTTCGCATGTTCGAACGAACTTTTTTCCTGTTCGCATGTTCTGGTGCGAACCGAACAGGGGGGTGTTCGGCTCATCCCTACTCCTGAGGAGTCCCTCGAACTGTTTGACCACAGTGTTGGGTACATGCACCAGGAGGATGCCCAGTGTTTAGAAGGCTCTAATGATGATACTGAGCTAGATGAAGGCAGTAACGTGAGCACGGACAGAGGGGGTGCCCAAGAAGGACAGCAATCTGGCAGTCATGCTCCCCCTGCTGCAGCATACTGCCAGGTTTGCTCCAGTGATGAGGAGGGAGGGGATGATGAGGTCACTGACTCAACGTGGGTGCCTGATAGGAGAGAGGAGGAGGCACATCATCAACGAGGCAGGATGCCCTCCAGGGGCCAGCCTAAGGGCAGTACACTGACTGCATTACACCGCAAAGCTCCACATGTGCAGGGCGCTGCTGTCTCTGCACGTTATTCCAAAAGTTCTTTGGTGTGGGCCTTTTTTGAGACGAGTGCATCAGTTCGCACTGCTACTATTTGCAACATATGTCTCAAGCGTATCTCGCATGGCCAAAACATCTCCCGCTTGGGCACCACATGCTTGACCAGACATATGTTGACCTGCCATGCAGTTCGTTGGCAAGTGTATCTAAAAGACCCACACCAAAGAACAAAGAGGACCTCTCCTTGCTCCTCATCAGCTGAGATCTCCAACCCCACTATACCTTCAGTCCTCTCTGTAACCTGCACTGAGAGGAATGAAGGTGTAGAATTAGGTGTGTCACAGCCAAGTACTTGTGGGCAATCTGCTTTCGGTACACCGACGTCAGATTGTACCAGGCAAATTTCCCTGCCCCAGCTGCTGCACCGCTGAAAGAAGTTTGCTCCCAGCCATCCACATGCCCAGCGGTTGAATGCTAGCTTGGCAAAATTGCTAGCACTTCAACTGCTACCTTTTCAGTTGGTAGACTCTGCCCCCTTCCGTGAGTTTGTGGAATGTGCCGTTCCTCAGTGGCAGGTACCCAAACACCACTTTTTCTCATGGAAGGCGAGTCCGGCTCTCTACCGGCATGTGGAAGGGAATGTCCATGCCTCGCTGGACAGGGCGGTCAGTGGTAAGGTGCATATTACCGCTGACTCATGGTCCAGCAGGCATGGACAGGGACGTTACCTAAGTTTCACGGCGCATTGGGTGACTCTGCTGCCAGCTGGGAGGGATGCAGGACAAGGTGCAGTAGTGTTGGAGGTTGTTCCGCCACCACGCCTCCAAAATGCCACTACTGATGATTCTGACACACCTCTCTCCTCCACCCCCTCCTCTTCTTCTTCCTCCATGGCCTCTTCCTGTGCTTTGTCCTCTGAACCAGCGGTGCTCCTTAGGCGCTCAAGGGGCTATGCAAGTATGCAGGCCAAAAGATGCCATGCGGTGCTTGAGTTGGTGTGCTTGGGAGACAGGAGCCACACTGGGGCAGAGGTTCTGTCAGCTCTGCAGGGGTAGGTTCAGAGGTGGTTGACACCATGCCAACTTAAGGCAGGAATGGTGGTTTGCGACAATGGCACCAACCTCCTCTCCAGCCTCCAACAGGGACAAATGACCCATGTGCCCTGTTTGGCTCACATCCTTAATTTGGTGGTGCAGCGGTTCTTGGGCAGGTACCCGGGCTTACAGGATGTCCTGAGGCTGGCCAGGAAAGTCTGTGTGCATTTCCGCCGGTCATATAATGCCATTGCTCTGCTGGCAGACCTCCAAAAGGAATTTAACTTGCCCAAGAACCACCTAATCTGTGACATGCCCACCAGGTGGAACTCAACGTTGGCCATGCTGCAGCGGCTGCACACGCAGCGGAGGGCCATCAATGAGTACCTCTGCGACTATGGCACCAGGACAGGGTCAGGTGAGCTTGTTTTTTTTCCCCATGCCAGTGGGCCATGATCAGGGATGCATGCACTGTCCTGTCACCATTTCAGGAGGCCACGAGGATGGTGAGCAGTGACAGTGCATGCATCAGTGACACTGTCCCCCTTGTCCACCTGTTGGAGCACAATGGTCAGGGCACTTGAGGCAGAACAGAGGCAGGAAGAGGAGGACTTCCTTAGCTCTCAAGGCCCCCTTTATCCAGACAGTGTTCCTGCGTGCCCGCCGATCACACAGGAAGAGGATGAGGAGGAGGAGGAAGAGGAGGATTGTGTCAGCATGGAGGTGGAGCCTGGTACTCAGCATCAGCAGCAGTCTTTAAGGGATCATTTACAGTCCCAAGAAACACATGGACTTGTATGTGGCTGGGAGGAGGTGGCTGCAGATCATGTCGTCCTTAGTGACCCAGAGGACTCCGGACCGAATGCCTCAGCAAACCAACGCTGCATGGCCTCCCTGATCCTGCAAAGCCTGCGGAAGGATCCTCATATTCGTGGTATCAAGGAGAAGGAACAATACTGGCTGGCAACCCTCCTTGAGCCACGTTACAAGGGTAAGGTTACGGACCTTATCTTGCTGTCTCAGAGAGAGCAGAGGATGAAACATCCACAAACTCCTGTTTCTGGACAACGTGTTGCTGAGGCTTCGGTCAGTCAAAGAAGGAGCAGTGGAGAAGGTGGCCATCTGACTGATGTGTTCAGACAATTTTTAAGTCCGCAGCCCCAAGGTATGATTGGTTCCAGCAACCATCGCCAGCGTCTGTTTTACATGGTGCAGGAATACCTAGGGGCAAGATCTGACTTGGACACCTTTCCCACTGAAAATCCTCTGTGTTACTGGATCTTCAGGATGGATCACTGGCCAGAGCTTGCACAGTATGCAATTGAGCTGCTGGCCTGTCCTGCATCCAGCATTCTTTGGGAACGTACATTTAGTGCTGCTGGAGGCTTTGTAACTGATCACAGGGTGTGTCTGTCCACTGACTCGGTCGATCAACTGACCTTCATAAAAATGAATCAGTCTTGGATCACCACCAGCTACCAAGCACCCGATGCTGATGTAACCGAATACATTTTTTTGAAATGTCAGATCCCTTCAAAGACTGCCTATGGTGATGCTGAGTGACTATCCTGTTATACTGAGTAATTATCCTCTTCCTCCTCAATGATCATGATGATAGCTTGGGCGCCGCGAGTCCCGCCACCAGTGCCTAAGGCCTAATTTTTCAGCCCCTGTTTAACAGGGGCATGTAATTATGATTTTTCATGCAATTCTTTGCAGCAGGGCTAGTTCCTGCGCTCCAACTAGAGTATCTGTGAGGGGTTGCAGTGTTGTGGCACCAGCACCAGTGCCTAAGGCCCAATTTTTCAGCCCCTGTTTAACAGGGGCGTGTAATTACAATTTTTGATGCAATTCTTTGCAGCAGGGCTAGTTCCTGCGCTCCAACTAGAGTATCTGTGAGGGGTTGCAGTGTTGTGGCACCGGCACCAGTGCCTAGGGCCAAATTTTTCAGCCCCTGTTTAACAGGGGCATGTAATTACAATTTTTGATGCAATTCTTTGCAGCAGGGCTAGTTCCTGCACTCCAACTAGAGTATCTGTGAGGGGTTGCAGTGTTGTGGCACCAGCACCAGTGTCTAAGGCCCAATTTTTCAGACCCTGCTTAACAGGGGCGTGTAATTAAAATTTTTGATGCAGTTCTTTGCAGCAGGACTAGTTCCTGCGCTCCAACTAGAGTATCTGTGAGGGGTTGCAGTGTTGTGGCACCAGCACCAGTGCCTAAGGCCCAATTTTTCAGCCCCTGTTTAACAGGGGCATGTAATTACAATTTTTGATGCAATTCTTTGCAGCAGGGCTAGTTCCTGCACTCCAACTAGAGTATCTGTGAGGGGTTGCAGTGTTGTGGCACCAGCACCAGTGTCTAAGGCCCAATTTTTCAGCCCCTGTTTAACAGGGGCGTGTAATTACAATTTTTGATGCAATTCTTTGCAGCAGGGCTAGTTCCTGCGCTCCAACTAGAGTATCTGTGAGGGGTTGCAGTGTTGTGGCACCAGCACCAGTGTCTAAGGCCCAATTTTTCAGCCCCTGTTTAACAGGGGCGTGTAATTACAATTTTTGATGCAATTCTTTGCAGCAGGGCTAGTTCCTGTGCTCCAACTAGAGTATCTGTGAGGGGTTGCAGTGTTGTGGCACCAACACCAGTGTCTAAGGCCCAATTTTTCAGCCCCTGTTTAACAGGGGCGTGTAATTACAATTTTTTATGCAATTTTTTGCAGCAGGGCTAGTTCCTGCGCTCCAGCTAGAGTATCTGTGAGGGGTTGCAGTGTTGTGGCACCAGCACCAGTGTCTAAGGCCCAATTTTTCAGCCCCTGTTTAACGGGGCGTGTAATTACAATTTTTGATGCAATTCTTTGCAGCAGGGCTAGTTCCTACGCTCCAACTACAGTATCTGTGAAGGGTTGCAGTGTTGTGGCACCAGAATCAGTGTTTAAGGCCCAATTTTTCAACCCCTGTTCAACAGGGGCGTGTAATTACAATTTTTGATGCAATTCTTTGCAGCAGGGCTAGTTCCTGCGCTCCAACTAGAGTATCTGTGAGGGGTTGCAGTGTTGTGGCACCAGCACCAGTGCCTAAGGCCCAATTTTTCAGCCCCTGTTCAACAGGGACAGGTAATTAGAATTCTTGATTTAATATTTCACAGCGGGGCCCGTTTCTGCGCCCACCAAGAGTATCTGTGAGGACTTACAGTGTTGTGGCACCAGCACCACCACCACCACCAAAGGCCCAATTTTTCTGCCCCTGTTCAACAGGGGCATGTAATTACAATTCTTGATCTAATATTTCACAGCAGGGCCTTGTGAGGGCTTACAGTGTTGTGGCCAGAACAACATCTAAGGCCAAAATTTCTGCTGAGTATATAGGGCAGGCCCCTACTTTCAAACATCCAACTTACAAACGACTCTTACTTGCAAACTGAAGGAGACAACAGGAAGTGAGATGAAATCTACCCCTAGGAAGGGAAATTCTCTCCTGTAAGAGTTAATATGGGAAAGACTTTTCTCCTTTCCACTGATGCTTTATCACCAATCCTTGTTTCACAAAAAAACCCACATTTTCAAAAAACATTTGTCATTGGGACAAAAAGTGAGGTGAAATCTTCCGAAAAGGAGCACAGACAGCAAAACAAATGTCACTGGGGTGATAACCCTTCCCTATGTTTTCCAAAAAGCTTAAAATAGATTTTTTTGGCTGGAGCTAAACACGTTAAAAATGTACCAGTTCAAAATTACAAACAGATTCTACTTAACAACTTTCCTTTTTTAATTTGGGTGCGGGGTTCCCCTTAATATCCATACAAGACCCAAAGGGCCTGGTAATGGACTGGGGGGTACCCATGCCGCTTGTCTCACCGATTTTCATCCATATTGCCAGGACCCAACATTACATTAAAGCCGCAAACAGTCTTAAATGACTTTTTTCCTTTCCATTTTGTGCAGGGACTGTTCTAAGCACAGGAAACACGCGCCACTTTACAGGCATACTATAGACACCCCACAGGTATGATATTTAAAGGAATATTTCACTTTTTTTTTTTTTTACTTTAAGCATCATTAAAATCACTGCTCCCGAAAAAACGTTTTTAAAAGTTTTTTTTGCATTGATTCATGTCCCCTGGGGCAGGACCCAGGTCCTCAAACTCTTTTTAGGACAATACCATGCAAATTAGCCTTTAAAATGAGCACTTTTGATTTCAAACGTTCGAGTCCCATAGACGTCAATGGGGTTCTAACGTTCGTGCAAATTTTCGGTCCGTTCGCAGGTTCTGGTGCGAACCGAACCGGGGGTGTTCAGCTCATCCCTACTCCTGAAGTACTCTCTACTGTTTCTGGCAATTGTCTACTGTTACTGTGACCAAATAACTCTGTGTCTGATTGATCAGTCTCCAGCACATTGTTCCAGAAGACCTGGTCTTTGCCTACATGTTTTTAATAGCAAACTGTAATCTTGCTCTATTCATTTTGGACAGCAAAGGCTTTTTCTTAACCACTCTTATGCAGTGGCAGCTGGTGGGTTTTATTTTGGGGGGGGCGCCAAACAACCACCCCCCTGGGGCGGCCGGCTGTACCACACTGCCCCCCGCTATCTGCCGCTCAGTTCAGCACTTACCCCATCTAGGGGGCAGGCTGCGAGCAGCGGCTCCGGTGTCCTCAGTGTGGCGGGTGGCGGGTAGCTGGTGGCTGGGGGCGTGCTGCGTGCTCGGTGTCCTTTCCTCCATGGCTTCCGCCATGCATGTCCTCTCTCCTCCTCCTGCAAGGCATCCAATAGGATCGCCTGACATTTTGGCTAATCACAGACCCACTTCCTGATTGGCGGGGAGGAGATTTAGTGTCAAAATAGCGAATATTCATTCGCTAGCGTCACACCACTGGGTGGGCTCGGAGCGCAGTGCTCTGTGCCCCAAACCCACCCTTTTTTGAAGCCTATTAGAGCCTCTGCTTCAAAAAAACACTCCCCCCCATTGGGAGCCGGATGCATGGATAGGGGGGGAGGCGCCCATGCGCCCCTAATCGATGGGTTGCCACTGCTCTCATGCAAGTTGAATTAGTAAATTCTCTGATTGTAGATCCATGCCCCTTTTCCAATAAAATATTACTCAGAATTTATTATAATTACAGTAGGAAAATAGTACGTTAACAGAGGATTACCAGTCCAAAATCACAAAAATGCATTCAGCCGAGGTACAATGCATGTTCTTTCACCTTAACTGTTGCAAAAGTTACCTGAATACTCTGCAATGAAATTCTGGGGTTCTTGGAGACTTTATTTAGCCTCAAATGGTCTGCTCTTGGTTTGAATTTGCTGTACCAGTCTCGGACAAGGTAGTTAGCTACCTCAGGCTTTGCTCATACCTGTTCAGTTTGCTTTTGATCCGTTTAAGCAGTGCTTTTTTGTAGTGCGTTTTGCATTTTTGCACATGCGTTTTTGACACATTTACATGCGTTTTTGATGCATTTTGCATTTTATGCGTTTTTTGTGGCCAATTTGTCGTTGGGCAGATTAAAAAAAGCAAATTGCTGCAAAATTCTCCATTGAGGTCTTTTGAACAAAAAAACACAATTTTGTGTTTAAAGTCCCTGATCCTTTCCAAAAATGCAATGGCTGAAATAAGCATAGTTGTGAATGTGTCCCATAGGAAACCATGGTAAGTGAACTGTAGTGTGTTTCTGCAAAAAGCACCAGAAAATGCATAGGTGTGAACCAAGCATTATACCTTATGCCACTTGTAGATTATTTTCTTTAGGCTTAATTCACATCTATGTACTGTATGTTGCTTTTGAGCGCTTTTGCAGTGCTTTCGTTGTGCTTTCCAAGGTTTTTTTAACCACGTTTTTACCACCATTTGCATTTTTTTTCTACATTCACTGTTTATAGCCGGTTGCTAAGAAGTGGGCTGGGAAGCTGGTTGTCACATCCTTAACAACCAATGAGCCATCAGCTGTCAGTGGGGTTCACCCCGCTGACAGTTGAATGTAAAAAAAAAGAAAAAAAGAATTAGAGGCAAAAAAAATCATGAAAAAAATGGTGTGGGGTCCCTCCAAAAATCCATACTCGACCATTATCCAAACATGCAGCCAGGCAGGTCAGGAATGGGAGGGGATGAGCGAGTGCCCCCCCACCTCCTGAACCACACCAGGCTGCATGCTCTCAACATGGGGGGGATGCTTTGGAGCTGGGAGGCTCTGCCCCCATCTCAAAGCACCTTGTTCATGTTGATAGGAACAAGGACCTCCTCCCCACAACCCTGGCCAGTGGTTGTCGGGGTCTGTGGGCAGGGGACTTATTACAATCCGGAAGCCCCACTTCAACAAAGGGGCCCCCCAGATCCAGGCCCCCCATGTGAGAGAGTATGGGGTACATTGTAATCCTACCTATTCACCAAAAAAAGTAGTGTAGTGTGACAAGAGACAGGTTTTTCACAAGTCCTTTATTAAAAATGTATTTTTCCTCCCCCACTTCTTCCTCCGCCGCGGCTCCCACTGCCCCCCCCCCGCTGAAAAAAATAAAAAAGCGATCCCCCTCCGATGCTGGATCCCGTTGATCTGTCCGCTTCAATGTTGGACATTTCTTATTTAACTATAGGACGGATAACATCATCCAGAGACCCCGCCCCTTTGTAATGTCACCGCCTGGGGGGTCCGTGATGTCACAAGGGGGCGGATGACACCCCATAGTTATATAAGAAATGTGCAACATCGGAGCGAACAGATTGGAACAGAGCGGAACACAGCATTAGGGTAGGGTTAGTTTATTTTATTTTCAGCGGGTCGGCGGTGGAGGAAGAAGACTGGAGGAAGAAGAAGAAGGCCGGAGGAAGAAGCAGGGGAAGAAGAAGACCGGAGGAAGAAGACATTTTTATTAAAGGTTTAAGAAAGAAAGATCTTGGGTGGGCACACCACGCTGTTTTTTTCATGAATTTTTTTAGCCGGCAATTTTTTTTTACATTCAGATGTCAGCAGGAAACCCAGCTGACAGCTAATGAATCATCAATTGCTAAGGAGATGGCAGCCAGCTTTCCGGCCTGCTCCTTAGCAACCAGCTATATACAGTGAATGTAAAGCCCAAAAAAAACACAAATTGCAAATCGTGGCAAAAACGCATTACTTGCATTTTGGATGTGGGTCCATTGAAGTCTATTATATGCAAAACGCTGCATGCTGCGGAAAAAAAGTCCCTGACCCTTTCCAAAAATGCAGAGGCACAAAAATGCATTGATGTGAAGGTGTTCCATAGGAACCCATGTTAAAAATGTCCTGTGTTTCTGCAAAAAGCATGAAAAAAATGCATTAGTGTGAATGGAGCCTTACAGAGGAATGAACAATTACAAACCATTTTAAATGCCTTGCCAGGCTCATAAGCATCCACAACTTTCTTTTTGAGGGTCTTAGAAATCTCTATTGATCTTTAAATGATGACACCACATATGTCAATAGCAAAAAAAAAAAAACAGACACTAGATATCTGAGGTTTAACCCTTTTACTGCTGTAGTGATGTGATCATTTCTTTGCCCATTTACCAAGTGTATACTCTTGTTATGCAGTGTTTGTTTGCCCTTTTCCAATATGGTTGCTATGCTCTCTCTCTCACCAAGGATGATGTCATCAAGAAAAGAAGAGGAAGGCAAGGTGTTTTGTGAGTAAGTGGGTGGAAAGAGAGAGACATGTGGAGAGAGAATAGTGAATTCTTGCTGAGAGAGAACAGACTGTGTAAGTGGTGCAGATTCACCTCACTGAGACATACATAGAGACTGTTAAGGATTTCATGTTCCTGTTTGGAAAATACTTTATGTTGGATGGTTCACTGAATGTTTCTTCAATACATGGACTTTCAAAAACAATGCTGTGTGGATTACTGTCTATGTGAAGATACATTTCTCAGTTTGGATTTCACTTGTTATTCACAAACCCTAATTGAGTGGAGGCACTGTTCTTGTTAAAGATCCTGTCCTGATCATACAGATTATGAAGACTCTGCTCCTAAATACTATACAGGTGGTGCCATCATACCTCAGTAGCCACAGAGAGAGAGAAAAATAGTGCTACATTTGGAGGAACTGCTGAGATAAATATCTTGGATCAGGACAATAAGGAAGCACCATGTCACTGTTATCAACATAAGCTGTGAGGCAGTGGGCCCTGGAAGAGGGACTTCTACCTAAAAGGACATTTGCTATTTCGTGTGTACCTATCACTGTGAGCACCCATAGATTGCAGGAGGCGCTACAAGCATATGAAACCTTGCAGTCTGCCTCTCTTGTGGATAAAAGAGAGGAAGATGAGAGTCATGAACTTTATAAAGTCATAGCTCAGAATTTACATGCCAATTCTTATCGCAAATTAAAGGCTTTTTCAGGGGTGCTCCCTGTCCCCGCTGGTGAAGAAAGCTTTAAGGTGTGGAAAGATTTTGCACAACAAGTGATAGAGGAATGGACCTGCTCAGAGAAAAAGAAAAAACAGCACATCATGGAAAGTTTAAGACCACCAGCATCCATTATCATTAGAGCTTACAAGGACACTCATATGAGAACCAGTGCTCAAGAATATATTGATGTTTTGACAGATGCTTATGGACTGCACCGTGACCCTGATCAGATGCTTGCTGATTTTAAACAGACAAAGCATAAAGAGGAAGAGGGTGTTTCTGTGTTTGTGAGGAGGCTAGAAGTGCTTCTAGGGAGATTGCTCACTGAAAAGGTAATCTTTCCTACGAATGTTGACAAATTAAGGACTGCTCAAATAATAAAGGGGCTACTGCCACATCACCCAATGTCAACGGTCCTAAGAGTTGTTTTGAGAGAGAGAAACTTTACTTTCACTGAAACTATGATGGAAGTAAAGAAACAGGAATCTGATATCCATTTTAGTACCCCTTAAGAGCAAAGTTAAACAGAGTTCTTTGGTTGAGCACAAAAATTAGACTGTTGCTAGAAACAATGATGTGGGTAGACACCCATAGCCTAGAGCTCAATCTGCTGATAAAACCTCCAGTGATAAGCCTCTCTTCCACATTAAATGTTTCCTCTGTGGACAAGCAGGCCACACAAACCTTTGCTCTTGATCTTCCTGGAGGGTGTGTGGGAAATCCATGGCATCCCATAGAGCTTCCAGCTGGGGGAGTGAGAGCGTTGCAGGTTTATGTGGAAATTTCACCAAGTGCAACCGGTAGCTTTTTCCTGCTGGAGACTGATACAAAAGAGGCTGCAAAGAATGGCTGGGAGATAGTACCAGAAAGGAAAGACTATCGTTTAAAATGTCCAAGATGGCTGGTATTATAACTGGGCATGTGGTAATGTTCTGAACAGTAACATTAACATTCCCTCCCTTTCCCTCCCCTCACTGGGGGAAGGAGACAGAAATCTCAGACCAAAGATGTGTGGTCATTCAACAATAACAGGACCACCATGTCCTTTTACTCGAAAACACTCCTGATATACTAGTCCTAGGTTGCTGCCAAAAATTTTTGCTTACACAGCCTTTTGTATTTTATTTTTCTACTGCCTTTCCCCTGTTGTAATATGTTCGCCGATTTATGTGGGATATTATATTATTATATATATATGTACACATACAGTACAATATTGACCAGGCCAGAATTCAGTTGACAATGGTTGATTTGTCCGAGCCAACTCAATTTTAACATATCAAAGGGACAGCTGATGACCCTTTGATATGTTGATCTTATGCAAGTCTACCTAGGTGTGTGAGGTATGGCCTGTTAACCTAATTGAACATTTCAAAGGGTACATTGTTGATGTTAATATGCAAGAATGCAAATGAGGGCAGTTTATGACTGCAGCTGTTTACGGCTAGGGGTTATTGTCTGTCTGAAAGACTCAAGCATATCAAAGGCCTAAATGGAAACGGCCAATCAAATTGCTCAGCTATTCAGTGCCTAGTGAATATAACATGGCGCTCAGTCTATAGTTCAGTCTTGTCTGTGTGTGACTATGAAGGCGCAAATCTAGGAAAAATGGGACTTTAAATTATAATTACTCTGTCTGATTTTTGTCATCTGTGGACTTTGGACTTTTTTCTGTGTTGGAAGTCAATAAAGTGCACCTCTCTGGAAGAATTGGTTTGCTGTGGAAGAGTACTTACATCATCATTATAATAAATACAAATTAATTATTAAATTAATGTAATATCAAATTAAATAGTAGTACCCACGATAAGATATCACTACACCCCCCATTTCCTTTTTTTTAGTATTTTTCCTGGCAGAATGGCTGGAGTGGCCGCACTTCACCTCCACCTGTCTTGGAGTGGATTTTTCCCTCCACTCGGGGACTGCTAAACAACCCCCCTGGTTGGGGTTACCTTTTTGGGAAAAGCTTGCAGGGAGGGGATGGCAGCCCTCTCTCCCTGCAAGGGTAACCGTGATCTATAATCCACTTCAGGAGGTCAGGGTAAGAACCCAAAGACTGATGCGTACATCCCCCCCCGATCCATACCCTCTGACACCATCACAACTTCCCCCCTATGTATTGCTACTCACAATGTCCAGGGGATAAATTCCCCAATTAAGAGACGAAAACTTTTTAAACATTACCAATCTCAAAAGATTGAAGTCATCTTATTACAGGAAACTCATTTCCCGTCATCATATAACCCCTCCTTCCTACATTGTAACTATCCCCAGTTTTACCTCTCCAATGCAGGTAATAAAACCAAGGGAGTGGCCATATGTTTCTCTAAAAACCTGAAATTCTCCCTAACAGACACCATAAGAGACCAAGCAGGCAGATACATTTTAGTAAAGGGCTCTATCAAAGGCTCACAGTATTCATTTGTTTCTTACTACGCCCCAAATAAAGGTCAGGCAGCCTTCTTTTCCTCCATGATGTCCGCACTAGGCCCACATTTGGAAGGGAAAATAATCATGGGAGGGGACACAAACCTTCCCTTAGATCAATCTCTTGACAAATTGGGGTCAGTCCTCTCTCGGCCAATGAAACCTTCGAAACAGAGCACTAAGATAGCCTCCACACTGTACTCTGCGGGCCTGAACCCGAGATCCCAAGACTACACACACTACTCCGCTCCACACCAAATTTATCACATTTACCAAATTGATCACATTTTTATCCAGTCACACAACATTCCATCAGCCTCCAAAACGATCATCAGGGATACCACCATGTACAACCATTCTATGGTTCCTTTATACATACAGTATCCTCACAACCCTAACACGAAATTTATTTGGCATCTCAATGAAGGGCTGTTAAGTGACCCTGTTCAATGCACGATCCTCACACGAGAAATTCAAGAATACTTCCTCCTAAACAATAATGACTCCATCTCCCTAGAAACCCTATGGGCTGCCCACAAGGCAGTGATTAGGGGAAAGATTATCCAAATCACCTCAAGACTTGAAAAGGAATGCAAGGCAGATATCAACAAACTCACTAGGGAATTCCAATCCTTAAGTAAGGCCCAGAAACATAATCCCACTAGGGAGTCTCTGGAATCCCTTGAATCAGCCCAAACATCCTTGAATCTTGCTCTGACCACCGAAGCTGAGAAACATCTAAGATGGTCAGGAGCCCGATTCTACTCCCAAAAAGACAAAATAGGAGCCAAATTGGCAGCAAAACTTTCCCCCAAACCCCGATCCCTTAACTTCTCAAAGAAACGAACTCAGATGGGGGAGATGACCCAAAATCCAAGCCGCATCATAGAAATGTTCCATGACTTCTACACCCCTTTATATAAAAACGAGCAGTTAAGTACTCAACCTACTCTAGATGAATTCCTAAATAATATCCCTCTCCCAAAACGTTCAGCAAAACATTCTGACCCCCTGGACGAGACGATATCTGAAACGGAAGTCCTTGAAGTAATAAAACAGCTTAAACAGAACTCAGCCCCGGTTCAGACGGCTTTTCAGTTGTCTATTACAAAAAAATTGCCACCACTCTTGCCCCATACATGGTCAAATTCTTTAATTCTCTCAGGTCTAGTTCTCCCCTGGACAAAGCCCTGAACCCCTGCTTATATATCGGTTATTCCTAAGCCTGGTAAGGATTCAACTTTGGTGTCTAACTATCGTCCTATCTCTTTAATTAACAACGATCTCAAGATCTTAACAAAAATACTGTCCAATAGACTCTCATCCTGTATCGCTCTATATGTCCATAAGGACCAGGCGGGCTTTGTCCCGGGGAGACAAGGACCTGACCAGATAAGAAGAGCAGTTGACATCATATCCCTCCTCAACTCCCGTTGGGATGGAGGCCCCCACCACGAAGGATTTTTACTGTTGATTGACCTACAAAAGGCGTTCGACACGGTCACCTGGCCTTACTTATTCAATGTCCTTGGGAGATGGGGTTTCGGCCCACACTTTCTAGGGACATTACGAGCCCTGTATTCTAGCCCTAGTGCACAGCTTAGACTCCAGGGCTGTTATTCTGACCTCTTCCCCATTGAAAAAGGTACCAGAAAAGGCTGCCCTCTATCCCCCCTCCTTTTTGCCATAGCTATTGAGACACTTGCCATAGCAATTAGATCTCACCCTGACATCAGAGGAGTGTTCTGTGGAAAACAAGAACATAGGTGCGCATTGTTCGCAGATGATCTGCTATTATTTGTCCCCTCTCCACTGATCTCAACGCCCAACATTTTCTCCCTGCTTTATAAATTTGGCAAAATCTCCGGCCTCCTTGTAAACGTCTCAAAATCTTTAGCGTTAAATATCACCATTCCCCCTAATTTACTCAGTAATCTACAGAAACATTTCCCATTCTCTTGGTGCTCGAATTTTTATCCCATATCTAAGGGTCAATCTTCCCCCTAGAATAGACTCCTTATACTCCTCTAATTACCCAGCCGCTTTCCACAAACTGACATCAGACCTCACTACTTGGGCTAAACACAACCTATCTTGCCTAGGCCGCATAAACGCAATCAAAATGACCTTCCTCCCTCGCCTCCTGTACTTATTTAGATCTCTACCTATCCCAGTTCGGAAATCACAACTGCATACGCTTCAATCTAAAATTCTACAATTTATTTGGGGACCAAAAGGCAGAAGATGTTCTAAATCTATTTTATTTAGACTCAAATCTCAAGGGGGGTTTGCCCTACCCAATATCTGGTGGTACTACCAAGCAGCACAGTTGGCCCAGATCTCTATTGTATATTCACGAGGTCCAAAACCTGATTGGGTCTCCATGGAGAGACAAGCAGTCCCCCTCCACACCATTGACTTCCTAATATGGTAACCCCCTAAATTAAGACCCCCCATTTTAGCTCCCACTCTGTCCCACTCATTAGCTCTGTGCGACCAAATTCACAAAAACCCATCCCTGATCTCAGCCATTCGCCCCCTGACACACATGTTCCATAATCCAGACTTTCCACCGGGAATTAACATATTAGCATTTAGCTGGTGGCTCAAAAAAGGACTACTCAGAACTATTTCACCACCGCAGGCCCCATATCTTTCGCATTCTGCATTAGCAAACTAGAGATGCCATCCTCTGAAAAATACAGATACTCGCAAATACTACATTTCCTTCACTCGATATGGCCTAATAAACCAGAACCCCCCAAAGTCACGACCTATGAATCATGGTGCTCGGATATCGTGGATCAGAGGGGCGGGATCTCTATCATCTATTCCTCCCTAGCCTCGGATATGTCCAAACCCTCCTATGCTCGCTATTGGAAAAGCGACCTCGACATTTCCTGGGACCAGGATAAATGGTTTACCTGTTTCCAACGCTTCTTCAAAGGTATATTAAATGTCTCCCTGATTGAAGCAAGCCTCAATATTCTGACCCGCTGGTATAGGGTCCCCTCCCTCCTCCCTAGGATCTATCCAGATGCTTCCCCGCTGCGTTTTCGAAATTGCAACCATATAGGAACAATGTTTCATATCTGGTGGTCGTGTCCACGCATAAGGGGTCTCTGGAACAAAGTATTTTCCTTGATACACAAAGTGACGACCATTAAGGTCCCCCAAATACCAGACATAGCACTCCTTAACCTTAAAGTGAATGAAGTAGACAAACACACTCAAACACTGATTTTCTTATCCTGCTGGGCACCAAAATTACAATAGCAGCCCACTGGAAAAAAACTTTAGTTCCGATCACAGCAGTGAAGCATAAAATATCTTGGATTGTGGCTCAGGAGAAAATAGTGAGTATTAAGACAAACCCGTAAATTTGAACTAACCTGGGAACCCTGGGCTAACTACTGTCATATTTCTCTATACCCATGCGTTAAATCTTCCTAATGGATAAGACTCAGAGTGACCCTTCTGAAACCCCCACCTCTTCATATCTCCTTCCCTTGAACTCTTCCCTCCCTTAATTCTTCTTTTCCAATCTTTTTTCTCACTGTTCCATGACAATGTACCTAAGACAAGGCCGATCCTGAATTCTTTACTATGCTTCAGATGTGCAGAGTACAGCAACACTTTCTCCGAAACTCTTACTCTTCAAGCTACCTGAGCTCACCTCAGCTCCCGCTCCTAACAACTGAGTTTCAGTTATGGTTATATTGTTAACTATTTTTTCTGTTTTGAAGCTCTAACATCTTTACATAATACATACTTGAGCTTTACTCTCCAGAGTGAAGACTAGGGTCAAATATTGATGGAGTTGGAGGGAGGGGGGTCCCCCCACCCACAGCATGATCCCTTTTGGGGTGGCTGGGGGTGCTCCCTTTCACCCTCCTCTCCATTACTTACTAAAAGTTAAGGAACAACAATCTCATACTCACCATTGACCCACTATTAAGCTTATAACTCCGACAGGGGAACATGTCGGAGTTGGAGTGTCATAACGTTCTTTTTCATTTACACATATATGGCCTATGCTGTAACCCTTTGAGTAAGTCATATGTTATCTCACTCTATGTTTGGCCATGTTGGCCAATATATGTACTCTTCAAGTCACATGTACCAAATGTTCCCCTTTGTCTCCTGTTTTTCTTTAGTTTTTTTTTCTTTTCTGGAACGTACTTTGTGAATATTAAACCAATAAAAATTATTGAAAGAGAAAAGTTCTGGTTCAATGGATTTAGTCTGCACGGACTTTTTGTGTATTGACAATGACATTTTGTGTACTGACAATGACAGCAGTGGTGTGGGAAATGTTCTGATTGTGACTGATCATTATACTTGATATGCTCAAGCCTATCCCACCAAAGATCAGAAAGCAGTAACAGTAGCTAAAGTGTTGTGGGAGAAGTTTTTTGTTCATTATGGATTGCCAAATCGACTTCACTCTGACCAGGGGCAGGACTTTGAAAGTCGCCTAATTAAAGAGCTGTTAACATTGCTTAACATTGACAAGAGCTGCACCACACCTTATTATCCAGAGGGTGATGCTCTCCCTGAACGTTTCAATCGCACCTTGTCGAACATGTTGGGTACCCTCCCTAATGGTGCTAAGCAAACCTGGAGCCGACATGTTGGAGCTATGGTACATGCCTATAATTGTACCAGACATGAATCAACTGGTTTCACTCCTTATTTTCTCATGTTTGGGAGAGAAGCCCATCTCCCTATTGACATTCAGTTGGGTGTGTCTGCTGATGGAGTGGAAAATAGAAATCACTACCAGTATGTGGCACGACTTAAACAGAGTTTAAAAGAGGCCTATCAAATGGCTGAGGAAAATACTGCAAAAATAAATGCTGCCAATAAAAGGTGCTTTGATGCCAAAGTTCGTTACAAAGACTTACAACCTGGTGATAAAGTGCTTCTCCACAATTTGGGACCTTCAGCCAAACATAAATTAGCTGATCACTGGCGAAATGAGTTGTTTGAAGTTATAGAAAAACTGCCTAGAATTCCAGTCTACAGGATTCAAGGACCTGAGGGTTGGATCAAAGCCTGGCACAGGAATCACTTGCTTCTAGTACCACAAGTTGCTACTGCTGATGAGGAGCCACAATCTGATATTGTTACAGATTTTAAAGATGTGCCTTGTGCAGACCGTGGAGACCAAAGTGATGATACTGACTGGTTTACATCTCCACCACAGTCTCCTGTACAGGTTTCTTCACCTATTAATGATCGGGGCCTTCCTCAGAGGAGAGGTCTGAACCCAGCTACTCCTGTTTTTGAACCAACAGCCCTTTGTGCCTACAGTTCCAGGCATGTTTGGAGCACCAAGTTTTCCCACTAATGCTGTCCCAGAGTTATCTGGACTAATGCCTGAGGGTTTGAGGTGAGGAGATCGTGTTCGACGACCTCCACCAGTTTTTACTTATGACTCCTTGGGAAGACCCTGCTATGCTGTACAGAACTATGTACAACCTCATGTTCTTATGGACATGATTGCAGCTCATTCTAGACTGGTTTGCATGATGCATATATGTTACTAACCATATTTCCTTTGCAGCTCTCTGTATTAGATTGCTTCTGGAGAAGTGGTCTGCAAAGGGCGACAGCGATGTTAACTTTTGCTATGTTTTGAGTGTATATCCTTGCCGGGTCGGAAGGATTTTCAGCAGGGGGAGAATGTAGTGATGTGATAATTTCTTTGCCCATTTACCAAGTGTATACTCTTGTTATGCAGTGTTTGTTTGCCCTTTTCCAATATGGTTGCTATGCTCTCTCTCACCAAGGATGAGGTCATCAAGAAGAGCAGAGGATGGCAAGGAGTTTTGTGGGTAAATGGGTGGTGAGAGAGACATGTGGAGAGAGAATGGTGTATTCTTGCTGAGAGAGAACAGACTGTGTAAGTGCTGCAGATTCACCTCACTGAGACATACATAGAGACTGTTAATGATTTCATGTTCCTGTTTGGAAAATACTTTATGTTGGATGGTTCATTGAATGTTATTTCTTCAATACATGGACTTTCAAATACAATTCTGTGTGGATTACTGTCTATGTGAAGATATATTTCTCAGTTGGGATTTCACTTGTTATTCACAATCCCCAATTGAGTGGAGGCACTGTACTTGTTAAAGATCCTGTCCTGATCACACAGATTATGAAGACTCTGCTCCTAAATACTATACAGGTGGCGCCATCATACCTCAGTAGACACAGAGAGAGAGAAAAATAGTGACTGGAGTGAAGCCATCAGACAGTTGGAAATCAGTGGTCTTGCTATCAGACAAGTTTTTTTGGTTGAATATTCAACACAGAAAAACTAAATATAACAGAATGTAATATATAAAATATTGATTACACAGAGTTGTCACACATGCATCACCCCTCTCTAACATTTACAATATAGTATGATTTTACTGTGCAAATTTAAAGATACAGAGCCCCACATATGAACCCATTGGTTCCAAACTGACTTTTTCTGTAATACTTCAAAGCGGGTCAGAAACAAAATCTCCCATTGGACCAATACGTTTACAATGCAGATGTGTCATACATACCCCCCTCTATGATATCTTACAATATGGTATGATTTTACTGTTGAAATTTAAAGATACAGAGCCCTAAACACCAACCCATTGGTTACACAGTGACATTTTTCCAATACTTCTAAATGGGTCAAAAACAAAATTTCCCATTGGACCAATACATTTACAATGCAGATGTGTCATACGCTCTATGATATCTTACAAAACGGTATGATTTTACTGTGGAAATTTAAAGCTACAGAGCCCCAAATATCAACCTACAAACTGACATTTTTACACTACTAAATGGGTGAAAAACAAAATATCTCATTGGACCAATACGTTTACAATGTAGATGTGTCATATACACCCCCCTCTATGATATATTACAATATAGTATGATTTTACTGTGGAAATTTAAAGATACAGAGTCCCAAATGTGAACCCATTGGTTAAACAGTGACATTTTTCCAATACTTCTAAATGGGTCAAAAACAAAATCTCCCATTGGACCAAAACGTTTACAATGCAGATGTGTCATATACACCCCCTCTATGATATATTACAATATATTATGATTTTACAGTGGAAATTTAAAGATACAGAGCCCCAAATATCAACCCATTGGCTACAAACTGACACTTTTACACTACTAAATAGGTTAAAAACAAAAATGATATTTTACAATATAGTATGATTTTACTGTGGAAATTTAAAGATAGACACCCAAATATGAACCCAAACTGACTTTTTTTGGAGTACTTCAAAATGGATCAGAAACAAAATCTCCCATTGGACCAATACGTTTACAATGCAGATGTGTCATATACACCCCCCTCTATGATATTTTACAATACGGTATGATTTTACTGTGGAGATTTAAAGATACAGAGCCCCAAATATCAACCCATTGGTTACACAGTGTCATTTTTCCAATACTTCTAAATGGGTTAAAAATAAAATCTCCCATTGGACCAAAACGTTTACAATACAGATGTGTCATACACACCCCGCTCTATGATATTTTACAATATAGTGTGATTTTACAGTGGAAATTTAAAGCTAGACACTAGGGATGAGCCAAACACTAGATACTAGGGATGATTAGGAATGATGTTCCTCATTATTACCTATATATTCCCTTTAGATTCTGGATCTTGCCTCCAAATGTTTTCATGCCTGTTGTTGTGCATGTCCTATGCAGTCAACCTAGGCTTATTCAATCCTGCGATCTATACATACTTGTATTGATCCTCACGGCAACCTAACTCTGGGTACCGCATACAAATACCCTTATGATCTAGGTAATCGTCAGTTTTATCCTTTGTCCTCACCATCCCCTTGCTTGCACTCCCAGGCTGTTTGTGTTGTTCACTAATTTCACTTGCACCATTTGTTTTTGTGTTTGCCTTTATGTTCACTTTTCCATGGTTTGCTTTTCATATTCACCATTATCATGCTCACACCAGGATCTTATTTGGTTCTTGGTTGTACACCATTATTCATATCCCCTTCACCCTTTTCCTCTCCCCTCTTGGTCTTTCCACTTTTCGTTGTTTCTTCTCACCATTTCTTGTCCCCCCCTCTCTTTTTTGCCCTCTTCCTCACTCTATATTTTATCCCCCTTTTTCCCTTATTCTTTCTCTTACCTTTTTTACCTTTATCCTTTTCCTTCTTATGCTCCCAATCATTGCGTGAGTTCTCCTTTGGTCCTTCCCCTTATCACTCTACCACACCTCTCACATTGGTGTGTGTTTCCCTCACAACCACACCACTTTATGATTTTGGGTATTTACCTGACATGGATTACCCATTTTCAATACTGTTTTACTCAGATACTAGCTGGTGTTCTTATATCTCCTTCCCAATCGCCAGGGGAGACCTTGCCGAGTTGCCTTACTGCTGTACACTCTCCGAGGCTCGGGTAAGCAGTCCCATTATCCCTTTTTCTTCCTTCCCCATTCCATAATTTTGTAAAAATCCCTTATATGGAACTTATTATTGCATTTTCATTTGTATCCGCAGATGTATTTTGCTGATGAAGCGGTAAATCCGCGAAACTTGTTGAAATATCATGTCATCTAAGCTTTTCTAATCTATACTTCTTGTTGTTTTTGCTATTTTTGTATAAATACATTTTGTGAATTTTTACTAGTGATTTATACTATTTAATTATATCTCTTTCATATGTACCACTTGCCTCTTTTTTCTTGGTGAGTTTGGGGTGTGGCCCATACTCCCAAACTATTTTCTTCAATTAATTTGGATGACGGTACATTTTATTGATTTGTACTCTATTTACTTTGCTTTGTGAGGCCACTTATTCTCTCCTTGTTCCCATATTGATGGGGACAAGGGCCTCATTCCTACAACCCTTGCCCAGTGGTTGTGGGGGTCTGCGGGCGGGGGGCTAATCGGAATGTGGAAGCCCCCTTTAACAAGGGGACCCCCAGACCCCGCCCCCCCTGTTTGAAACGGTAATGGGTACTTTGTACCCCTACCAAGTAATGATAAAACTTTGCCTCATCTAACCAACTGTGCTGCCTATGCATCCCATCCTGGCATATATTAAAGAACGCCGCCCCCCTCTGACACACGGGGACTTCCCAATGGACTTTCCAATTGCTTCCCTGTGGCATCAGAGGGGGGGCGGGCCACCCATTTACGTAAACGGCCCGCCCCCCTCTGACGCCATGGTAAAGCCATTGGGAAGTCCCTGTGCATCAGAGGGGGACAGGGGTAACCCAGGTACGTCACCATGTGGCCCCACCCTCAGTTATAAAAGAACTGTCACCTGACAGGACGGTCATTACGGCGTGTGCCTCCCATGGAGACTAATCGGTGGCAGCGTGCGGGGGTTTTTTTTCGGTCAGGCGGAGCGAGAGAAGAAGATGAATGGACTTTGTGGGAAATTTTTATTTTTTTATTTTTTAATAAAGGACTTGTCCCAAAATGTGTCTTGTGGTTTTTTTAACATTTTGACACTTTTTTGTGAAATGGTAGTGGTACAATGTACCCATTACCATTTCAAACAGGGGGGTGGGATCTGGGGGTCCCCTTGTTAAAGGGGGCTTCCAGATTCCGATAAGCCCCCCACCTGCAGACCCCCACAACCACCGGGCAAGGGTTGTGGGGATGAGGCCCTTGTCCCCATCAACTTGGGGACAAGGTGCTTTGGGGGACCACCCCAAAGCAAACTCTGCATGTTGAGGGCATGTGACCTGGTACGGTTCAGGAAGGGGGACGCTCTCTTGTCCCCCCTCTTTTCCTGCGGCCTGCCAGGTTGCGTACTCGGATAAGGGTCTGGTATGGATTTTTGAGGGGGACGCCTATGCCATTTTTTTTTTAATTGGCACAGTGTTCCCCTTAATATCCATACCAGACCTGAAGGGCCTGGTATGGAATTTGGGGGGACCCCAACACAAATTTTTTTTTTAATTTTGGTTCGGGGTTCCCCTTAATATTCATACCAGACCCAAAGGGCCTGGTATGTATTCTTGGGGGGACCCCCATGCCATTTTTTTCAATTACTTTTATCTGTATTGCCGAGACCCGACAATTCATTATAGCCGCGAGTAGTTTTAAATGACTTTTTTTCCTTTAGAAATGTCATTTTGTGCAGGGACTGTTCTAAACACAGGAAAAATGTGCGACTTTACAGGCATACTATAGACACCCCCAGGTACGAAATTTAAAGGGATATTTCACTTTTATTGTTTCACTTTAAGCATTATTAAAATCACTGCTCCCGAAAAAACGGCCATTTTTAAAACTTTTTTTGCATTGATACATGTCCCCTGGGGCAGGACCCAGGTCCCCAAACACTTTTTATGACAATACCATGCATATAAGCCTTTAAAATTAGCACTTTTGATTTCTCCCATAGACAATTCATTATAGCCGCGAGTAGTTTTAAATGACTTTTTTTCCTTTAGAAATGTCATTTTGTGCAGGGACTGTTCTAAACACAGGAAAAAGGCGCCACTTTACAGGCATACTATAGACACCCCCCAGGTACGAAATTTAAAGGAATATTTTACTTTTATTGTTTCACTTTAAGCATTATTAAAATCACTGCTCCCGAAAAAAATGACCCTTTTAAAACAGTTTTTTGCATTGATACATGTCCCCTGGGGCAGGATGCAAGTCCCTAAACACTTTTTATGACAATACCAAGCATATAAGCCTTTAAAATTAGCACTTTTGATTTCTCCCATAGACTTTTAAAGGGTGTTCCGCGGCTTTCAAATTTGCCGCAAACACCCCAAATTGTTCGCTATTCGGCGAACAGGCAAACACCTGATGTTCGAGTCGAACTTACGTTCGACTCGAACATCGGGCTAATCCCTATTAGACAACCAAATACTACTAGACACCCATTGGTTCCAAACTGACTTTTTTTGTAATACCTAAAAATGGATCAGAAACAAAATCTCCCATTGGACCAATACGTTTACAATGCAGATGTGTCATACATACCCCCCTCTATGATATCTTACAATACGGTATGATTTTACTTTGGAAATTTAAAGATACAGAGCCCCAAATATCAACCCATTGGTTACACAGTGACATTTTTCCAATACTTCAAAATAGGTCAAAAACAAAATCTCCCATTGGACCAAAACGTTTACAATGCAAATGTGTCATACGCACCCCCCTCTATGATATCCTACAATATGGTATGACTTTACTGTGTAAATTTAAAGATACAGAGCCCCAAATATGAACCCATTGGTTAAACAGTGACATTTTTCCAATACTTTTAAATGAGTCAAAGACAAAATCTCCCATTGGACCAAAACATTTACAATGCAGATGTGTCATACGCACCCCGCTCTATGATATTTTACAATATAGTATGATTTTACAGTGGAAATTTAAAGCTAGACACCCAAATATGAACCCATTGGTTGGTTCCAAACTGATTTTTTTTGTAATACTTCAAAATGGATCAGAAATAAAATCTCCATTGGACCAATACGTTTACAATGCAGATGTGTCATACACACCCCCCTCTATGATATCTTACAATATGGTATGATTTTACTGTGGAAATTTAAAGATACAGAGCCCTAAACACCAACCCATTGGTTACACAGTGACATTTTTCCAATACTTCTAAATGGGTCAAAAACAAAATTTCCCATTGGACCAATACATTTACAATGCAGATGTTTCATACACTCTATGATATCTTACAAAACGGTATGATTTTACTGTGGAGATTTAAAGCTACAGAGACCCAAATATCAACCTACAAACTGACATTTTTACACTACTAATTGGGTGAAAAACAAAATATCTAATTGGACCAATACGTTTACAATGTAGATGTGTCATATACACCCCCCTCTATGATATATTACAATATAGTATGATTTTACTGTGGAAATGTAAAGATACAGAGTCCCAAATATGAACCCATTGGTTAAACAGTGACATTTTTCCATTACTTCTTAATGGGTCAGAAACAAAATCTCCCATTGGACCAAAACGTTTACAATGAAGATGTGTCATACACACCCCCCTCTATGATATCTTACAATATGGTAAGATTTTACTGTGGAAATTTAAAGATACAGAACCCCAAATACCAACCCATTGGTTAAAAAAGCAACACTTTTTTAAAGTTATAAATAAAAAAATAAAATAAAATAAAATCTCCCATTGGAGCAACATATTTACATTTACACCCCTTCATACATAAGTCTAAAGGTTTTATGCCCCCCCTAAACAGGGAGTGGATTGTTCAGGGATGATGTGGCTGAACTCATTCTATCTGTTGAATTTCTGTAGAATTGGCTGATTTACTGCTACGAAAATGTTACCCTTTGTCTTTCTTGCCTTTTTTTAATAATTTTTTCAACAATTTTCAATACCAGTTTTAATTTTGACCACAAATTTTGATCTAGTTTTAGTTTTGACTAAATTACCATTTTGTTTTAGTCATATTTAAGTCATCTGAATTGTTTTAGTTTTAGTCTAGTTTTAGTAGACTAAATAACATAAGATTTTAGTCGACTAAATCTATAGTAGATTTAATCAACTAAAATATAATGACCGGGTAGTCAGCCAAGCAAGAGTTCAGTAACCAGATCGGGTAATCAGCCAAGCCAGAAGGCAGGGATCCAAGTAGAGGAACAGCAAGCAGGAAAAGGAGCCAGAAGGGATGTCAGCAAAGCCAGTCTTTAAACAGGAAGGCAGGAGATGGTTTCTTGTGATGTGACCTAGGCGAAGGCAGGAATGAAGTGAGCTGGAGATCTTTAAGTAGGCGGGACTGATGAGCAGATACACAACAGCTGGTTAACTGTGGAGAGAGATGAGAGCTGGCAATTAGCCAACAGCTGAGCGGCCAGCTCAGAGAAGGAAGAGCAGAGCCACCTCTAACACTGTGCAGCTATTGTATTGTTAACACACATCCCTATAACTAATGACCCCTGAGCGTGCCCCTGCCATGTTTACTGGGCTTCACATGACCATCGGCAGATAGAGGGGATGAAGATTAGTAAATGTCCATTTGCTCATGTCCACTTACTGCTAATGACTCTAAAGCAATATGTAAAATGTCACAGAAAAGGATCCGGAATCAGCTGCACTTCTTCAAACTTTATTGCATCCTCATAAAAGCAAGTTAGTGCTTATGCATAGTCTACATAAAGGAGGTTATGAATAAGCGCTAAGGCTGCTTTGACACTGAGGTGCTTTACAGGCACTATATCGCTAAAAAATAGCGCCTGTAAAGCGCCTCTGCTCTCACTCTAGGGTGAAAGCCTGAAGGCTTTCACGCTGGAGTGCTGCGCTGGCAGGACACTAAAAAAAGTCCTGCAAGCAGCATCTTTGAGGCTCACTGAAATCAATGAGCTGACAAAGCTTGTAACCCTTTTTCAGGCATTAGCTGGGGTTAAAAGTGCCCTGCTAATGGCTGAAAAGTGCTGCAAAAAAATATTAAAGTAAAGTGCCGCTAAAAATAATGGCGCTTTACCGCTGACGCCCAGGCGCTGCCAGTGTGAAAGTGCCTTAACTGTAGCGCAAAACACGTTAACTTTCAGCTGTACCCCACACTGTCTGTGATGTTTTTATAGAAGATGCAATAAAGGTTAAAGAAGTGCTAGCACCTTCACCCTGGGTTGTCAGTAGGTGGTCTGTTAATTACTCACCTGGAGCAGCTTTACCTGTGTATGTGTAAAACGTCACTTCTAAGTCCTGGTGTCACTTTCCCCAGCCCTTATGTCCAAGGAAGAAGATAATGGAGCACAAGGGCACTCCATTAGATTCATTGGAGGACAGCTGAGGCATCGGCGGTCTTTTAGATCCCCAATGTCTCAAAGAGAACATGTCACCAAAAACATCATCACATAGAGGATTTTTTGTCCCCTATGTGATTAAAAATAACATTTATATTCAATCTTAGTTTTATTGGAAAATTATTGTACAAATAGGCAAATATACATACATTAATGGCATAATCATACCATCAAACATCTTACAAATACATTATACAAACTAACATAACCAAAAAAAAAAGACAAAAAGTGGGAAAGATGGCAACACATAGACATCATATATTAAAAATATATTAGGTCGCATTTAGGTTCTACTCTAATTCCCATAAAACCTTCTAGTTTCCTGTTGATTCCCTAAAAGTCCTCCAGGGATCCCATACCTGACGGGATTTTTCATATGTAATTCATGTGCTAAGAGGGTCTCCATCCTCTCAATATAGTTAATTTCCATTACTCATTCCTTAACCGGTAGGGATTGTATTGATCACCAATGTCACAGAATAACCAATCTCGCCGCTGACATCCAGTGTCTGGGCAGACCCTTTTTAATATTTTTATAAGGGTCTGGTAACATGGATAACGGGGTAATTTGAGGTGTATTGGGGACTAGTTCCCCTGTAACTGTAGTATACAACTGCATGATCCTGTCCCAAAAATTATGAATTTGGGGGCATTCCCACCATATGTGTATCAGCGAGCCCTTGGCAGAATGACATCGTCAACATATATCAGATGTGTCTGGGTATATACGCTGCAGGGATGTTGGACATCGATACCAATGAGAAACAAGCTTATAGCTTGTCTCTTGGGCTTTAGTTGCCAATGACAAGCAATGTGTGAGGGTAAATGACTTCTCCCACTCTTCTGCTCCAATTTAAACATTAGGATCACGTGCCCATTTATTTGTAAATTCTGGGAGCTCAGGATGTTTTTTTACAATAACAATCTTATATACTGCTGATAGGACAGGTTTTGGTTTAGTACTTTGCAATAAAATGGACTCAAACAGAATTAGATCTCTATTAAAAAAAAAATGTTTAAGGGAGTAGAGGACAAGAATGACAATAGTTACTGATATTCCAACCATTGCATAAGTGAAGGCTGTTGTGTAGGAATTAAGTTCAATATGGGTGGAAGTATACCCTGACAAAGAATCTGGCTCACTCTTTGGTGAGACTCCTTATTCCACTTAAGAAAATGTATTTGGTCTACTGCAGGTGGGAATAGAGGATTGCCAAATAGGGATGTCATTGGTCCTACTTATGAAGGGAGCCCTAGCGGCAAAATCATTTTGTACCAGATGCTCAATAAATAAGACGTAAGAAAAGGTAGAGAAGAGGACGTGTCTTGATGAATATCAAGGAAAGATAAGTCTAACCAAAGAAGTACCTGGAGATCAAACTGATTCAACCCGTTTTATTGATACCCATTGTTTAGTATCCGAATGGTGGAACCAGTTCACTAATCTAGTCAGAACTGCTGCAACATAATAATAATAAAGATCCGGTACACCCACTCCTTCTTTCGTTTTGGGTAAGGGTAACATATATAGAATAGAGAAAAAAAGATCTAGGAATAGGAACAGGAATAGTTTGAAAAAAAACAGAAAGCTGGGTATTATGTCCATTTTCAATATGTTAATCCTCCCTAACCACGAATATAGATTAGAGTCACATTTTTTAAGATCTTGTAGAGTACGTTGCATAAAAGGGATATAATTTGTCGAATATAGATGGGTCAGATCTGAAGGAATATTAATTCCTAAATATTTTAGTGCAGAGGAGCAGAATCTAAACGAAAAATTATTCTTCAGCATCGTCACTTGGTGAGGTGAAAGTGACACATTAGGAATTTTCGATTTTGATACATTTAACTTGAAATTACTCAAGGCTCCAAAACACTGAATTTCGGATAGAATAGAAGGTATAGAGATATGTGGATTGGTAACATAGAGTAACAGATCATCAGCGAACAAGGCAAGTTTTATTTATTGTTGATCTATCCTTATGCCAGTGATAGAGGGGTTCTGTCTAATTGCTATTGCTAAATGCTCCATTACTAGAACATAAAGCAAAGGAGAGGAAGGACATCCCTGGCAAGGGTCATTTTGTATGGGGAAACTTGTAGTCAATGATTCATTGATCCTTATTCTGGCCTTGGGTTTAGAATATAGAGCTAAAAACTTAGTAAGCAAATTTGGGCTGTTTGGTATTTGCTATTTGGGCTATTTGCCTCAAAGAATGCTCAAAGAAAGGCCACCCAACCCGATCGAAAGCCTTCTCCACATCTACCGAGAGAAGGCATGCTGTTTGGGCATAGCCCATAAGTAAAAAAGGTTTTTATCGTGTTGTCGCGTGTTTCTCTTCCTTGGACAAATCCGGCCTGGTCTTTGTGTACCAGGTTCGGAATAAGAGATTGGAGACGTGACGCAATCAATTTGGCGTAAATTTTTATGTCTACTCCAACTAAAGATATTGGACGATAACTGGAGCATAATGTTAGATCCTTATCTGGTTTAGGAATCAAAGTAATATGGGCTTCCAGTGTTTGAGTCGGAAATGGGTTAGTGGAAGAGATGGAATTGAATATTTGGAGAATAAATGGGGACAAATATTCTTTATATGTTTTATAAAATTTTGGAGTAAATCTGTCTGGGCCAGGGCTCTTACCGATGGAATGTCTGTAATTACTCTTAATAATTCCTCACTTGAGAAAGAATAATCCAATGATTTCTTATAATCGTCGTCTATTGTTGGAATAGCAGTTTCCTGCACATAGTCTTCAATGCGACAAGTATTAGATCCCATGTCTTCCAAAAATGATGGTTGAGCCAGATTATAAAGAGCTGAAAAATATTCCCTGAATGTTTGTTGAAGACATTGTGATTCTTAGGTAGTTTCCCCTGATGACTTTCTAATACTAGCTATAAAAGTCTGAGGAGGACGGGGATGTAGTGTACATTACGTGCTAGCTGTCTCCCACATTTATAACTACTTAAGGCACATCTATGTTGATATGAACTATGAGATGCTTCCATAAGCTGCAATAAATATGCCCTAGTAGACGATATATAAGCTAATATTTCTGTAGACAGTGAGGCTTTGTGTTGAGCTTGGTAATGAAGCTTTAATAAAGTATTTTAAATGGCCACGGATCTTTCTTTTTTAAGACAAGAACCATGTTGAATAAATACCCTCATAGTACTGCTTTAAGAGCTTCCCATTTTAATGGTAATCAGTCTCATCCTGTTCATGATCAGAAACAAAGTTGCCAATTGCCTCTAGAATTGTCTTGTGGCAAAGTGGGTCTGACATAATCGTATCATTCAAACGGCAGGACCAACTTATGCCCCGAGTCTGAGGGGGGTATATTGTTAAAAATACAGGTGAATGGTCAGACCAAATAAATGACCCTATTTCTAAAGAAGGATTTGACTCCAGAACCTTTGGACCCGATAAAAAAATAGTCTAGCCTACTATAGGATTTATAAGCTAATGAAAAATATGTATAATTATGATCTTTAGGATATAGAGTCCGCCATAGATCAAGTAGCCTGTTATCAAACAATTGTTTTTGAACCACTTGACCACTGGGCACTTAAACCCCCTTCCTAAGCAGACCAATTTTCAGTTTTCGGTGCTCTCACATTTTGAATGACAATTACTGAGTCATGCAACACTGTACCTATATGAAATTTTTGTCCTTTTTTTCACACAAATAGAGCTTTCTTTTTGTGGTATTTAATCACCGCTGGGTTTTTAATTTTTTGCGCTATAAAAGAGACCGAAAATTCTGTAAAAAAAAGCATTTTTCTTCGTTTCTGTTATCAAATTTTGCAGATTTTAATTTTTTTTTCATATATTTTGGCCAAAATTTATACCGCTACATATCTTTGGTAAAAATAACCCAAATTGGTGTATGTTATTTGGTCTTTGTGAAAGTTATAGAGTCCACAAGCTATGGTGCCAATCTCTGAAAATTGATCACACAGTACTGACGGCCTATCTCATTTCTTGAGAACCTAACAAGCCAAGAAAGTACAAATGCCCCAAATGACCCCTTTTTAGAAAGTAGACATTCCAAGGTATTTAGTAAGAGGCATGGTGAGTTTTTTGAAGTTGTAATTTTTTCCCACAATTCTTTGCAAATTCAAGATTTTTTTTTCTTTTTTTTTCTTCACAAAATTGTTATATTAGCAGGTTATTTCTCACACACAGCATATGCATAGCACAAACTACACCCCAAAACACATTCTGCTACTCCTCCTGAGTATGCCGATGCCACATGTGTGAGACTTTTACACAGCGTGGCCACATACAGAGGCCCAATATGCAGGGAGCGCCATCAGGCGTTCTTGGAGCATAAATTACACATATAATTCCTTGACTACCTCTTACACTTTTGGAGGCCCTGAAGAACCAGGACAATGGGAACTCCCCAAAAATGACCCCAGTTTGGAAAGAAAACAACCCAATGTATAATCTATGAAGCATATCGAGTTTTTGAACATGTCATTTTTTTCTACAAGTTTTTGGAAAATGTGTAAAGAAAATGAAAACGCATTTTTTTACACAACGTTGTCCATTTACACAATATTTCTAACACATAGCATGTACATAACAAAAATTACACGCCAAAATAGATTCTCCTACTCCTGAGTAGGGCGATACCACATGTGTGAGACTTTTCCACAGCGTGACCACATAGAGAGGTCCAACATGCGGGGAACACCATCAGGTGTTTTAGGGACATAAGTTTCAAATCTAATTTGACTACCTATTACACTTTTGTGAGGCACTGTAGTGGCATGGATGAGAACTGATGTGGCATGGATGAGCATGAATGGGGATGGATGAGCTGTGGATGGGAATGGCTGAGCATGAATGAGTATGGCCGGGTACCACTGAGTACGGATGGGTACGGCTGAGTATGGCTGGGTATAGATGGGATGGCTGGGTACGGCTGAGTATGGCTGGGTATAGATGGGATGGCTGGGTACAGCTGAGTACGGATGGGTACGGCTGAGTATGGCTGGGTATAGATGGTATGGCTGAGTATGGCTGGGTACAACTGAGTACAGCTGGGTATGGCTGAATACTGCTGCGTAGGGCTGGGTATGGCTGAGTATGGATGGGTATGGCTAATTTGGTTGGGGTGGATGGGATGGCTGAGTATGGATGGATGGATGAGTATTGCTGAGGATGGATAGGTGGCTGAGCATGGATGGGTAGATGATTATGCTGAGTATGGATGAGGATGGATGGATGAGTATGCTGAGTATGGATGGGTGAGCATGGATGGATGGATGAGTACACTGAGTATGGATGGGTGAGCATTGATGGATGGATGAGTATGCATGGATGAGTATGCTGAGTATGGATGGGTGAGTATGGATGGATGGATAGATGGGTATGCAGAGTATGGATGGGTATGCAGAGTATGGATGGATGGGTATGCAGAGTATGGATGAGTATGCAGAGTATGGATGGGTATGCAGAGTATGGATGGATGGGTATGCAGAGTATGGATGGGTATGCAGAGTATGGATGGGTATGCAGAGTATGGATGAGTATGCAGAGTATGGATGGGTATGCAGAGTATGGATGGGTATGCATGGCTGAGTATGCAGAGTATGGATGGGTATGCATGGCTGAGTATGCAGAGTATGGATGGGTATGCATGGCTGAGTATGCAGATTATAGATGGGTATGCATGGCTGAGTATGCAGATTATGGATGAGTATGCAGACTATGGATGGGTATGCATGGCTGAGTATGCAGAGTATGGATGGCTATGCATGGCTGAGAATGGATGGATGGATTTGTCACTAAGCAGCGCTGTGGGCACTACATGCAGCCCACAGTGCTGCTGCCACCGATCTCTCCCCTCTCCACTCACACTGGACAGAGAGGGGAAAGAGGAACCGGATATCACGCTGGTTTGTTTACATGTGATTGCTCCGTCATTTGACGGAGCGATCACATAGTAAACGGCCGCGAAAATCGAACTTCGAAGGTCGTATCTCGGCGACCTGAGGTCACAAATTGGGGGGGGGGGGGGGGTAGCCTAAGTCCTTGAAATTAAAGATTCATATGGCTATATATGTGAGTGCCATCATCCCCTGGATTAGAATACAAGAATGAACCTCAAAATGTGGGATTTTTTAGGCAATTGAAAAGGAGATAATATATTGTTTTATAAAACATATATATTTTATTACAAATAGGATAGAATAAAATTCCAATTTGGAAGTAAAAAAAAGAATACAACAAGTGATAATATCACATTAAATGAAGTAGGATATGAACATGAAGTGGTAGTCTCCAGCTACTTACTGTTTCTTCTGTGAATTACGATGAAAAGAGTAGGTAGGGATATCCAAGAGTAGGTAGGGAGGAGCGACATACTGACGTCACCGCGCGCTACGCCCCGTTGTTTGTAAGCACGGGCGTGTGTATTGTAGCTGGCTGGCCACATGTATTTTTATCCTTTGCTGTCCTCACGTCTATTTGGCGTTCTGTATTTTTAATATTTAAATAAAAACCAAGCAGGTTTTACCTATGGCCATTTATTGATTTTTTTTCTGAGCCACGTCTGCATCACCATGCACTGAGTTGCGTACAAGCTTCCAGTGGAGGATTTGGTCTGTTGAAGTCCGGACCACAAGATCCCCCACAGATGCGGTGATTGGACCGATATCGGAACTCTACTGAGGAAAAGTCCCTGGCTGGGTGTTAGCCACAGGCATTACTTGTCTGTGCAGCTGGTAAGCACACACTTCTTATGGTGGTGGGTCTACAAGCAAAGTCACATTGATTTCTTGGAACTGATCACAAGTTGATATCCTCACTATTTGTTAGAGATTGGTCGATTGGAAGACTTATGGACTGTCATTGGAATCTCTGCTTAGCGTCACTGAACAATTATAGAGTTATACCAATTTATTTGTGGGACTTTTTTCAAGCTATTCAAATTATCATACACTGATTATCACACCTATAGGGGTTAAGGGTATAGAGCGCAACCATATTCGTTTCTTATTTGTATTTGTGTGTATTCCACTTTGTGTTGCAGCTTATTTGTAAGGTTTTTTTTCCAGCACATTTTTTTCTTTCTTATTAGGGATATCCAATGTGTTTCGAAACATGCAAATGCAAGCAAAATCTTCTTCAGGGAAAAATACCACTTCTAAAAAAAACTATTTGATTTGAAAAGCACAATATATATTGTATATGACTCCATATGGACATGCAGATGTACATATACATATATACATGAACGTACATGCATACCCACATATACACTTACAATGTTTGAATTTTCAAGCAAAAGCACTCCTTGAAATGGAAAGAGAACCAAATATCATTATATCGTGTACTCTTCATAGGCTGCATGGACCCATCAAAAAGTCAGCTTCACAATACCCCCAAAGGGAGAAGAGAATTGCACTAAAGAAAGGAAAAAGAGAAAAACAAAAAAAAATTATGAACAATCCGTCAGAAGATAATTAGTATCTATTCCGTGGAATACTGGATCAACCTGAATGATGTTCACCAAAAGGCTGGCCCAATAGATACCTAGATTCAAAATGAACTTACTTGTAAAGACCTCTTTCTAGTCTTGCATTAGAAAAATTATTCCAATACACAAGTGCATATACAGGCTATGATCTATTGCAGGATACTAATGTGCTGCTGGCGATTCTGGGGTGTGTGGCATGGCTCCACAGCAGAAGGAGTGTCCATGCCCTGCAGAGATGATGAAGGAATGGAGCCGACTAACATGTTCGGCGTTCCTACGTACTGCGCATGTGTGGGAAAATGACGCTAATCGCATCAGGTCGACGTGCACGATTACGTCACATCCTGTCTCCGTGATGACCACAGCCGGAGACCAGTCTGGCGGCCATGATGGAGACAAAAAGGAAGAATCTACACGTAGCACACAGTCACAAAAGGGGATGAAAGACACCTAATTCCTAATGCAATTAAAATAAATAGACTAATGATAAATGGAATTCAAAATCTCTTGTACACAGTTCAGCAGTGCCCTTGCTATTACAAAATAGTTTACTAAACTCAATTCATATACATTCAAAATAGAGCAATTTTTCAAACGCGTCTTTTTTGGGAAAAAAACAGTTTCATGAATAAAAAAACAAACAAAAAAACACTAAAGATAACCCAATTTTTTTTTGTATAATGTGAAAGATGATGTTACGCCAAGTAATTAGATACCTAACACCCTTTAAAATTGCGCACACTCGTGGAATGGCGCCAAACTTCGATGCTTTAAATTTTTTTACAGATCACGTTAGGAGGTCTAGTGCTAGAATTATTGCTCTCACTCTAACGATCGCTGCGTAAGTAACCCGTGTGTATCTGGCTCTGATACTAGCCAGTGCCTCACCAGCCACTGACCTCACTGCACGTCCCTGGTTTGGGGGTTATAACTAATCTTCAGGCCTGAAATTATTTTTTAATTACATGTGCAAAAATCGCAAAATGGCTCTGGCAAAAAAATGGTAAAATAAATTCAACCTAAGGAGGTTCTAATCATTGGCCCCTAATCTGGACCAACATATTCCAATTATATGGATTAGAAGTGGTGGTAAACGTAAGGAGAATACTTTTTACGTATGTCTATTTTTCACTTTTATTTATTTAGATTATGAAAATTGATGCACTGGGGGAGATTTACTAAAACTGGAGCACACAGAATCTGCTGCAACTGTGCATAGTAACCAATCAGCTTCTAGTTTTTATTGTCAAAGCTTAATTGAACAAGCTGAAGTTAGAAGGTGATTGGTTACTATGCACGGCCGCACCGAACCTCCATCAGCACTGAATGCCTATTCTGAAAGCACACTGGATGCAGGGCAGCCCAGCAGCTCAATTGCATACTGGGCAAATTCTGGCCAGTGGTCTATTCTCATGACCCAGTAACCCAGTGGATCGTCAACTGGAAACTCTCCATCTCTGTTTTAACCCCTAGATAATCATCCACCAGATGATGCAGATGCTGCCGATGGGATGTGGAAGCTGACAGCCTTGGGCGGCGAGGACTAAAAAAAAATCATCCACTCCACCACTCCTCTCTTGACCAACAGAAGCCTCAAAACTACATTTTCCACAACACTGTAACCTACCAGAGTCAGGAAAAGCATCAGATAAACTCCTTTTTAGGTGTCCTCAAGAGATTTCATCTTCTGTTCCCTCTGTGGAGAGTTCGGAGACTTTCCGCTTGTAACGGTGGTCAAGGAGGGTTGCCAACCAAAAGTGATCCTTCTCCTTTATGTCACGTATTCTTGGGTGCTTTCGCAGGCTTTGAAGCATAAGGGAGCCCATGCACCGCAAGTTTGCAGAGGCATGAGAAGCAGACTCCTCGGGGTCACTGAGGATTACAGTATCTGGAACTGCCTCCTCCCAGCCATGTACTACTTCCAAGGGTTTTGGGGATGGAAAACCATCTCTTAATGTTTTACATTTGTCTTCCTCTGCTTCAATGCTTTCAAAACTGCTAGAATCCTCCTCCTCCTCCCTCTCCTCTTGTGTGTTCCGTGGCATAGTAACAATGGTGTCTGCATAAAGCGGGCATTGAGAGGAAAGGAACTCCTCCTCTACCTCCCGCTGCCCTGTCTCTAGTGCCCTGTCCATAATGCCATGCAGAGTCTGCTCCAGCAGGAACACATCAGGGATTGTGTCACTGATGCATGAATTGTCACAGCTCAAAATCCTTGTGGCCTCCTCAAATGGTGACAGTACAGTGCATGCATCCTCGGCATGGGGAACAAAAGCCGAGCTGGCCTGAGCCTGTCGTTGTGCCATACTCACACAGGTACTCATTAACGGCCCTCTGCTACATGTGCAGCCACTGCAGTATTGCCAAAGTCGAGTTTCACCTGGTGGGCATGTCACAAATTAAGCAGGTTACAGGCAGGTTGAATTCCTGCCGAAGTTCAGCCAACCGAGCACTGGCTGTGCATGACCCTTAGCAGATCATCCAACCCTGGGTACCTATTTAAAAAATGATGCACTACCAAATTGAGGACATGTGCCAGGAATGGCACATGTGTCAACTTTCCTTGTCTAAGGGCGGACAGGATGTTTGTGCCATTATCGCACACCACCATTCCTGGCTCCAGCTGACATGGCGTGAACCACCTCTGGGCCTGCCCCTGCAGAGCTGCAAGAATCTTTGCTCCAGTGTGGTTCCTGTCCCATAGACACACCAGCTGAAGCACTGCATGGCACCTTTTAGCCTGACTCATTGAATAGCCCCTTGAACGCTTAAGGATTACTTGTGGTTCATAGGACAATTTAGCAGTGGAGGGCATTGTGGAGGAGGAGGAGGAGGGGGTGGAGCTGACAAATCTCGCATCATCACCACTAGCTGTATGGAGACGTGTCCTGCATCCTTCCAAGTTGCAAGCAGAGTTACCCAGTGTGCTGTGAAAGAAATATATCGTCCCTGACCATGCCTTGCCCAATGATGCCACAACTTTTGCCTTCTACGTAATTTTGTAGAGCTGGAATGGCCTTATGTGAAAAGAAATAGTGACTGGGAACCTGCCATTGTGGTACAGCACATTCTGCAAATTCACGGAAGGGGGCTGAATCCACCAGATGGAAAGGCAGAAGTTGTAGAGCCAGCAGCTTTGACAAGCTTGCATTTAGACACTGGACATGTGGGTGGCAGTGACAGTATTAATTTTTTTCGCTGCAGAAGCTGGGGCAGAGAAATGCTACTGGCAGATGTGCTGCAAGGACCTGAAACACCCTGTGCTATACCATCATCCCTGTCAGTGGAGGCTGCTGAGAGGTCATGAGGTATAGCGGAGGCAGACTGAAGTGAGTAAGAAGGTGCAGAATTGCATCCCTATTGTGTGGCTTTCTAGTGCTCTTGCCAACGGACTGAGTGGTGGGTGGTTAGATGCCTTGTCAAGCATGTGGTACCCAAATGGCTGATGTTTTTGGCACGCTTGATGGGCTTGAGACAAAGTTTGCAAATTTCAAAAGCGCGATCAGCTGCACATGTGCTAAAAAAGGCCCAGACGGCTGAGCTGTGTGAAGTGGGCCGGGAGATAAGAGGTCCACAATGTGATGGAATAGGGTGGCTGTGCTCTACTCTTCCATGATAGCTGCCTCGTTGGGGTTGTGCCCCACCCTCACTTTCCTCCTCTGCTCTATCCGCCACCCAAGTTGAGTCAGTGACCTCATCAACATCATCTCCTCCATCCTCATTACCACTGGAGACAACTTGGCAATACGCTGCAGCTGGGGGAACATGATTGCCAATTTGGGTACCAGTGTTCTGCCCTCTCTGTAGGCTCATGTTCCTACCTTTCTCAACTCAGAACCACCATCTGAATCAAGTAACAACTGTGTATCATCAAGGGGCAAGTGGCTGACGCTGTGTTCAAATAACTCAGCTGACTCCTCCATGCCTGATGCTGGGGCTATGGCAGGAATAGCTGTGGACAAGGAGGCAGATTTAGCTCTTTTTAGTCTCTGCTTGGGTGACAGAAGATGAGGATGGTTTAGTAATCCAGTCCACCAACTCTTCTGCATGCTGTGGCTGGATAGCACGGGCAAAATTGCTACACAGAGGAAATGCCCTGCCTGAGGACTGACCACATCCACCTTTTGCCTGTACACACATATGCCGCTGGCCCCCTCACAGTGCCATGGGAACGTCTGCCTCTCCTTGTTGGCCTCTCAGACATGATGGGGGGGTGCTTATTAACAAAATGTAATAAGGATGTGGAAATGTGTACGTGGACACACTTTAATCAATGGAAAGTGTTTTTTGGTGTACTGTAAACTGAGTACTCCCTACACAGACACACTCCACTGATACACTACAATATACTGCAGTAAAACTGCACTAACGCACTGCAATATACTGCGTTAAACGTGCAGTAATTCAGTGGTCATCAACCCAATTCCCAGGGCCCATTAACAGGCCAGGTTTTATGTATTACCTTGGTGAGATGCAGACTAGAATACTGCAATTACTGAGCAGCAAATTATATCACCTATGATGTATTTCAGTTATCTTGCAAACCTGGCCTGTTAGTGGGCCCTGAGGACAGGGTTGATGACCACTGCAGTAACGTACTGAAATATACTGCATTAAACATGCATTTGGATACAGTGTTGCCTGACTGCGTAATTGCCAATTAAAGTAGCACAGTGCTACTTTAGCAGCCTATCCTGCCCACACCTAACAACTTTACCTTTATTTTCTCCATCAGCTCACCCCCCACTATAGTTATTACCTTTTGTATCACTTGACCCTCCCTCCTAGATTGTAAATTCTAACGAGCAGGGCCCTCTGATTACTCCTATAATGAATTGTATTGTAACTGTACTGTCTGCCCTCATGTTGTAAAGCGCTGCGCAAACTGTTACCGCTATATAAATCCTGTATATTATTAATAATAATAATTACTGCAACACATGGACCATGATGCAATATTGTTCATATTAAATTGCACCCCAGCACATTTGTACATTTTTGTGTGACAAACCCACATCGCAGTTCACCATAACATAGCCATGCATTGTGGTACACTGTGTTAAAAAGGGGGCCATGAACATATTTTATTGCATTAAGGTGCAATGCCAGGCCTTAAAAAAATGAAAATGCTCAACCAAAATTACTTTTTCCTCTTCCGCAGCCTCCTATCCTCAGTATCTTCATTCGCAAACAAATCTCTTCAAAATCAAGTGTCGTCCTTCATGTGGTAAAATCATAGGCCTAGGATCAGTGGCGGCTGGTGCTCAACATTTTTTGGTAGGGGGGCAAACAAACTGTTACAATTTTGAAAAAAAAACATCAATTGCAGCCTTACTGTGCCCATCAAACATAGCCACTGTGCCATCAAACACAGCCACTGTGCCATCAAACGCAGCCATTGTGCCATCAAATGCTGCCACTATGCCCATCAAATGCTGCCACTGTGCCCATCAAATGCCACCACTGTGTCCATCAAAAGCTGGCACCGGGGCCCCCCCACCCACTCACCATCTGCCCGGCACTTACCCTATCTCGTGGCGGGTCAGGCAGTGGGTGACAGCGCAAGTTGTGGGATCTTGCAGAATGTCAGACAGCGATGAGCTGTCTCCTCCTTGCATTGCCTCCCCTCCTCCTGATAGGCGTCCAATCGCAGCGCCTGTCCTTTCAGCCAATCAGGTGACGGGTAACAGAGAGGTGGTTCAGTGTTAGAAAAGTGAATATTTATGCGTCCCACGTACAAAAAGGTGCCGGATGTCTGAATAGGGGGTGGCGGCGACGGCCATAGATAGATTCATGCAATGCATGAATCTATCCATTTTACATAGAGGGGGGGTGGCTGGGGAGAGAGGTTACAGAGGAGTGCTGTGGATGAGGGGTGTAACGAGCCTCTGCTCGCTCGATTCCACTCTCCTGACACTCCTCTGCGGCTATAGAATCAGATTGCAGATTGCAACATCTGATGGTTAGGTCATTCAATGCTCGGGGATTCAAACTACAGCTATGTGCCGATCGAATCCAGTTGTGATAGCTCAGAACAAACACTAGGCAGGCTGTATGTAAGTTCAAACAGGAATCTCACTTTTATTGGATGCACACAACACAATTTTATACACAGCAGTTTGAACACCCCGCCCCCAACAACCACTTTCCTATTGGTCAATTGTAAAGTACACTTTAGTCTTCAATTAAGGTCCTCTTGGCCATGCAAATGAGGACTTGAAACAGGGTCAGCAGGGATTGTTCCGATAGCTTGAATAGGAGGACTGATATGTGTAATGACACAGAGAAGCCCCAGGGGGTAATTAAAGTACATAAACAAACAGTCAAACACAGAACAATGCCTTCCTTCCAGACCATGGAGCCGTCTGGAGGGGGTTAGCCTTAAAACAGGGCAGCAGATCCCCCCCACTGTGTAATAGAATCAAAGGGAAATACTTCAGTATTCCAAGCTTCATGACAATACTCCCTCCTGGAAAACAGTCCAACAGCCACAGTGAGACCCCGAACGGGTCAACTCGAGGATGTTGGAAACGTAGTCTTAAGGTTCCAACAGTATGAATTGGTCACACTGTAATATGGCAAATACAATTTCCCAGAGTCTGTGTCTCTTGGGGGGATATGGACCTGAATCCAAAGTAACACCACCTCAAGGGTCCTCAGGCATACAGCTCACAAAGAGCACTGTTCCCCCAAATGCCAGGGCCCACAATCAGTCTGCAAGAGGCTAGCATTCATTCCCCTCCAAAAGCCTCTGTCCTGGCTCAGTCTGTTACATTTCTCCCTTGTCGGCAGATGACTAACACAAGAGGAGACCCCAGACGGATTTACTCCGAAGTTAGTCCATAGTTCCAGTCCCCTAATGCCTGTACCCACACAGTACCCCAAACAAATTGTTCCATACAGAGCATTACTTACCCAGCCAACCTCTGCCTGTCTCAGAGAACATGGCCACCACTGGGGACAGGCCTGGACTGGCCCTTGTCCCTGGAGTCCTTTCAGCCGCTGGAGAGAAGACAGGGTGACTGGGCTCACTCCGTCATGCTGTTGGGGATCTGGGCCGACTGCCCAGCATCCCTGGAGTATACAAGTGGGGACTGAAGTCCCATCCACTTTTAGTAGTTGAAAATCCCACAGTGCTTGCAAAGCATGGCTGACATCCTCCTGTCTCAGTGTCGCACCATTTTCTGGGGTTGTGTCAGTGGAGACCAAAGTCCCATCCACTACCACAGGAACTCCCTCTTCTGTTAGTTGAGGGCAGAGGCCAGCAGCCCTTCTGCTGGGGACTCCACATCCTCCGCTCTGGCTAACCGTTGGGGCAGGAGGCTGGCTTCCTCCACTCCCAAACTGTGTAACTGCCATTGGGGAGGTGAGCCGGCTGCTTCCTTTTCCATTCCCTCATCTTGGGTTGTTGGGACGATATGTCTGTGGTACTGTCTCCCAGGTGCACAGATCTTTGCTGGGAAGGAAAGACCGCTTCCCCCACCCTGGCCAACTGTTGGGGAGGGATGACGAATACCTCCTCTCCCTTCTCCCACTGTATCCTGATCTGCTGCTGGGAAGTGACCTCCTCCTTCTCACCCTGAGCCTCCGGAACTGCCACAGATTTGGGGCAGAGGTCTTGGAACCTCTGTCCAGTGACCAGCGCTTCAGCAGGGGAAGTTCCTTGTGACTCCACAGATACTGCTGTTGGTGTTGGGAAGAGCACAGTGAAGTTTGGTCCTAATTACAGCTCTTCTTCTGCTGAAGGCTCACCAGGTTGTTCTTCCTCAGCAGAAAAATCTAGCAAATCCCCTGTCTCTGCAACTGGTGTCTTGGGATAAAGGTTCACCATCTCCTGTCCGTGGAACCCAGAAGATGCTATCAGTGCTGGGCAGAGGTTAGCAGATCTCTGCCCTGTTGTCAGCACTTCAGCTTTGGGGATAGCGATCTCCACATTTTCCACTGCCAATTCTCTGGCATTCTGCTGGACAGGCACATTCCTCCATCCAAGATCATCCAATGCATAAACAGGTTCATCGAGGTCAGTCAGCACTTGCTCCATCCACCATAAGACCTCCGCGTCCATAACTGCGGGGGCAGGTTGGCAAAGCAAACTGTTACTCTGCCACATTGTCAACTCTTCAGCCAGGATTTCAGAGTTGTCAACTGGTATTTCCTGATAGTTCCAGGCAAAGGGAGCCCCACCCTGCTGCTGAGCAGAGTCTAGCAGCTGTTTGTAGGCGATCTCCAGGTCCCATTCCTGAACGGCCAGAAACTCCAAATCTTCCTGTGCCCAGTGCACTTCCGAGACATTCAGTCTTCGCTCTCTGTGCTCCATTATTTCCTCCAAATGCCACTCCCGATCACTCCCAAAGTCAGGGTCCCTGGACAGCCTCCAGTACAACAATCCCAGGCCATCGTAGTCAAAGTCTTCCATGGGGCTGTCATCCGCTGTCCACGGGCACACTTGGGCTACATACCACTGGAGGGCTCTGTAGCTCTCGTCCAACTGCATTTCTGCCCGGATCAGCCTGCTTAACTCAGCTGTCCACTCCTGGTTTGGCTGTTCCCCCAATAACAGCATTCGCACTTAATACCGCGACCAGTACCTTACATGGATGGAGGGGAGAACTTTTCCCTGGTTTCGCTGCTCACGAGCTACCGCTTCCTTCCAGAGTTCGCAGCGGATAGAATCAAACCATCCCAGCAGGAACTGCTCTGATACTGGTCCTCTATGCTGTATCTGCATCTCTCGCAACCTCCTTCTGAATTCCTCTTCCATGGTGGCTGGTATCTGTACCTCTCCTCTCCTGCTATCTGGACCTTGGATCCAGGTGATGGTTTGGATGTGTTCATGGCAAGGAAGCACGATCCCACCAGTCCCTCCCGGCTCTCAAGTAAGTCTTTCAGTGTGGCTCTCCTGCAGGCTGGTTTGGAGTGTCCCAGTAACTGGAGAGCAAATCCCACCGCTGCCACCAATGTAACGAGCCCCTGCTCGCTCGATTCCACACTCCTCTGCGGCTATAGAATCAGATTGCAGATCGCATCATCTGATGGTTCGGTCATCCAATGCTCCGGGTTTCGAACTACAGCTATGTGCCGATCTAATCCAGTTGTGATAGCTCCGAACAAACACCAGGCAGGCTGTATGTAAGTTCATACAGGAATCTCACTTTTATTGGATGCACACAACACAATTTTATACACAACAGTTTGAACACCCCGCCCCCAACAACCACTTTCCTATTGGTCAATTGTAAAGTACACTTTAGTCTTCAATTAAGGTCCTCTTGGCCATGCAAATGAGGACTTGAAACAAGGTCAGCAGGGATTGGTCCGATAGCTTGAATAGGAGGACTGATATGTGTAATGACACAGAGAAGCCCCAGGAGGTAATTAACCACTTGCCAACCGGTCCATTGCCGAAAGACGGCAACAGCACGGTCGGCTAGTTCTGGGTGGACGTTCATGGGACGTCATTCCAGAATGTTGCTCCCGCGCACCCCCTGGGGCGTGCACCTGGGAACATCCGTGACCACGGTAAATAGCCGCTGATCACGGCCGTTTACCACGTGATCATTCCGTCAAATGACGGAGCGATCACTTGATCACTTGTAAACATACCGGCGTCTCGTCATGACGCCGGTTCCTCCCTCCCCTTTGTGTACCGATCAGTACAGTGCTAGGGGAGAGAGGGAGAGATGGCAGAAGCGCTGTGGGCTGGATATTTAGTGCCCACAGCGCTGCTCAATGTAAATAATGGCAATACTCTGCAACACTGCAATACCCCGCAATACTCTGTAACACTCTGCAATACTCTGCCAATACTCTGCAACACTCTGCAATACTCTGCAACACTCTGCAATACTGTGCAACACTCTGCAATACTGTGCAACACTCTGCAACACTCTGCAACACTCTGCAACACTCTGCAACACTCTGCAAATTTTAACAGAAACTATTTTTTTTTTAATCGAATTTTCAGTCTTTTTTGATTTATAGCGCAAAAAATAAAAAAAACCCAGCGGTGATTAAATACCACCAAAAGAAAGCTCTATTTGTGTGAAAAAAAGGACAAAAATTTCATATGGGTACAGTGTTGCATGACTGAGTAATTGTCATTCAAAGTATGAGAGCACCGAAAGCTGAAAATTGGTCTGGTTAGGAAGGGGGTTTGAGTGCCCAGTTGTCAAGTGGTTAAAGTACATGAAAAAACAGTCAAACACAGAACAATGCCTTCCTTCCAGACCATGGAGCCGTCTGGAGGGGGTTAGCCTTAAAACAGGGCAGCAGATCCCCCCCTCTGTGTAATACAATCAAAGGGAAATACTTCAGTATTCCAAGCTTCATGACAAGGGGGTACAGAGGAGTGCTGTGGATGAGGGGTTCAGAGGAGTGCTGTGGATGGGGGATACAGAGTGGAGCTGTGGATGGTGGGTACAGAGGAGTGCTGTGGATGGGAGAGGGATACAGAGAAGAGCTGTGGACTGGGAGGGTTTTATGTAGTCCCAGAGGGTGGACAGTGCATTGAAGTCAATGGCAGCCTTCATCCAGCTTTGCAGCAGTGAGTAGGAGAGAACCAAATTTTCCCAGGCAATAATTTCTCCTCAAGTTGAGTGATACACTGGTCAAGTGTGTGAGAGGACCATGCTGAGAGCAGCTGTTATAAAGCCAAGCTGGTGACGCAAACGGGTGACCCCACCCCTTCTGATGTCATGTGACATCAGAGGAGCCGGGTCACCCGTTTATGTCACTGGGTGGCCCCGCCCTTGGCTATAAAACAGCTGTCACCGCAAAAAAACTTCAGTCAGCAGGACACCTCCCATGGAGGCGGAATTTTCCTGTCTTTTTCTCTGGACCATCGTCACCGTGATTGACGATGGATTCACATTGTGGGACACTTTTTTTTTTTTTTTTAAATACAGGAATTGTCAAAAACTGTCTGCTTTTGTTTTTTACTTTTTTTACACTTTTTTGGTGAATGGGTAGGGGTACCCATTCACATAGGGGGGGCCGGGATCTGGGGGCCCACTGGTTAAAGGGGGCTTCCAGATGCCGATAAGCCCCCCACACACAGACCCCCACAACCACCGTGCAAGGGTTGTGGGGATGAGGCCCTTGTCCCTATCAACCTGGGGACAAGGTGCTTTGGGGGGACCTCCCCATGTTGAGTGGCCTGGTATGGTTCAGGAGGGGGGGGGCGCTGTCTCGTCCTCCCCCTTTTCCTCCAGCCTGCCAGGTTGCATGCTCGGATAAGGGTCTGGTATGGATTTAAATTTCTTTAAATTTGGTGCGGGGTTCTCCTTAAAATCCATACCAGATCTGAAGGGCCTGGTATGGATTTTGGGGGGACCCCCACGCCATTTTTATAAACATTTTGGCATGGATTTTGGGGGGGGACCCCATTGCCATTTAAAAAAGTTTTGGGGCATGGAGTAATGGACTGGGGGGGAACCACGCCGTTTTTTTCAATGATGTTTTATGTATATTGCCGGGATCCGACAATACATTTCAGCCGCAAGCAATTTTAAATTACATTTTTTCCTTTAGAAATATCATTTTGCTGCAGTACTGTTATAAACATGGGAAAGAGGCGCTACTTTACAGGCAGACTAAGGGGACCAGATAAATAAATGATTTGGGACAAAGGGATGTCACCCAGGCCCGGATTTACTCCCTTTGCCACCCCAAGGCCGAGTCCTTCAATGCCGCCCCCACACACACACACACACCACCATTCATGTCCTTTATAGATGACTGCTACAATAGATTAATTAAAAACATATCTCCACACATGAGAACACTGAAAATAACTGGCTTTAACTGTACAGACTGAAAATACTTCAGGGTAAGCGTGCGAGGGGTAAGGATTTTTCGTGGGCAATTTTTCAGGGCAATCGCTGGTGTTAGTGCTTCAATCATCCCCGGCACCATGGTTGGTATGGTGTCAGGATGATTGAAAAACATTATTTCTATCATTACATTGTAATATAAAATGAAATAGTTCAACTCACCATAATGCAGAATCATTGGGAGCCCTGAGCATTTATTTCCTGGATGCAGTGAATGCTGTGCTCCCAGCATTCACCGCTCGTTCCCGCACATGCTCAGTGGCATCCTGGGAAGCCTGAGACTAGCTCCCAGGAGACTGTGCGGAGTCTGGGAGAGGCTAGAAACACGCCTACTCCCATGGGAGGAGAACCAGGAAGTGCAAAGAAGAATAGAAAAATAAAAAGGTAATTACTGCGATTTAAAAATTTTTAAAACGGCATGCCAGCATCTAGGCAAGGAAGAGAATACATACAGATATTGTTCAAAATTTGGGTGGAACCCCGCTTTAAGGAATATTTCATTTTTATTGTTTCACTTTAAGCATTATTAAAATCACTGCTACTAAAAAAGAAAAAACTTTCTTTTGCATTGATACATGTCCCCTGGGGCAGTACCCGGGTTTCCAAACAGTTTTTATGGCAATAACTTGCATATAAGCCTTTAAAATGAACACTTTTTATTTTTCACATTCGTGACCCATAGACTTTAACAGTGTTTGCATGTTCGCACAAATTTTTGTCTGTTCACATGTACTGGTACAAACCGAACCGGGGGGGGGTGTTCGGCTCATCCCTACTGGTAGGCTGAATTTGGTGGGCACTGGTAGGCTGCATTTGGTAGACACTGATAAGGCTGCATTTGGTGGGCACTGGTAGGCTGTATTTGATGGGTACTGGTAGGCTGCATTTGGTGGGCACTGATAAGCTGCGTTTGATAGGCACTGGTAGGCTGCATTGATCTCTTGTATCATGTCTGCAGTCTCTGACCATCTCTTATATCATGTCCACAGTCACTGACCATCTCTTGTATCATGTTCGCAGTCTCTGACCATCTCTTGTATCATTATTATTATTATTATTATACGGGTTTTATATAGCGCCAACAGTTTGCGCAGCACTTAACAAAATAAAGGCAGACATTACAGTTACATTACAATTTGGTACAAGAGGAATCAGAGGGCCCTGCTCATTAGAGCTTACAATCTAAAAAGGAAGGGTCAATTGATACAAAAGGTAATAGCTGTGGGGGATGAGCTGATAGAGGAAGTAAAACAGTGTTAGTTAGAAGCAGGATAGGCTTCTTTAAAGAGAAGGGTTTTCAGGGATCATCTAAAGATGGATAGATTAGGGGACAGTCGGGCAGATTGGGGTAGGGAGTTCCAAAGGATGGGAGAAGCTCTGGAGAAATCCTGAAGTCGAGCATGAGAGGAGGTGGCAAGGGAGCTAGAGAGCAGGAGGTCTTGGGAGGACCGAAGAGAGCGGCTTGGTTGGTATTTTGGGACTAGGTTAGTGATGTAGCTGGGGCAGAGTTATGGATGGCTTTGTAAATTATTGTTAGTACTTTAAATTTTATTTGTTGGGTGAGTGGAAGCCAGTGGAGGGATTGGCAGAGAGGGGTGGAGGACACTGAATGGATGGTAAGGTGGATGAGCCTTGCAGTGGCATTCATTATTGACTGAAGAGGGGATAGTCTATGTAAAGGTAATCTAATGAGGAGGGAGTTGCAGTAGTCGAGGCGAGAGATAACCAGGGAGTGAATTAGAAGCTTGGTAGTGTCATTAGTTAAAAAGGGGCATATTCTGGAAATGTTGCGGAGGCTAAGGGGACATGATTTGGGCAGGGATTGTATGTGGGCCTGAAACGACAGTTCAGAGTCTAAGGTTACACCTAGCACCCTGGCATGTGGGGTCGGACTGATAGATGTGCCATTAATCTTGACAGAGAAGTCAGGGGAAGGGGCATGTGGGGGAGGAAATATTAAGAGCTCAGTTTTAGATAGATTCAGTTTGAGGAAGTGGTTTGGCATCCAGGCTGCTATGTCTGTTTGTAAATCAGTGGTGCGCGAGGAGATTGATGGGGTGAGCTGAGGGGCAGAGAGATAGATTTGGGTGTCATCAGCATATAAATGGTAGTGGAAGCCATGGGAGTCTATCAGCTGACCCAGGGAGGATGTGTAGATCGAGAATAGTAGAGGTCCAAGGACAGAACCTTGGGGGACCCCAACGGTAAGAGGAGTTGGAGAGGAGGAAGTGGAGTTGTAAGTGATGCAGAAGGTGCGATGAGATAGGTAAGATTCGAACCAATGGAGAGTGGAGCCATGGAGACCAAGCAAATTGAGTTTTTTGAGGAGGAGGGGGTGGTCAACTGTATCAAAGGCAGCGGAAAAGTCCAAGAGTAAGAGTATGGAATAATGACCTTTGGTTTTGGCTATTAGTAAGTCGTTTCTGAGTTTTAGGAGGGCAGTTTCTGTGGAGTGCTGTGGGCAAAATCCAGACTGAAGGGGATCAAGAGGGTTATTCTCAATGAGGTGGTCGCTCAGTTGGTTGTAGACTAAACGTTCAAGGAGTTTGGAGGCAAAAGGAAGTAAAGAGATGGGTCTTATGGTGTTAAGATTGGTGGGGTCTAGCGAGGTCTTTTTTGGTATGGGAGTGAATAGTGCATGTTTTAGAGGGTTGGAGAAGATGCCAGTAGAGGTTGAAGATATGAGTTAAAGAGTGTAGGATAGAGTCAGATGGTGACCGTAGTATGTGAGGGGGGCAGGAGGTTAGGTGAGCATTAGAAAAAAAAGTTTAGTGACTTCCTCTATAGTAGCTGGGTTAAATGAGGGAAGTATTGATTGTGCAGGAGGACAAGGAGTGTAAAGTGAGGGAGATATCTGTAGAGTGGAGATCCAGACAAATTGTCTCAATCTTATTTATGAAGCGATTAGCAATCTCCTGGGCAGTGAGTAAGTTAGTGGGTGGAGGTAATGGAGGACGAAGTAGAGTGGTAACGGTAGAAAAGAGTTGATGGGCACTGCGTGAGAGGGTGTTAATGAGAGTGATAAAGTAGGTCTGTTTGGCAGTGTGGAGGCAGGAATGGTATTTTTGGAGGGCAGATTTATATTGAAATCTTGCTGTGACTTAGTCTTACGCCACAGACGCTCAAGAGCTTGGCTACGTTTTTTGAGGCTTCTGGTATTGTCTGTCTGCCAGGGTTGTAGCGGTCGGGGCCTGATTCTGGGTGTAGTGAGAGGGGTGAAGATATCCAGGGTGGATGACAGTGAACTGTTGTAGACAGAAGTGGCCAAGTTGTGGCAGGACAAGAATGAGATTTTGTCGTAGAGACAATCGGTAGCAGAAAAAAAAAAGAGAAGGGTTAAGATGGCGAAGGTTTCTACGGGTAATAGTTTGGTAGTTGGAAGGCAAGGAGGAGGCAGACAAGGAGAGAGTGAAACTAATAAGGTGGTGATCAGAGAGAGGAAAAAGAATATTGGAGAGGTTGTGCAGAGTGCATAGGTAGGAGAATATGAGGTCAAGGAATTTGCCAATAGAGTAAGTAGAAGCGTGTGCCCATTGTTTTAGGTCAAAAGAGGAGGTTAGGCTCAGCAGCTTAGAAGTAGCGGGAGTGTTAAAATTAACAGGGATGTTGAAGTCACCAAGAATGATTGTTGGAATTTCAGAAGAGAGAAAGTAGGGTAGCCAGGCAGAGAAGTCCCCAACCGCTACAACCCTGGCAGACAGACAATACTAGAAGCCTCAAAAAATGTAGTCGCGCTCTTGAGCGTCTGTGGCGTAAGACTAAGTCACAGCAAGATTTCATGTCCACAGTCTCTTACCATTTCTTGTATCATGTCCGCAGTCTCTGACCATCTCCTGCATCATGTCTGCAGTCTCTGACCATCTACTGTAGTATGTCTGCAGTATGTCTGGGGGCTCTTTCTAACAGACTCTTTCAGAGGCCCTCTCTGTGTCCATTAGAGAGACCCCCCTCCAGGTCCATTAGAGTACTCTGCTTCTCTTCCTGTATTTTGTTTATTATTAAGAGATTGTGGGAGGATCCCAGGGTAACAAAGACTCCTTAGGAGAGCATCTCTGTGTTTGAGTCATTGCCATAGAAACACTTGTAAAGGGGAGGAGTTAGTAAGATGGCCACACCCATGTGGGGGCTCCATAAATATTTCTGCACCCAGGCGTCTGTGACCCTAGCATCGGCCCTGACCATGTATACATATATAAAAAAATCCCTACCCAATCCTGCCAGGTCTGCAATTATCAACTCTAGGCAGGTAAGGGAGCCCTCCACAAAATTCAATATGATACAAACAAACAAGAACAAATGGATATGGGCTCTACCTTCCCCCTGGACCTCAAAATAATATAAAGATGTTTCAAAAATATTTGGAAACGCATGACACGTCCATCGTGCAAGCACTCAATAGGTTAAGAACACATATAATACTTTTATTGGACTCAAACTTCAGATACTTAAGACAATAAACAAAACAAAATGAGATTAAAAAAAAAAAAACTGTCAACCACCAAATCACCATCTAATGATAAGTATGGTATTCTTTTTATGTAAATTAGGGATGAGCTTTATGTTTGGGTCAAACATGAGTTCGACTCGAACATTGGCTGTTCACCCGTTCGCCGAATAGTAAACAATTTGGGGTGTTCGCAGCAAATTCGAAAGCCGCGCAACACCCTTTAAATGTCTATGGGAGAAATCAAAAGTGCTAATTTTAAAGGTTAATATGCAAGTTATTGTCATAAAAAGTGTTTTCAGGATCTGGGTCCTTCCCCAAGGGACAGGTATCAATGCAAAAAAAAAGTTTTAAAAACTACCGTTTTTTTGGGAGCAGTGATTTTAATAATGCTTAAAGTGAAACAATAAAAGTGAAATATCCCTTTAACTTTCGTACCTGGGGGGTGTCTATAGTATGCCTGTAAAGTGGCGCATGTTTCCTGTGTTTAGAACAGTCCGAGAGCAAAACGACATTGCTAAAGGAAAAAAAGTCATTTAAAACTACTCGCGGCTATAATGAATTGTCTATGGGAGAAATCAAAAGTGCTAATTTTAAGGGTTAATATGCAAGGTATTGTCATAAAAAGTGTTTGGGGACCCGGGTCCTGCCCCAGGGAACATGTATCAATGCAAAAAAAGTTTTAAAAACTAAAGTTTTTTCAGCAATGCTTAAAGTGAAACAATAAAAGTGAAATATTCCTTGAAATTTCGTACCTGGGGGGTTGTCTATAGTATTCCTGTAAAGTGGCGCATGTTTCCCATGTTTACAACAGTCCAAGAGCAAAATGAAATTTCTAAAGGAAAAAAAGTCATTTAAAAGTACTAGCGGTAGCACCGGCAGCTATAATGAATTGTCGGGTCTCTGCAATACTCATAAAAGTCATTGAAAAAAATGGCCTGGGGTTCCCCCACAGTGCATTACCAGGCCCTTCAGGTCTGGTATGGATATTAAGAGGAACCCTACGCCAAAATAAAAAAAATGGCTTGGGGGCCCCCCTCAAAATCCATACCTGACTTTTCAGGTCTGGTATGGATTTTAAGGAGAACCCTGCGCCAAAATTTTTTAAAAAATGGCGTGGGGATCCCCCCAAAAATCCATTTCAGACTCTTATCTGAGCACGCAACCTGGCAGGCCACAGTAAAAAAGTGGGGACGAGAGGGCACCCCCCCTGAACCGTACCAGGCCACATGCCCTCAACATGGGGAGGGTGCTTTGGGGTAGCCCCCCAAAGCACCGTGTCCCCATGTTGATGGGGACAAGGGCCTCATCCCTACAACCCTTGCCCGTTGGTTGTGGGGGTATGCGGGCGGGGGGCTTATCAGAATCTGGAAGCCCCCTTTAACAAGGGGACCCCCAGATCCCAGCCCCCCATGTGAATTGGTAATGTACCCCTACCAGTTTACAAAAAAAGTGTCAAAAATGTTAAAAAAAGACAATAGCCGGTTTTTGACAACTCCTTTATTAATGTCTTCTTCTTTCCCACGCTTCTTTTTCCATCTTCTTCTGGTTTTCCTTCAGTTTTCTTCTTCTTCCTCCATCTTGTTTTTCCCCCGCTTCTTCCTCTATCCTCCTCTGATTTTTCCTCCGGTCCTCTGCTTCTTCCTCCGGTCTTCTCGATCTTTCTCCGGCATCTTCCTCCAACTTATTCTTCCCCGCTTCGTCCTCCGGACGATCCACCTCAATGGGAAGCTCCCGCTGTGTGACGCTTCTGTTCTTTTGACAGCTCTTATATAACTGAGGGTGGGGCCACCCGGTGACCCCGCCCCCTCTGACGCACGGGGACTTCACTATGGCGTCCCCCGTGGTGTAGGAGGGGGGCGGGGTCACCCGTTTAGGTTTATATACAGGTTAATAACAACTTCTTAACCATTAAACAAGCACAGTGACTTAAGTGAGCTATACTGATATTGGGAAGGAGGAAAGGGCGGCCTACAAAGACTCTAATCCTAATGCAAGATTGAGTTGTATAAGGGGCCAGTCACATTTCTTATCTTCACTGGCACGGTGGAGCTCAATGATGTAGACCAGGAAATCCTCAAGGAATAAAGAGAGGTTCAGTGATCAGTAAAGGATAGATGTGATAGGGTGACAGGTCCTCTGATAATTCAGATTATGATGTCTGCACGCAGTGTCCATGTGTTGTATGTACTGACAAACAGGGAAGGGTTTGGGCATGAGCCTGCTCACCAAATCCAAAAGACAGCAGGCACTCACACAGGAAGAATGCAGGATAGGTCGGATGCTGGATGCAGCTGGTTGCTTACATGTGAATTCAACAGGTGGGCTGGTGCTGACTGCGCAGTCACCCGATCATCAGTAGGAAGAACTGGAGGTCTATAGCTTCACACAGCACTGCGGGTCCCCCTGGACAGGTACAGTGGTGAACCCCTGGGTCACAGTAGGCCATGATCCCAACAGCTGGGTGGTGGGTTGGTGCTCACTCAACAGGTCACAGGAAGAAGAGAGCATGAGCTTGCTTGGAAACTGCTTTTATATCCTCTCCCATCATTCCCATTTTTGAATGCCTGGTTTACTGGGAAATATAGTCTGAAAAGTGTTCAGCAAAACAGTCATGGCTGCAGAGAGGACTATATATCCCACAATGCTTTTCTCCCTGGATCAGAAGTGTGATGCAATTAATCGGAGTCCAGCACTAGGGAGGGGAAATGAGAATAGGCTGCAGTGATTAAGGTGAAGTCTGCTACATCCATTCTACAGTAGCCCGCTCCTGGCTACATTATGATTTTTTTCCCCTTTTATTGGTTGAACAAGATGGACTTTTCAACCAGACTAACTATGTGTAAATGAAAACCACATAGAGTATGTCAACATATTTTCTCTTTATAGCACCTGGCCACCTCCCTCTCACAGACACCCATATTTCTAGAGTGAGAGCTCTTCACTTATTGTCACATGACTTAGGGACCTGCAGAATGCAGGAGGGTTATCTATAAAACATTAAACACTTGACCCATCCCCCTTCCATTAAATACAACATTCACAAGAAAACAAGTTTAATACATATAATACAGTCAATGCATAACAAATAAACCAACCTCAGCTTATGCCCGGTCTAAGGACTTTGAAGGTCTATATACTCACAATTAACCGGTTGTATCTGCCACCCAATCAAAGACCCCTAGCTGCAACTACACCGGCTCAGGGACAATTAACCACTTACGTACTACCAGATACAACCTAATTATTACCCCAATGTTACCACCGTATTGTTAGGAAGGAACACCCATACCTCAGATGGGCCCAACCCACAATTTTCCACAATTATTTAATACCCCGATGTTACCACGGTCTTGTTAGGAAGGGACACCCTCACACTCAGATAGGCTCAACCCACAATTTTTCACAATTATTTAAACAGCACCGCCTTCAAAGACCCAGTAGACCCCCTACCACAGCACACGAGCGTGATACCTTATGCCCCCCAAACCCGAAAGGCCCTCTGAATACCTCCTGCGATCCCAGATGTGATAAATCAATGCGATGGCATTTAGTACACAATCTCTTCTCAGATATCACCAAGTCTCAACCTCCAGCTCTCAATGACGTACTGCCAGGTTCCCATTTTGGACAAAAAACTTTACTACCTCCTTGTTCACCTTAATCCTGGCTTTGTTGATCTTTTCAACAGAGTGAGCCATACATCACTCAGACCTGACAACTATATCGGAACATGCAAATATGGTAACCAGAAAAAATTACTGAAGTCGTAAAAAAAATTACGTATTCCATGCAGCGCAAGCCATGGTCATTGCCCCCGACACGCAAGAGAACCACATCATGAGGCCTGTCCAATCTAGAATAAAGATCCATGTCGGGCAAGATCCTAGACCACAGCATTCCTGGAACGCCCAGCCAGCAAACTGATTTCACTCCTGGACAAGCCTAACTGCCTACCCTCTGTCCTAACCTTCGCCCGCCTGGCACCCCAAAAAACATAGGAGTGACTCAGGATCCACACCAAGCGCACATTGAAATCAGCAAAAGAAAAGAAAATGGGGAAGGGTAAAAACAAAACCCCCAAGAATCCTAATCATATCAACAACAAGAGGATAGGAAACACATTAAATAAAGAAAACGGGTTGTACCCTATAAGACGGCACAACTTAGCCTGACCCAACAGATAGCAAACCTTAATAGAATAGTTTTCTGCACTTAAACGAGCGAATAACAGGCATTTTCTGAACACCGCCCTAAACTGGAATCGAGACATTGCTGTCCCTTCCACATACATAAAGGAAACTCCCGGAAGATTTGGCCGAAGCCATGAAAAAAACCCCACAGCCTGAACAGGGCAAACTGGAGAACAGGGAACTGCACACAACTCAATCCAAGAACCCCTCCCTGACTGATCTGTTAGATTTTCTTAACAGAATACCCAATGTAGTGTCCCGTAACCACACATCCTGTACGCTCAAGCCACACTCACCACGTTTGTACCAGCTCACCGATTCCCCCACCCGAAAAGCTCCAAAAAAAGGGCCAGCACAAAGACGGTCCACAACAAAGCAATCTCATAGGCAGAAGAACAAACCCTCTCCAAGTGACCCACTACAGCACCATGAACCTCAAATGAAACTGCGCGTTGAATGTGTCCGCCCCTTCCCATAATCCCACATAGCCTGCCTGGCCAGAAAAACCTTTGTAACATCTTTGTGACCTGACAACTTAAACATGAAAGCCAGACCGGCCAACTTCTGAGAACATAGCAGCAAATAAAATAAAGCAACAGGTGTACATAAATGTGTGTGCACTGCGCTAATGAAAAACACCTATTTGTGCTGCCACTTAATATTCAATAAACATGCAAATGAGGTTGACTGCTATGTGCTATGGTTTGGCTGTTCTTGAACAAGATAACCGAGTCCTTTGGACCTCTTTGGAAGCCTATTGGGGTTTCTGGGGTTTCAGCTTTTTATACTGCCTGACTTGAAGTTTATTGTGCATCCTATTGCCCTCACTGGCGTTTGCTATTTCAGGTTTCCTTGGTTTCAACATACATTTTCTGATTCCAGTATATTCAAGTACCACGCATTGATCCACTAAGCGCATTTATTCGCTTTTTTCACTTTTCTACCTTTGTTTTTACAGGCACCCTTTTTGGGCCCCCTGTAGCCAATTACAGGGCTGAGTTCGACTCTCGTCCCCAGTTGCCTGACTGTGTCCATTCTGTGTACTGGGAGCTTGACTCGTGTCTTTATTCTTTTCTACTACTTTTCTATTCCCCTGATGAAGCCAATGTTTTGGCGAAACTAGTAGGGATGAATTGACCTGCGACTACCTCTCAACATCATTGGTGTCGGTCAATATAAAAACTGTAAAGTGCTCCTTGTGTATTTTGTTTACATAAAATATATGTATATGAATCAAGTTTTTTGTATGCTATTAAAGATTTGATATTTTTATAATATTAATTGTGTTCTAAATTGTCTTTGGCACCGCTAAAATCCCCTTCTCCCTGCTCTATTATACACATTTGTTTAGGGATGAGGTGCCGTATCTATTAGGACATTTCTCCCACTACCTCTTTTCTTTATGCAAATAAGGTGTTACAAATGTCAATGTAAAAAAGAGAGAAATAATTCCACAGTAGCGCACTAAATGAATCTAAATTGCTCATTAAAAGAGGAGTATGGGGTTTTTATTTTTGGACAATTCATATTTACCTAGGTGGATGCGGCTTCAGTCCGATGCTGCATCTGTCTCCCAGCGCCTCTGCACTGAGAACCGAGCAATTGAACACTGCCGGCGGCTCGGTTCTCACAGACCCCCGAGCGAAGAGCTGCTCGGAGAACATCCCCCAACTTCATTCATCAGCTCGCTCCATTCCTGCCACACTCTGCAGTATGAGGACCAAATTGACGCACATACCGAATGACAAATTGGGAACTTGGAAGCGGCAATGCAATGCTCCACAGATGCTTCGGGCATGGGATTCCGCGCTACTGTCAGGAAGGGCATGCCAGCACCCAAGATGGCTACCGAAGAAGACGACCTGTTACCTCTGCCTGTCAGGAAGGGCATGCCAGCACCCAAGATGGCTGCCGAAGAAGATGACCTGTTACCTCTGCCCCTGTCAGAATTCCATTGGTGCACACACCCTGTGACGGCTTTTGACACCCAAACAGGCTACTTAAACTCAGTCAGTTTCCAGACTCAGTGCTGTCTGCTCTACAGCGTTCCCTGTGTATCCTGCAATTACCTACCTGACTTCCATTCCTGTTGTGACCCGGCTTGCTTCCTGACGTTCCTGAATCCTGCCTGCATCCGACCCCGGCTTGTTCTCTACTCTGCATCTGCCTGCTCCTTCTGCCACTTTGCTGCCAGTCTGCTGACGACCCAGCCTGTAATCTGATTCCGCTTCAGCCTCTGTTCCTGACGTGCCCATTTGTGTATGGCCCGGCCTGCCTGTACCTGCCTTCTCTTCAGCCTCGAGGGTGCCACCATCCCTTCTGCTGCACCTGCACTTCTGCCTGTGGGGACCGGTTGTCTACTCACTCCAGCTACCTGCCTACCACTGCTCTGGGATTCCCACAGACACCTCTACAGCCCGGCCGAGTGCTCCGATCCAGGTTCAGTGATCCCGCCAGTCACTCGTGTGACTCTGCATCTCGGTGCTTCCTGTCAGCTCTATCAGGGGCTCCAAGTCAGAGTTGTAAGAGAGGCCGTCCTCTGCATATCAGGCTCCATCACCAGGTACGTGACAGTAGCAGACAGCCATGTCTGAGCCTGTGCAAGGACCCTCTCCTATGGAGGAACTCTGCCAACACTTAGCCGGATTAACACAAGCTGTAAAGGACTTACAACAGGGTTATACCCAGCTGGAAGGCCAAATACAGACCTTGTCTGCCTCTGCTGCTCAAGCACCTTCCACTTCTGGGATGCCAGAAGCTCCCGCAGTCGTTATGCTACCACCTGAACCCAGAGTCCCAACTCCTGAAAAGTTCCACAGAGAACGCAATGAGTTCAGAGCCTTCCGCAATGCATGCAAACTCTATTTTTCGCTACAACCACGAACCTTCTCCCTGGAAGCCACCAAGGTCGGGTTTGTCATTTCCTTGCTTCAGGGGGAACCACAGGCCTGGGCTCACTGACTCCTTGAACAAAAGGCCACATCTCTGATGGACTTAGCCTCCTTTTTTGGAGCCATGGCTCAGTTATATGAAGACCCCCAGCAAGCCGCTACTGCGGAAGCCGCCCTTCACACGCTTCTGCAGGGTCACAGGGCCGTGGAGGACTATGTTTCTGAATTCAGGCGCTGGAGTTCCGACACCAACTGGAACGATGCTGCCCTGCGTTACCAGTTCCGCATGGGCCTTTCTGATAATCTCAAGGACGAGCTAGCACGAACAGGTGTCCCCTCCACCTTGGAGACACTTATAAATTTGTCAATCCAGATTGACCGTCACTTAAGGGAACGTAGGTCGGAACGAGCCACCGACCAGTCCTGTCCAGTATGGATGCTTCCATGAGTGTCTGGTTCTTTTAGTCCCGCTTCACCTGCTCCTGCCGCATCCGCTTCAGACGCACCTGAACCCATGAAGCTTGGTCTCCTCCGTCCTTTTCTGACTACAGAAGAACGCCAGCGCAGACGCCAGCTAAATCTTTGCCTGTACTGTGGAGGATCAGGACATTATGTGAGGTCTTGCCCGGTCAAGATCCGCAAGTGCCTCTCAGTTACATCCGCTTCTCCTCCATCTCTACCCAATCACTCTGCTCATCTTGCTCTTCCCATTTTGTTACAGCTCCCAGGAGGAACTATCCAGACCCCCGCTATAATTGACTCTGGAGCTTGCAGCTGTTTCATAGATTTAGCTTTTGCTGCCAAACATCAAATTCCTCTACTACCCAAGGCTCAGAGACTTTCTGTACATCTGGCAGACAGATCCACCATTAAATCTGGATTGGTTACTCATGAAAGCATCCCGTTATCTACCACCATTGCCGAGAACCATCAAGAGCTTCTACTCCTAGATGCAATCGCTTCCCCTCTGTTCCCAATCATTCTGGGTATGCCTTGGTTAAAAGCTCATAACCCTCACATTAACTGGGTTACAGAAGAAATCAAGTTTCTTTCCCCCTATTGCCTTCAGCATTGTTGGCAAGAGAATCATCAGGACCAATCTCCCCTGCTGTGCATCGATTTGGAGTCCGAAGCCCGCCAAGTCGTTCCAGTAGCATATCACAACTTTCTGGATGTTTTCAGCAAAAAAGGGGCAGAAACACTTCCTCCTCATAGGGCTTATGATAGTCCAATTGAGCTCCTTCCTGGGGTTGAAGTTCCTTTTGGCAGGATCTTTCCTCTATCTGAATCTGAACTTGTTGCTTTGAAAGACTACATTGATGACAACCTTAAAAAAGGGTTTTATTCGCCCCTCCACATCTCCTGCCGGTGCGGGGATCTTCTTTGTAGAAAAAAAGGACCACTCATTACGGCCCTGTGTGGACTACCGTGAACTTAATAAGGTCACTGTAAAAAACCGTTACCCTCTTCCACTTGTGCCTGAATTATTCCAGCGACTCGGTACGGCCACCATTTTCACAAAATTGGATCTTCGGGGTGCTTATAATCTGGTTCGCATACGAGAGGGGGATGAATGGAAGACGGCGTTCCGCACATGGTTTGGGCATTTTGAATACCTTGTGATGCCCTTTGGACTTTGCAATGCCCCAGTTATCTTTCAGCACTTCATCAACGATGTCTTCCGAGATTTCCTGGATCTATTTGTTGTTGTTTATCTTGATGATATACTAATCTTCTCTCCCTCTCTAGATCACCACCGTAGTCACGTCAAGAATGTTTTGAGTCGCCTTCGACAACACGGACTTTATGCAAAACCAGAGAAATGTGTATTTGAACGCCAAAGCATCCAATTCTTGGGTTTAATCATTTCCACCGAAGGCATCCAGATGGTTCCCTAGAAGGTTACAGCCATCCTGGATTGGCCTGCTCCCAGTGATAAGAAGGGTGTCCAACGTTTCGTGGGGTTTGCAAATTTTTATCGAAAATTCATCAGAAATTTTTCTGCAATCATATCCCACATTACAAGTTTAACCAAACAAGGTACAAGATTCTCTTGGTCTCTGGAAGCTCAGAAAGCTTTTGACACCCTAAAAAGACTTTTCACATCTGCATCTGTCCTGAAACACCCTGACCCAGCCTTGCCCTACGTCTTGGAAGTAGACGCCTCAGAAACAGTGGTCGGAGCAATATTGTCTCAGAGGCGGGGAGCTAAGGCTCTACTGCATCCAGATGCTTTTTTTTCCTGCAAGCTGTCAAATGCCGAAAGGAACTACGACGTCGGGGACCGTGAACTTTTGGCCATCAAAGCCGCCCTGGAGGAATGGAGGTACCTTCTAGAGGGGGCCGCACACCCAATCTTGATCTATACTGATCATAAGAACCTTGAGTATTTAAGAACAGCAAAAAGATTGAAACCCCGACAAGCCAGGTGGGCACTATTCTTTTCTAGATTCACTTTTCACTTAACGTTCAGGCCCGGATCCAAGAATGCAAAACCCGATGCGTTATCATGCATGTTCAGCAAACCTGAAGAAATCTCATCTCCGGATACCATTCTATCCCCTGGGAACTTCCTGTTACTTCAAGGAGAGTTAATAAAACAAATTAAACAAACTCTAGTAAGGAACCCTTCACCAGCCGGGGTCTCTCTACTGGCAAAGGATGGGCTACTTTGGCATGAAGACAAGGTCTTTGTGCTGGAAGACCTCTGAATGGCCATCCTGGTGCGATGCCATGATCATGTGCTGGCAGGTCATTTTGGCATTGGCAAGACAACTGAATTAGTACAACGGACATTTTGGTGGCCTGGGGTGGAAAAAGATTGTAGGAAATATGTGGAATCTTGCACCACTTGCATCCGCAATAAAACGAGCAGATCCAGAGCCTGGGGTCTGCTAAAACCCTTACCTGTCCCCCAGTAGACCTTGGAAGATGATCTCAATAGATTTTATTGTAGAACTTCCCCCATCTGAGGGCCACAACACCATTTTTGTAGTTGTCGATAGACTATCTAAGATGGCACAATTCCTGCCCATGAAGGGCACACCATCTGCTCGAGAAACAGCTCAAACCTTTGTCAAGGAGATCGTAAGGCTTCACGGGATTCCGGCCAACATTGTGTCCGACCGTGGGGTGCAGTTTACATCCAGATTCTGGAGAGCCTTATGTGAGGTACTCGGGATTGAACTTTCATTTTCTTCTGCATATCACCCACAAACGAATGGGCAGACAGAGAGGACTAATCAAACCCTCAAACAGTACCTGAGATGTTTCTCCTCATTTTCTCAAGACGATTGGGCTTCTCTGCTTCCCCTGGCCGAGTTTTCTTATAACAATTCAGTACACTCTGCTACAAAGCAATCTCCATTTTTTGCAAACTACGGTTTCCACCCTTCTTTTTTGTCTAATACAATTCCAGATTCCCCTGTACCAGCTGTTTCCGAAACTATAAATTTCTTCAACGCCAATAACAAACTGCTACAGGAGACAATGGCCAAGACACAGGCATACAATAAGGAAGTTTATGACAGGAAAAGAAGGGGAGAATTGATCTTGAACCCTGGTGACCAAGTGTGGCTAGCAACTACTAATTTGAAACTGGCCTGTCCCTCGAAGAAACTGGGCCCTAAATTTATAGGACCATTTCCGGTGAAGAGACGGATCAATGAGGTTGCGTATGAATTAGAGTTGCCTGAGTCATTTAGAATCCACACTGTGTTCCACATAACCTTGTTGAAACCTGCCATTCCTGACCCCTTCCCAGGACGAAGTTCCGGCCCGCCTGAACCTGTAATTATTGACGGGGAGGAAGAGCTTGAGGTGGAAACAATCTTAGACTGCAGGAAGAGAAGAAATCAGATCCAGTTCCTGATAAAATGGAAAGGGTATGGGCCAGAGGACAACTCCTGGGAACCTGAAGGTAATATCCATGCCCAAAATATGGCTCAAGCTTTTAAGAACTCCCATCCTGACAAGTGGGCCAAGTTGGGCATCCGGAGGCTGCCCTTTGGGGGGGGCAGTGTCAGGAAGGGCATGCCAGCACCCAAGATGGCTGCCGAAGAAGACGACCTGTTACCTCTGCCTGTCAGGAAGGGCATGCCAGCACCCAAGATGGCTGCCGAAGAAGATGACCTGTTACCTCTGCCCCTGTCAGAATTCCATTGGTGCACACCTACCCTGTGACAGCTTTTGACACCCAAACAGGCTACTTAAACTCAGTCAGTTTCCAGACTCAGTGCTGTCTGCTCTACAGCGTTCCCTGTGTATCCTGCAATTACCTACCTGACTTCCATTCCTGTTGTGACCCGGCTTGCTTCCGGACGTTCCTGTTTCCTGCCTGCATCCGACCCCGGCTTGTCCTCTACTCTGCATCTGCCTGCTCCTTCTGCCACTTCGCTGCCAGTCTGCTGACGACCCGGCCTGTAATCTGATTCCGCTTCCGCTTCAGCCTCTGTTCCTGACGTGCCCGTTTGTGTATGACCCGGCCTGCCTGTACCTGCCTTCTCTTCAGCCTCGAGGGTGCCACCATCCCTTCTGCTGCACCTGCACTTCTGCCTGTGGGGACCGGTTGTCTACTCACTGCAGCTACCTGCCTACCACTGCTCTGGGATTCCCACAGACACCTCTACAGCCCGGCCGAGTGCTCCGATCCAGCTCCAGGTTCAGTGATCCCGCCAGGCACTCGTGCGACTCTGCATCTCAGTGCTTCCTGTCAGCTCTATCAGGGGCTCCAAGTCAGAGTTGTAAGAGAGGCCGTCCTCTGCATATCAGGCTCCATCACCAGGTACGTGACAGCTACTCTGCTTCCAGTGCCAACCGATGGAATCTGTCCCACTGGAAACGAGACAAAGCATCAGCCACTGAGTTATCAACTCCTGGAATGTGCACAATTCCATGGACAGTACAATGGGAAACAGTTCAAGAACAGCCAAATTACTCACGAAACCAACCTCCCTCCATTCCACTGGCCCTCTCCAAGTGACCCACTAAAGCACCAAGAACCTCAAATGAAACTGAGCGTTGAATGTGTCTGCTACAGAGCGGCCCTTCCCATAATCCCACATATCCTGCCTGGCCAGAAAAACCTTTGTAACATCCTTGTGATCTGACATCTTAACCACCTCAATACAAGGCACTTTCACCCCCTTCCTGCCCAAGCCATTTTTCAGTTTTCAGCGCTGTCACACTTTGAAGGACAATTGCGCGGTCACGCTACACTGCACCCTAATGAAATTTTTATCATTTTTTCCCCACAAATAGAGCTTTCTTTTGGTGGTATTTGATCACCTCTGCGGTTTTTATTTATTGCGCTATAAACAAAAGAAGAGGGACAATTTTGAAAAAACACAATATTTTTTACTTTTTGCTATAATAAATATCCAATTTTTTTTTTTTTAACAAATTTTTTCCTCAGTTTAGGCCGATACGTATTCTTCTACATATTTTTGGTAAAAAAAAATCGCGATAAGCGTATATTGATTGGTTTGCGCAAAAGTTATAGCGTCTACAAAATAGGGGATAGATTTATAGCATTTTTATTTATTTATTTTTTTTTTTACTAGTAATGGCGGCGATCTGCGATTTTTATTGTGACTGCGATATTGCAGCGGACATATCGGACACTTTTGACACATTTTTGGGACCATTCACATCTATACAGCGATCCATGCTATAAAATTGCACTGATTACTGTGTAAATGTGACTGGCAGGGAAGGGGTTAACCACTAGGGGGCGATCGAGGGGTTAATGTATGACCTAGGGAGGTGATTCTAACTGTGGGGGGAGGGGACTGACTGGGGGAGGTGACCGATCGGTGTCCCTATGTACAAGGGACACGCCATCGGTCTCCTCTCCTCTCTGACAGGATGTGGATCTGTGTTTACATGCACAGATCCACGGTCCTGCTCTGTTACCCAGCAATTGCGGGTGCCCGGCGGACATCGCAGCCGCCGGGCACGCGCCCGGGTCCCGAGTGACGCAGCGGGCACTCGCGCGCCCCCTAGTGGCTCAGGAGGGCGATCACGTCATATGACGTCCGCCCAGAGCAAGAGAAGCCTCGTCCCGCCGTCATATGACGGTGGGCGGTGGCTTAGTGGTTAAACACGAAAGCCAGACCGGTCAACTTCTGAGAACATAGCAGCAATAAAATAAAGCAACACGTGTACATATATGTGAAAAACACCTGTTTGTGCTGCCACTTAATATTCAATAAACATGCAAATGAGGTGTTACAAATGTCAATGTAAAAAAGAGAGAGAGAGAAATAATTTCACAGTAGCACACTAAATTAATCTAAATTGCTCATTAAAAGAGAAGTATGGGGTTTTTTATTTTTGGACAATTCATACTTACCTAGGTGGATGCAGCGTCAGTCCGATGCTGCATCTGTCTCCCGGCGCCTCTGCACTCAGAATCGAGCGTTCGAACATCGCCGATGGCTCGGTTCTCATAGATCCCTAAACGGAGAGCTGCTGACTGTTAATCAGCAGCTCTCCTCTCTGCTCCTCCACGCTCACTGAAGCACTGAGCTGTGGAGGGACGGGCGTCAGTCCAGGCTCCTGGCGGATCCAGACTTTATTGTCGCGATGACGCGGTACCTGGACTGATTCCTGTGAGGCTTCAGTCTGCTCTCTGCTGAAAACTGGTGACAGGAGTGCAAAACGGATTGCACTCCTGTGACCCATAGGAAAAGCCCAGCCAAGTAAGCTCAGGCTGGACTTCTCCTTTAACACGTGTACATCATCGTCTCTCATGAGAACACCCCCCAACTTCATTCATCAGATCGCTCCATTCCTGCCACATTCTGCAGTATGAAGACCAAATTGACGCACATACCGAATGACAGATTGGGAACTTGGAAGCGGCAATGCAATACTCCACAGATGCTTCGGGCATGGAATTCCGCGCTGCTCTGCTTCCAGTGCCAACCGATGGAATCTGTCCCACTGGAAATGAGACAAAGCATCAGCCACTGAGTTATCAACTCCTGGAATGTGCACAATTCCATGGACACTACAATGGGAAACAAGTTAAAAAACAGCCAAATTACTCACTAAACCAACCTCCCTCCATTACACTGGCCAACCAACTCTCAGCACTTCAACAACCCTGACAGTAGGTTTCATAACCAGCAGAGCCCGCCATGTCAGTGAACAGTTCTACATCAAAATTGAAAATCACCTACTCCAGCCAAAGAGAGGGACCATTGTAAGAAACCAGAAATTAATCCCACACTCGCAAGTCCTCATGCTGATCCTGAATATAAGGCTAGTGGTGCCATAATGCCAGCTGTAGCACCTGCCATTTATCTACAAAAAACGTGGCCCATGGGCATACTGCAACAAGCTAAATTCAACTTGCCAAAAAGAGATTGCAAAGTACGAAGTTGAACTTTTTTGCATTGCCTGGTGGCAGAAACCGTCCCCTTCAGATCTTCAAGTTTGTCCAAAGGCAAACGGCATTCCATCACCACGGTGTCAATGACAATACCCAGAAATCGCAAATCAGTGGGTGGGCTGTCAGGGGCTTGGCCATTGGCCCCTGTTTTCAGGGGCAATGGCACACCCAAAAACTAAAAAACATGTTTGATAGTGGCCAAAAGTGATGCACAGATAGTACTTTCAGCAGGCCCTGTGCGCAAGAACTTATCTAATTAATGGATGACTGAATTAAGCCCGGAATCATCCTGAACCGCCCATTCCAAAAAGGAACTAAACATTTCAAACAACGAACAAAAAATTACACAGCCCATTGGTAAATATCTATCAACAAAATTCTGCCCTTGCCATATGTACCCCAGCAGATGGCAACAACTAGGATGTACCGGCAACAAACAAAAGGCCGCCTCATTATCAGTCTTGGCCAATAATGAACCTTTACCATACCTACAAACCCACAACACTGCCGTATCAAAAGAAGTATAGGACACCGTGCAAAGCACCGGATCAATGGCATCATTCACTGAACCCCCTTTAGGATGCAACAAATGATGAATGAGGTGTAACTTATTTGATTTTTTCTTGGGATAATACGCAAAGGGTGGTGGCACTGGCGGTGAATCAAAAGGGCCAGCCATGTGACCCAAAGCAACTTCTTTGAAAAGTTTTCCTGAAAAACGACCGCTGGATGTAAACGAGATGACTGCAAGTTATCTGCCATAGGAGGAACAATCAGCAACTGGCAGGGTATCCGAAAAACCCTACGAGCCATACACACGCTTCCTCCATGTTGGGATAACGCTTCCACGCCATCTTTACCGGCTACTTCCCTCTTTTCAGCGGCGCCTCCTTTTCTTTGCTTGAATCATCTGGACAGTGCGTGAGACCCTTCACACCCTGAACAGCCATGACGGAAACAGCATGCGGTGCCACACTTGCAAGATCCGGCATTGAATTCCCAACATAACCCCTGCCAGTTGTGAAGAGGCTGCTGCACCTTTGGCCCCACCCTGAAAAGGAAGAACCGAACTCCATGAGGATAACATCGGTTTCATCCAGAGACTGATGTTTTTGTGGTCCCATTGTAAGGAAGGCCAGACTGCCTTGCACTGACGAATTTGCTTGTCATAGCGAAACAAAGCAACCCCACCATAGACTCGTTGGGCTTTGCCGATAGAGTCCAGAAAACAAAAAAAACAAAAGGGGGGAGCAATTCTCAGGGGCCTTTTCCCCAATGACACTAGCTAAAATTGCATACGCCTGCAACCAGTTTAAGAACGTACGGGGAATATACCAATGCCACCATTTTTCTTTTTCCTCCTTCTTACTTTCATCTGGTTTAACTTTAAAGTTAAATTTCTCCAATGGCTATAAAGAAAAAATTTACACATACTTACCCTTCCATATACGCTCCTTCACTTCCAATTTTAGATGCACACCCAAAGGCCCTTCAAAACACACATACACTTCGCAATTTTTTCAGCATTTGCCAGATGTACCCCATCAACCCCGATGACTCCTTTTTCAGCTGCTTTGTCGTCGGAAGCCTTACTGGCCGTAGTTACGCGCCAGCCATTGACTGGAGGAATCCGCTGGTCCCACACCTGCACCAAGAGGGCGAGTTGAGGCCTCAGATGGAACCCTGACTGCCTGACTACTGACACTGGAGGTGTCAGTTTGTTCTGTGGACCATGCAGCTATGGGAGAGGAGGAAGCCCAAAATGTCAACCCAGGTTCACAGCACGCCAGCACCTCCCTAAGACCTGCTAACAGGGTGTGTACAACACCATCCGTGCCAGGGACCCCCACCAGAGAAGGGAATGAGGACCCAGCACTGCCCCCAAAACTCCAGCCACCCCCCCATTGCCATGATCCCTGCTGAGCTGTCAACAAAGCCCCCAGAGCCCCATTAACAGAGAGAATGAGAACAAGAAAGAGGACATGAAACAGAAGGCTCACCTGGCTGCCTCTGTCCCTCAGGACAGAGATCTGGATCCCCGTGCAGCATGCGGGAGTTCACCATCTTCAGAGCCGCTGAGCACCCCTTCAGACTGGCTCTGTTCACCAAGCTGTGCTGTAGCTCTCCCCTCAGCAGGCTCAGTGGTGCCGTTGCTGGCCCCAGAGCTAGCAGCAACCACCACACTGGAACCCCGGGTGCTCCCTCCCCTACTCCTACGCTGGGCTCTGTGGGATGGAGGAAGCCTCACCAGCCGACGCCCGGCTCCTTCTATCTGCGTTGCATGCTCTGCGATGCCAGGACACAGTGGAAAGACAGGCAGAGAGCCTGTATAGCCAGCCACACCATCCACACTGCGAGGTGAGAAGGCAGGGGAGCGGGTGCCAGATGAAAGAACTCTCTCCCTGGGTTCGCCGTAGACGAGGATTCCCCCCAACTCTGGTGGGGTCAGAGGGTTCCTCGAGGGGCTCCCAGAATGGCATTGAACCTGAGATGTCACCTCAGGACTGAAGTGCTCAGAAGGCCTAGACCTCCTAGCACGTGGACGACTAGAAGAGGGCCCAGGAGAGACCTGCCTGGGCTCCTGCAATAAGTCTGATAGTTTGTCTTGTAGGCACCCAGGACCTCTGGCCACAGCTGCAGCTCTAAGCTGGAACAGCATGTTGTCCAAGTCACCCATCTTCTATACATCCTACAGGTGAAGTCCAGGAACGCAGAAGAAAACTGTCTGATGTTGTGATGAGCTCCGTCTGAGCTCTGACACGATCCCCCTCCTCTCTACCCACTACAGGACACACCCCTTACCTTGATTGTTCAATCTGCTAAGCAGAATGCATCATTCTAAATAGGGATGGGCCGAACACCCCCTGTTTGGTTCACAGCAGAACATGCGAACAGGCAAAAAATTTGTTTGAACACGCGAACGCCATTAAAGTCTATGGGACACGAACGTGACAAATCAAAAGTGCTAATTTTAAGGGTTAATATGAATGTTATTGTCATAAAAAGTGTTTGGGGACCCGGGTCCTGCCCCAGGGGACATGTATCAATGCAAAAAAAAGTTTTAAAAACAGCCGTTTTTTCGGGAGCAGTGATTTTAATAATGCTTAAAGTGAAACAATAAAAGTGAAATATTCCTTTAAATTTCATACCTGGGGGGTGTCTGTAGTATGCCTGTAAAGTGGTGCATGTTTTCCCAACATGGGGACATCCTCCCCATGTTGAGGGCATGTGGCTTGGTATGGTTCAGGAGGGGGGGCGCTCTCTCATCCCCCCTCTTTTCCTGCGGCCTGCAAGGTTGCATGCTCGGATAAGGGTCTGGTATGGATTTTTAGGGGGACCCCCACACCATTTTTTTTTTAATTTTGGCGTGGGGTTCCCCTTAAAATCCATACCAGACCTGAAGGGTCTGGTATGGATTTTGAGGGGGACCCCCACGCCATTTTTTTTATAATTTTGGTTGGGGTTCCCCTTAATATTCATACCAGACCTGAAGGGCCTGGTAATGCACTGTGGGGGAACCCCAGGCCATTTTTTTCAATGATTTTTATGAGTATTGCAGAGACCCGACAATTCATTATAGCTGCCGGCGCTACCGCTAGTACTTTTAAATTACCTTTTTTCCTTTAGAAATATCATTTTGCTCTCGGACTGTTGTAAACACGGGAAACATGCGCCACTTTACAGGCATACTATAGACACGCCCAGGTACTATATTTAAAGGAATATTTCACTTTTATTGTTTCACTTTAAGCATTATTAAAATCACTGGTCCCGAAAAAACGGCCGTTTTTAAAACTTTTTTTTGCATTGATACATGACCGCTGAGGCAGGTCCCGGGTCCCCAAACACTTTTCATGACAATAACTTGCATATTAACCTTTAAAATTAGCACTTTTGATTTCTCCCATAGACTTTTAAAGGGTGTTCCGCGGCTTTAGAATTTGACGCGAACACCCCAAATTGTTCGCTATTCGGCGAACGGGAGAACAGCCAATGTTCGAGTCGAACTCATGTTCGACCCGAACACACAGACCATCCCTTATTCTAAATCACCCCACTAATACTCCGCCTCTTCTGCAGGCCCCAATCATGCTGGCCCTCCTCTTAGTTTCACTCAGCTCCAGGCCATATATTTGAGGATCACTAAAATTCATAAATGTTCACAGCCAAAGAAACAATGATATATTCCATTAAAGGTATCCAGTTTTAAGTGGTAAATGCAAATAAGGGTTTGGCATAACCCCCCCCCCCCCCCCCCCAGCAGGTGGCTCCAGCATCAAGCATAAGCATAAGGAATGAACACAATCCCAAGGCAAACTTCAAGCAGTCTTTAGCTCAATTTAACAATACATGTTGTTCACAGTCACTTTTTCAAATGTACTCTATACTTATCAATTTGATAATGATTGTCTGTTGCTGGTATACGGTGGATAGGTGGGACTGGTGGTTGCAATGCCTGACCGGTTTTGCAGGCTCAAACTGGCTACATCGGAGGCTACAAAAAAATGTGGCATGTTCTTTAAATATAATATATAAATATAAATATTCAGAAGAAAACCAAAAAGATGGTCTCCAGAGGTGCCAGGGTGCATGCGCGGTGCGTAATGTTATCACGGTGCACAGCGTGATGATGCCCACAATGTAATTATGTCATATGCCTCCGCCTCTTGCCCACCAAAAGGACCCTCAGGTGCAATTAATGAGTTTTGATACCACGGGGGTTGTTTATGTCATTTTGTGCACCTGTGGGTCCTTCTACATTGGCAAAACCACCTGAATAATGCACAGATGTTTTCAGGACCACATCTACAATATTTCACATACCATCTTAGGGCTCCCATTGCCAGTTATGTTTGTTTAGAACAGATCAGGGACCCTATATGTCTTGTTGAGTTTTTGGGTGGTGGAGGTAGTCCCCAAAAAGTAATAGCGGAGATGACTTTGATTGAATATTAATCACAAACACAAGACCAAAAGGATTTGGGAGCTGGAAGCGACCAAACCATCTGGTCTCAAAGATAGTCTAAGCTTCTCATCATTCTTACCCTGAAAAGGGACCTGTGTGACATCCCAAACTGGAGTTAGTGTCTCGAGAGATTTCAGTCATGAACAGGGTAGATTTGATTTAAATCACAATTTAAATCATTAGTAAAAAGACTTGATTTAAATCAACTCGATTTAAATCATAATTTTTAACCAGTTCAATACAGGGCACTTATACACCTTTCCTGCCCAGAACAATTTTCAGCTTTCAGTGCTCTCGCACTTTGAATGCCAATTACTCAGTCATGCAACACTGTACTCAAACTAAATTTTTTGCGTTTTTTCACACAAATAGAGCTTTCTTTTGGTGGTATTTAATCATCACTGGGTTTTTTATTTTTTGTGACATAAGTGAAAAAAGAGCGAAATTTAAAAAAAAAAAACACTTTTTTTTTTAGTTTCTATGAAATTTTTTTGCAAATAAGTAATTGTTGTTCATAAATTTGGGCCAAAATTTACACTGCTACATATCTTTGGTAAAAATAACCCAAATATGTGTATATTATTTTTGTGTGGAAGTTATAAAGTCTACAAGCTATGGTGCAAATCATTGAAAATTGATCACACCTGGAGGCCCTGAAATGTCAGAAAGTACAAATATCCCTTTTTGAAAAGTAGAAAGTCCAATGTATTTATTAAGAGGCATGGCGAGTTTTTTGAAGTTGTCATTTTTCCCCACAATTCTTGGGAAAATTAAGAAATTATTATTATTTTTTTTTTTTTTACACAAAATTATCATAATAAGAAGTTATTTCTCACACATAGCATATGCATACTTCCGATCACACCCCAAAATACATTTTTCTACTTGTCCCGTCATACCACATGTGTGAGACTTTTTCACAGCCTGGCCACATAGAGAGGTCCAACATGCAAGGAGCACTGTCAGGCGTTCTAGTAGCATAAATTACACATCTAATTTACTAGCGACCTATCACACTTTTGAAGGCCCTGGAGCACCAGGATAATGTATTTACCCACAGAATTACCCCATTTTGGAAAGCAAACACCCCAACGTATAATCTATGAGGCATAATGAGTCTTTTGAAGCGTTCATTTTGTTCCAAAAGTCTTCGTGGAAAGAAAATGAAAACTTTTTTTTTTTTTTTACACAAAGTGGTCAATTTATAAAGATATTTCTAACACACAGCATGTACATAGAAAAAATTACACCCCAAAATACATTCTGCTACTTGACTTGAGTATGGCGATATCACATGTATGAGATTTTTTTACAGCCTGGCCCAACATGCAGGGTGCACCATCAGGCGTTCTAAGAGCATAAACACATACAATTTCCTAACGACCTATTACATTTTTGAAGGCCCTGGAGCACCAGGAGAGTGGAATTACCCACAAAATGACCCCATTTTGAAAAGCAAACACCCCAACGTATAATCTATGAGGCATTATGAGTCTTTTGAACATTTTTTTTCCAAATGTTTTTGGAAAACGTGGAAATAAAACGAAAAAAAAATACTTTCTTTTTCACAAAGTTATCAATGTATTAGATTTTTCCAACACATAGCATGTACATAGCAAAAATTACACCCAAAAAATATTCTGCTACTCCTCCTGAGTATGGCGATACCACATGTGTGAGACTTTTACACAGCCAGGCCACATAGAGAGGTCCAACATGCAGGGAGCACCATCAGGCGTTCTAAGAGCATAAATTACACATTTAGTTTCCTGACTACCTAATACACTTTTGAAGGTCCTGGAGCACCAGGACAATGTTATTACCCACAAAATGACCCAATTTTGAAAAGAAAACATCCAAACTGGTGAAAGGTACTCGGGTACTCTGATAGGCTGGTGACAGGTACTCGGGTACTCTCAAGAGCTGGAGATAACTACTCAGGTACTCTGATGGGCTAGTGACAGGTACTTGGGTACTCTGATGGGCTGGTGACAGGTACTCGGGTACTCTGATGGTCTGGTGATAGGTACTCTGGGGGGCTGGTGACAGGTATTCAGATGCTGGGGACAGGTACTCTGGGGCTGTTGACAGGTACTCTGATGGGCTGTGACAGATCCTCTTTATTTGGGGGGACAATCGGGCACATTCCTGCACTTTTTTAGCCAGGTCTCCTCCTCACACACTGAGGAGGAGAACCCGGAAACCGCTCTACAGCCATTTGTTGACATTTGTGACCGGCTGTGATTGGACACAGCCGGTCACGTGGTAAAGAGCCAATTTCATTGGCTCTTTACCCTGATTAGGGAAGGGCTGTGTCCGAGGGACATTTCTCATCCCCGATCGCCGCGCTGCGCAATTTCTTTGGCTCATTACCCTGATCGGGAAAGGGCTGTGTCCGAGGGACACTTCTCATCCCCAATCGCCGCGCTGCGCACCCCCCGGGGGCACGCACTAGCGGCGATCAGGAGCAGAATACATGTGACCGGCTGTGATTGGACATAACTAGTCACGTGGTAAGGAGCCAATTTCATTGGCTCTTTACCCTGTTCGGGGAGGAGCTGTGTCCCAAGAGATACGCCTGATCACGATTGCCGTGCTGCGGGCCCCCAGGGGCCCGCAGTAGTGACAAGAAACACCGGTCGTCATATGACATCCACCTGGGATGGCAGAGGTGTTTTTGCAGACGTCATTTGACAATGGCCTGGTATGAAAGTGGTTAAAGAGCAACTGTCATCTCTGTCCTGCAGCAGCTCCTCCGGCCCTGTTGTTGACTCAACAACAGTCCCATTCAATACAATGGGATGGCTGGTGATGCGGCAGTGACACAACAAGGTGAGGGACGTGGCGGCAGCAGGTGAGTGGATGTCCGCTAACCGGCATTGCCATGATAGATCTGAAATGACAGGTGCTCTTTAAATGTAAAGACTTATTCTTGCTCGTAGTTAGATTCTTTAATATTTGCAAACAAAATGAAGGTTTCCTATTTAGAATAATAAGCCGTCAGGTTAGTAAAACAGTGAAATCAGAACGGATTCAATCATACAGTTTGTAGTGTACATAGATTTTAAAAACAATGGGATAAAGGAATATGCCTGAACTTTTTTTTATCTCACGGTTACTGTGAAATTGTGTGAATGCTTCAATGCAGTGAATGTTATCTCCGCTTGCAGATCTTGGATTCATTGAATGAGTCTGCCAAAATTTTTAATATTGCAGAATATACAGCCTCATTCTACATAACTAAGCTCCATTTCATGCTAAAATTGAATGAAATTATTAATGTATCTACTTTTTCCCATCAGTAGGATGCTATTTATATTACCGTATTTATCGGCGTATAACACGTGACGGCGTATAACACGCACCCCAAGTTTAGGAGGGAATTTTAAGAAAAAAAACTTTTAGGAGGGAAGTTTAAGGAAAAAAACTTACATTTAAATGCCCATCAATGCAGCCTTATCGTGTCCATCTGCAGCCTTGTCAGTGTCATTGCAGCCTTTTCAGTGTCAGTGCAGCCTTGCCCCAGTGTCCATTGCAGCCTTGTCAGTGCAGCTTTGCCCCAGTGCAGAATTGTCAGTGCAGCTTTGCCCCAGTGCAGCCTTGTCAGTGCAGCTTTGCCCCAGTGCAGAATTGTCAGTGCAGCTTTGCCCCAGTGCAGCCTTGCCCCAGTGGTCAGTGCAGCCTTGCCCCCAGTGTCCATTACATGCTTGCCTTGGACAGATCGCCGCCGACATACACAAAGCGTGTAGTTTCAAATATGGCGCCGCAGAGTTTGGAGGGACTCGGTGACTGGGCGGAGCCGAGATACACATAGCTGAGTGTACTCGGCTCTTCTCGTTGCCGCTCACAGTCATGCCCATTCCCGCCCTATGATGGACATAACATAGGTCCAATGGCGGGACTGGGCGTGACTGTGAGCGGCGCCGGAAAGAGCCGAGAACACTCGGCTATGTGTATCTAGGCTCCGCCCAGTCACTGTGATCTCGGCGGCGCTCGTTCAGCTCCGCCAAGTCCCTCTGAACTCCGCGGCGCCCTGATTTTAAGGGGAAAAAAGTGTGTGTTATACGCCGATAAATACGGTACATATACTGCCATTGTAGTTTCACCCAAAATAGGGAGACATCTAGTGACTCTTTTTGGAATTGTCTCTTCTTGGTGGTTGATTTCCCCACACTGTATATTATATGAACACGGCGAAGGAGTATGATGTAATTTTCTCATGGGCGTTATCACGCCGTGCATCCTGATATCATTACACACCACTTATGTGCCCTGGCACCTCTGGGGCCCATCCATTTTGTTTTGTTTTTCTGGATTTAGTCAGGGAGCTCCTCACAAATGTACTTGCCAAGATGATTAGTTATCTTGGTCGATTGATAGAGATCTATTGATTTTTCCCTAAGTATGGCCTTGTTGCACTTTTCTCTTCTACCACTAGGTGGCTGGGTACTTGGTGGTACTAGATATGAGAAGGGCAACCCAAGGTTAGGTTATGAGTATATGGGGTATCTCAGTCAATGAGCAGGGGTTTTCTTGAATCCCTTGGCCTGCTGGGAGAACCTATATATTTGGGTGATGTCAGGTGATCTATGTTCTGTGCCACCTGGGCGGCTGTCTGGGTGGACATGTGTCGTATGCCCCGGGCTGCTAGATCAAAGATTGGGCCTATCCTGGGGGCATCTGGCTGCCAGGCTGTGTGAGGGCCTATCCAGAAGTAAGAGGGCAGCGCAGGGTTAGGACTGCGGCTTGCAGTCCAACCAAAAGTTATGGTTACGGTACCTGGCAGTGGTCGGAGGTAGAAGGGAAGCTGTCACCACAAAGGGACCAACCACCTTTATCAGGGACCACAGTGAGTAACTGAAGAAAGTACCCGGAACTATATTCTCACTGAACGGGCATGGTGGAGAATCGGGAAACTTCAGGCGGTGATCAAGTCAGAGACCCAACCCGCAGAGGAGATGCTTGCAGAGCAGCCTTGTGAGTCAAGCCAGGGACCTCGCCGGTTAGCGGGGTTAAAGCTTGAGAAGTATCTGGAGTGCCAACTAGGGACCCAGCAAAGAAGCAGGGGTGACGCTTGAGGGAAATACCACCGCTCCACCTTGGAGGAGCTCAAGGAATTCAGTCAGTGAATCAGAGGGTCTAGTGAGTGTAGTGGAGCTGAAAGAACTGTTACGTTTGAGTTAGGAACTGTTAAAGGACTGTTACCATAGGAGACAATGTTCCTGCATGTGCAGATGTGGTGTCTTGCTGGGGCCTTTCCCTGCACGACTGTCTTCCTATTGAAGTCTCGGAGTCTGTCAATTGAATCTAAAACTACTTAAGGGTGTCCTGGCCCTAACCCTCTTTCCCCCAAAAATACAAAAAAGGACTGTCAAAAGAAATAAAAACCTCTTTTATATCCAAGAAGTGTCTGGTGCCCAATGACTTTCACCATCGTTGCACCCACTATGCCTCACAACCTACTACATATTGAAGGATGTCAGTTATCTTTGGCCTTAGAGGTCTAAAATTAGACTAAAAGAGGTTAAAGACTTTTCTACATTTGGCGCCCAACGTGGGGCTCCTTGCAGCAGTCGCTCATAGCAACCGGCTTCATCTACATCGGGATTTCATCTGGCTCCGTGGGATAGGTGGCAAGTAACATTTACTCTTCTTGTAGACTGTGTTGTCATGTGTACGATCAATGTGGGGAAGAACCACCAATCATTGCTCAGGGGAGATGATCAGCCTGGTCTTTTGACACTTCTTGCCAGTGCAGTGAGGGTTAATACAGACTCCAAAATATACTCCATTGCAGTTTTGGGCGCCGCAGCATGAAGAAGGCGGGCGCCACAGTTCCCAAAGAACTTTCGCACCAATCCGTTGGCAGGGGGAGGAATTCCCGCTCTGCAGAGGAGGATAAGGAAGTGCTGCCACGTGTGTCTGTTTGTGAGTTATTGAAGGAGATGGCACAGATCATGAGTGAGATGGCGGAGTGGGGAAAGTACGCTCCGGGCATCTGCTTTGGCCCAAACGTCGGAAAACCTGTCCTGACTGATACTGGAGTGTGGTATGCACCGAATGGCCAGCTTGCTTTGTATATGGCTGGGGGCTATGAGTCCCTAGGACTGATTTGTGGAAAGTGCTCTGGCCTGACCACGCAGTTGGATCGTTTGTGGACATTGTGGGGAGCACCTATTCGAGGTTGTCCCTCCAACCCTACCCCCATGGATCCTGCAAGTGGATTGGGACAAGACTGTTGCTGTCCCTTCATTGTTCCTTTGGCTGCGTATGTTTATAGACTTTATTGATCCTCGTGGCAATAAGTGAACTTTTTTCCAGAATTTCTCTAAGCTCTGACTCTAGGAATATGGGTGTCTGTGAGAGAGAGGTGGCCACATGCTATAAAGAGAAGATATGTTGAAATACTCTATATGGTTCTAGTTTCCTCCTCTAGAGCAGTGCACCTGGATAATTCACTGCTATGGTCTGAAATCCAGTGGAACAAAAAAACAGAAAAGAGAGGGCGCACCAGCCTTGTGCATTATCCTTTAGTACATTGCAGAGGAGGATAAGGAAGTGCTGCCACGTGTGTCTGTTTGTGAGTTGGTGAAGGAGATGGCACCGATGGTGAGTGAGATGGCGAAGTGGGGAAAGTACGCACCGGGCATCTGCTTTGGCCCGAACGGCGGAAAACCTATCCTGACTGATACTGGAGTGTGGTACGCACCGAATGGCCAGCTTGCTTTGTATACGGCTGGGGGCTATGAGTGGACATTGTGGGGAGCACCTATTCGAGGTTGTCCCTCCAACCCTACCCCCACAGATCCTGCAAGTGGATTGGGACAAGAATGTTGCTGTCCCTTCAGAGAGTGATGCCCCAAAACCGTTGGTTGTCACCGACTTGTCATGCAGGAAGTTGTTACCCCCTTCTCAGCGACTACCCCAGGACCCAGAGCACCGATTACTACTAAAGACCGAGGTCAGGCCCAACTACTCAAGAGAAAAATACCGGGGCCTGGTAAGCCAATGAAAAGGCGAAAGCCAAGCATAACTAAATCCTGGCCGAAGAGTGCTTGACCATCTCGGATTCAGACATTCCACCCGATGGTCTGTCAGAACTCTTCTCTGACACCCTGTCCTACTCAGGAAAATGGGGAGAAAGTGATGACGAGTTAACTACAAAAGGTGCAGGAGGATGAAATACCTGCTACCACTACTGCAAATGTACAGATTATGCTGTCAGCCAAGTGCAGCACTGCTGATTAGCATTGTCAGGTCCTGTGAGGAGGATCAATGCAATCAATGGATTCCCACGGCCCGACCTATCACGCCCATGCCAAGCTCCAAATCGGATCATAGACTGGAGATGGTTGCTGGGTGTTCAGCCCTGTGTGCCCCAGTTGCACGTGTTCTACCTGGGTATGGACACCCTAAGACCCTGCCTCGGCTGTCCAAAATACAGCGCATTATAATAAAGAAGGTAGCGTCTGAATACGGATACTTGTATCCATACATACCAGCTCATCTGGAAGATAAGATCTTCGACAAAGAGGCTCAGTGGGTGGATGAGGCTGTGCGCAGTTTTCTACATATCCCTCTCCACCTGGATTTTCCTCGGTTGTCACCTAAGATGGCTGCAAAAAAACACTCTGTAGTAGGTACCTGGGGCTACGGCCGGAAGATCAACTTGGATAGTGTGGTTATTCGCAGACCGGATAAAAGAGACTTTAAACGTTTTGTCACGACGGTGAACACCAAGGGAGAATCCTTGATTCTACCCGATCCCGTGTATTACCGGTAACCGTTGCAAGAAAATACCAATATCATCTCTGTGAATTACAAATGTGCAGTGGTGGAGTGAAAGGACGCTTTGCTGAAGCTACTCTATTCTTTGCACAAAATTCTTTGCTAATGGAACACTTTCATGCTGCTCTCGGGTGAGGATCAGTTCAAATCACTGTGTACATATTGCACTATATTCTTATAGGGTAGGATGCCTTTGCATTATTTTGATTTCTCTCTTTCAGGTGTTGCTATGTTGGTGCGTCTTCCTTGGCTAAGGAGAGACAGGGATCTAGCTGGATAACAACACTAACCCTCTAGATATAGACTAAAAGAGGTTAAAGACTTTGCTACATGTATATATGTAGAGAACATGCCACATTTGTTTGTAGCCTCTGATAGAACTGTTTTGAGCCAGTGAAACTAGTCAGGCATTGCAACCACCAGTCCCACCTATCCATCGGAAAAAAAATCATGATCAAATTGTATACATGATCAAAAAAGTATACATTTGAAAAGTAACTGTGAACAACATGTCTTGTTATATGGGGCAAAAGACTGCTTGACGTTTGCTTTTGGGATTGTGCTTATGCTCGATGCTGGATCCACCTGCTGTGGGGATTATGCCAAACCCTCATTTGCATATGCAGGTTAACACTGGATACCTTTTAATGAAAGATATCATTGTTCCTTTGGCTGTGTACGTTTATGGACTTTATTGATCCTTGTGACAATAAGTGAACTTTTTTCCAGAATTTCTCTAAGCTCTGACTCTAGAAATAAATATGGGTGTCTGTGAGAGAGAGGTGGCCACATGCTATAAAGAGAAGATATGTTGAAATACTCTATATGGTTCTAGTTTCCTCCTCTAGACCAGTGCACCTGGATAAATCACTGCTATGGTCTGAAATCCAGTGGAACAAAAAAAGAGAGGGCGCACCAGCCTTGTGCATTATCCTTTAGTACATTTATTCAGAAAAACAGGTTCACATGACCTTTCTCTAGGACCTGGAGACTGTTATCAGTGAACAGACTGGCATATGTCAATGACTGTTACAAGCGTGATTTTCTTTCTACCTTTGTGAGCAGTTTTTATTATGCTTTTCTGAATAAATGTACTAAAGGATAATGCACAAGGCTGGTGCGCCCTCTCTTTTCTGTTTTTTTGTTTGACTACTAGAATATCCCTATCCTGGAGGGAAGCAAGGCCGAAAGCTATTGTCCATTCTGAACTGTGGACTGCCTAGCCAACACACCTGTGCGCAAGAGTATTTGTTTTTTTTGTACTGTGAAATCCAGTGGATCCTAGTTTCAAGGGACTCTATATTAAGCAACATTCCTATACTGCATGATTTATCTGTGAGAGCAAGACAATTGGATTATTTGGAATTGGATACCATTAGCATTTTCATGCTATATTAATTTTCTTCTGTGAGTGGTAAGCAATTAAAAAATCCTGAATTCATATATAATCTACATACAGATCATTGTCTCCCCTAAACCAGCCTTTCTCAATTGGGGTGCCTCCCCCTACAGTGCAGTACCCTGCTGTGTGAAGGAAGGTACTGTACTGCAACTTTTAAAAGGGCTGTATACATGTGTTTGTATGTATGTGCGGTATGTGTCTGTATGTGTGTGTGTGTGTGTGTGTGTGTGTGTGCATCTGTCTGTATGTGTTTGTGTACATGTGTCTGTGTGTGTGTGTACATGGGTATGTGCCTGTACATGTGTCTGTATGTGTACATGCATATGTACATGTCTATGTGTGTCTGTACATGTGTATGTGTATGTGAATGAATGAATGAATGAATGAAGAATTTGTATAGTGCTACAAATGTGAACTGAATTGCCTCAATGCGCTTGATCCTTCCTGAGTTGTCCTGCTTCTTAGAAGAGGTGAGTCTTGAGTTTTTTTCTGAAGGGCTGTTGGTTTCCTTCCATGCGGATGTTAGCGGGTAGAGCATTCCATAGCCGTGGTCCTTGGACTGCGAATCTTCGTTCTCCCTTTGATTTGTACCTGGACTTGGGAATGAGGAGGAGGTTTTGGTTCGTTGATTGTAGACTGCGATGAGTGTAGTGTTTTATTTTCTTGCATAGGTATTGCAGAGCATTTCCTTGTGTGCATTTGAGGCAGAGGGTTTTGAATGTGATCCGATCCTTTACGGTTGGCCAGTGTAGGGTCCTCAGGGATGCGAAGATGGATTCCCAGGGTTTTTTCTCGTTACTAGTCTTGCTGTCGTGTTTTGGATGACTTGTAAGCGTGCAATCTGGTATTTAGGTAGTCCTATGTAGAGGGAGTTTGCGTAGTCGAGTCGGGAATTGATGATTGTTCCGACTACTGCTCCTTTGTCCTCTTCTGGAATGAACAGGATGAGTCTACGTAGTAGGCGGAGAAGATGGTGAGAGCCGTTGACTACTGAACCTATTTGTGCATCCATCGACATCTCTGCGTCAAAGATGACTCCGGGACTTTTGGCTTTGGTGCTAGGGGAGATAGTCTGTCCAAGGATGGTGGGTGATGTCCATGGGGTCTTAGTTTTTGTATTACAGTTTGCGTGGAGGAGAAGAAGCTCTGTTTTGGATCTGTTGAGTTTGAGGGAGCTAGTGGTCATCCAGTCGTCTATCAGTGTGAGGCATTTTTCTAGTCGCTGATATTGGTGAACCTTAAGGGACTCCATAAGAGATTGCGTGGGTTTCAGAGGCGAAGGCTCCTAGTTTCACTGTCTGTGAATGATTACCTAAGAAGGATGCGAACCATGGTAGATCTGAAACTGTGACTCCTGCTACTTCTGTGAGGCGGTTGAGTAGGGTATTGTGGTCCACTGTGTTGAAAGCTGCACTGAGGTCCAGCAGTACCAGAAGACATGATTCTCCATCATCTGCTGCTTCGAGGGCAGTGTCCCATATTTTGAGAAGTGCCGTTTCTGTGCCATGGCCTGGGCGGAAGCCTGATTGCTGTGGGTCTAAGAGTTTGTGTGTGTCCAGGTGGAGTTGTAGCTCTTGTACTACTGCTTTCTCCATGATCTTGGAGAAGGTGTTAAGGCTTGTTATCAGTCTGCGGTGGTTAGGGTCTTTAGGGTCGAGGTTAGGTTTCTTAAGGAGGGGTTTGACGGTGCCTTGCTTCAGGGCGGTCAGAACAATCCCTTCTTTGAACGACTGATTTATACGATGTGTTTATAGTAGGAGCAAAGATATCGGAAAAAATTATTTCAGGAATTTTGTTGGAATGATGTCATTTGGTGATGTACTGTCTCGGAGGCTTCTGATGATGTTTTTGGTGTTGTCAGTGGTGATTGGGATCAGTGAAAAATTCAGCGATTGTGCGATGTTCCTATCGATTCCCTCTTTTTGCTTAGGTTGAATGCGGTCGGTTGTTTTCTTCTGTTGAATTGATTTCTAAATGTTTTCAAATTTTGTCGATGAAAAGATCTGATAACTCATTGCAGAATTCTTGAGTTTCGCTTGCTGGGGGCTCTAGGCAGGTGGGGTTCATAGTCTGAGAGACTATTTTGAAAAGTTCCCAAGGGCGGTTTAAGGCTGTTGAGATGGTGTTTGAGAAATGTTCTTTTTTTGCTTTGAAGGTTGTTTGGTGATATTTCTTAGTGAGCTCTTTGTAGATTGTGTGGTTTTCCTTTGTAGGATTTCTTCTGCACGCTCTTTCAGCTCTTCTGCTTTCCTGCTTCAGTACAGTAAGAGTGCCATTAAACCATACAGAGTATTTTTTGCGGATGAGTGTTCTACGTTTCGGAGCCACTGAGTCTGCTGTTTGTAGTAATGCCTTGTTTAAGGAGTTTAGTGTTTGTTCCGTTGAGTGGTTTAAATTTAGCATTGCTATTTTGTTTGATAATGTGGTTTTGAAGAGTTCCGAGTGTAGTTTCTTCTGAGATCTGGTCCAGTGTGTTATTGCGCCTTTCGGTTTTTGAAGGGTGGTGTTGGTGGCAATTTTGAATTTTATGGCGTGGTGATCCGTCCATGGTAGTGGTACGTTGTCGGATATGTTGATGTCCATATTTTGCTTGAAGGTGAGGTCCAGACTGTGTCCTGAACCATGCGTGGGAGTATTGATCAGTTGCTGAAGACCTAGTTCTTCCAAGTTCTTCCAGTTGGCTGATGCAGGCGGTGGCGATGGGGTCTAGGGTAGAGTTTGCCCAGAGGTTGAAGTCCCCAAGTACCATAAGGTTTTTGGTTCTCAGGGTGTGGATTGAAATTAATTCAGTGAAGGGTGTAATGAGATTAGTCTTCGGTCCTGGTGGTCTGTAGCATAGTAGTATGTGAATGATGTCTTGGGGTGTTGTTTGAAGATGTAGGGTGAGTGTCTCCATGAAAGGCACTGTAACGAGCCCCTTGCTCGCTCGGTTCCACTCTCCTGACACTCCTCTGCTGCTATAGAATCAGAATGCAGATCACGACGTCTGATTGCTCGGTCATCCAATGCTCCGGGATTAGAACTTCAGCTATGTGCCGTTCTAACCCAGTTGTGTAGCTCAGAACAAACACCAGGCAGGCTGTATGTAGGTTCAACCAGGAATCTCCTTTATTGCAATATACAGGCTCTTTTATACACTAAAAGTGGAGGTGCATACCTCCGACTCATATTACTCTAACAATACAGCTGTAACCTAATTAACCTAATTAACATGAGCTAATTAACTAATCCTTTTAGACAGCCTAGATGACTCAGACATGACCTTTAGGCCAGACTGGACGGCTTGTAGTTCAGAAAATCCAATCAACATTATCACAATAGCAGAGTTAATTAAACACAAACAACAATGGGATCTAATGACTCTTAGATCCCATACTAGAGACTTAGTTACAATACACATTTTAGCAGACAACAGACAGGTAGCTGGAATTGATGACATTAGCATTTAACAGTAGGAGTCCCAACGGTATGAATCAGTCACTATTCCAATATGGCAAATCCAGGGTCCCCAGAGTCTGTGTCCTGGGGGACCAGAACCTGAATCCACAGTAATACCACCTCAAGGGTCCCCAGGCATGCAGCTCACAAAGAGCACCGTTCCCCCAAATGTCAGGGCCCATGATCGATCGGCAAGAGGCTAGCATACAGTCCCCTCCAAAATCTCTCTCCCGGCTAGGTCTGTCACATTTCTCCCCTTTCAGCAAGAGACTAACACAGGAGGAGACCCCAGACGGGTTGACTCCGAAGTTAGTCAGTAGTTCCAGTCCTCTAATGCCTGTACCCACACAGTACCCCAAACAAATTGTTCCAAACAGAGTATTACTCACCCAGCCAACCTCTGCCTCTCTCAGAGAACATATCTGCTGCTGGGGAGAGGCCTGGACTGGCCCTTCTCCCTGGAGTCTTTTCTGCCGCTGGAGAGAAGACAGGGTGTCTGGGCTCACTCCGTCATGCTGTTGGGGATCTGGGCTGACTGCCCAGCATCCCTGCGGTATATAGGTGGAGACTGAGGTCCCATCCACCTTCACAGGAAATCCATCCTCTGTAAGTTGAGGGCAGAGGTCAGCAGTACTCGGCCCTGTTGCCAGCCCTTCTGCTGGAAACCCCACACCATCTGCTCCGGCTAACTGTTGGGGAGGGACGACAAACACCTCCTCTCCCTTCTCCCCCTGTATCCTGATCTGCTGCTGGGAAGTGACCACCTCCTTCTCACCCTGAGCCTCTGGAACCGATGCAGGTGTAGGGCAGAGATCTTGGACCCTCTGTCCGGTTGCCAACGCTTCAGCTGGGGAAGTTCCTTGTAACTTCACAGATACTTCTGTTGGTTCTGGGCAGAGCACAGTGAAGTTTGGCCCTAATAACAGCTCTTCTTCTGCTGGAGGCTCACCAGGTTGTTCTTCCTCAGCAGAAAAGTCTATCAAATCCCCTATCTCTGCACCTGGTGTCTGGGGATAAAGGTTCACCATCTCCTCTCCGTGGAACCCAGAAGATGCTATCAGTGCTGGGCAGAGGTTAGCAGAGCTCTGCCCTGTTGTCAGCACTTCAGGTTTGGGGACGGCAATCTTCAGATTTTCCACTGCCGATTCTCTGGCATTCTGCTGGACAGGCTCATTCCTCCATCCAAGATCATCCAATGCAGAAACACGTTCATTAAGGTCAGTCAGCACTTGCTGCATCTGCCATAAGACCTCCGCCTCCATAGCTGTGGGTGCAGGTTGGCAAAGCACACTGTTACTCTGCCACATTGTCAACTCTTCAGCCAGGATTTCAGAGTTGTCAACTGGTATTTCATGATAGTCCCAGGCAAAGGGAGCACCACCCTGCTGCTGAGCAGAGTCTAACAGCTGTTTGTAGGCGATCTCCAGCTCCCATTCCTGAACGGCCAGAAACTCCAAATCTTCCAGTGCCCAATGCACTTCTGAGACATTCAGTCTCTGCTCTCTGTGCTCCATTATTTCCTCCAAACGCCACTCCCGATCACTCCCAAAGTCAGGGTCCCTGGACAGCCTCCAGTACAACAATCCCAGGCCATCATAGTCAAAGCCTTCCGTGGGGCTGTCATCCGCTGTCCACGGGCACACTTGGGCTACATACCACTGGAGGGCTCTGTAGCTCTCGTCCAACCACATTTCTGCCCGGATCAGCCTGCTTAACTCAGCTGTCCACTCCTGGTTCGGCTATTCCCCCAATAACAGCAATCGTACTTCATACTGCGACCAGTACCTTACATGGATGGAGGGGAGAACTTTTCCCTGGTTTCGCTGCTCACGGGCTAGCGCTTCCTTCCAGAGTTCGCAGCGGATAGAATCAAACCATCCTAGCAGGACCTGCTCTGATACTGGTCATCTGTGCTGTATCTGCTTCTCTCGCAACCTCCTTCTGAATTCCTCATCCATGGTGGCTGGTATTTCTCCTCTCCTGCTATCCTGCTACCTTGGAACCAGGTGATGGTTTGGATGTGTTCACGGCAAGGAAGCACGATCCCACCATTCCCTCCACGGCTCTCAAGTAAGTCTTTCAGCGTGGCTCTCCTGCAGGCTGGTTTGGAGTGTCCCAGTAACTGGAGAGCAAATCCCACGGCTGCCAACCAATGTAACGAACCCCTTGCTCGCTCGGTTCCACTCACCCGACACTCCTCTGCTGCTATAGAATCAGATTGCAGATCGCGACATCTGATTGCTCAGTCATCCAATGCTCTGGGATTAGAACTTCAGCTATGTGCCGTTCTAACCCAGTTGTGTAGCTCAGAACAAACACCAGGCAGGCTGTATGTAAGTTCAACCAGGAATCTCCTTTATTGCAATATACAGGCTCTTTTATACACTAAAAGTGGAGGTGCATACCTCCGACTCATATTACTCTAACAATACAGCTGTAACCTAATTAACCTAATTAACATGAGCTAATTAACTAATCCCTTTAGACAGCCTAGATGACTCAGACATGACCTTTAGGCCAGACTGGCCGTCTTGTAGTTCAGAAAATCCAATCAACATTATCACAATAGCAGAGTTAATTAAACACAAACAACAATGAGATCTAATGACTCTTAGATCCCATACTAGAGACTTATTTACAATACACATTTTAGCAGACAACAGACAGGTAGCTGGAATTGATGACATTAGCATTTAACAGTAGGAGTCCCAAAGGTATGAATCAGTCACTATTCCAATATGGCAAATCCAGGGTCCCCAGAGTCTGTGTGTCCTGGGGGACCAGGACCCGAATCCACAGTAATACCACCTCAAGGGTCCCCAGGCATACAGCTCACAAAGAGCACCGCTCCCCCAAATGTCAGGGCCCACGATCGATCGGCAAGAGGCTAGCATACAGTCCCCTCCAAAAGTCTCTCTCCCGGCTAGGTCTGTCACAGGCACTGCATTCTGTGGAGTTGGTTTGATGAGCGTAAGGTGGGATTTGAAGATTACTGCTAGGCCTCCTCCTTTTTTTCCTGTTCTATGCTCAGTTAGGATACTGTAGTTCTCAGGCACCAATTCAGTTAGGATGGCGTTGCAGTCGGGTGTTAGTCAGCTTTCCGTGATGAAGAGGCAATCTATGTTGTTTTGGGTGATGAAGTCGTGGACTTCCAGTCTGTGCTTGACTGCAGATCTGGTGTTGATCAAGGCGCATGCTAATTGTTGTGGTTGAATTGGTGTCTTCCTTTGTTCGATGGTTGATTGTCTGTGTGTCTGTATATGTGTTTGTGTGTACTTGTGTCTGTGTGCACATGTGTGTGTACACGTGTCTGTGTGTGTGTGCATGTGTCTGTATGTGTGTACTTGTGTCTGTGTGTATGTTTGTGTGCACATGTGTGTGTGTACATGTGTCTGTATGCATGTGTACATGTATCTGTATGTGTGTCGTGACAAACCTAACCAGGACAGGGGCTTTTGGAGAGGACTAGGGGCAAGCTTCTTACCCACTGACTATGGGCCCTGGCTTTTGGGGGAACACTGCTCTTTAGGAGGTGTGTGCCTGGGGGATCCTTGGAGTGGTGTTGTTTCTTATTCTGGTTCGTGTCTCCCCAGAACATGCAGACTGTGGGAGTCTAGGCCCGGGATCCATGTTGAGGGCCTAGATGCCACATTTATAGCAATGACTGCTCCACAATATGGGACTCATTCAGGGACTGACTGACCATTCGGGCCCTCGGGCACTGCCTGAGGTCCCCATGCCACTAATGGACCCCATCAGGGTTGTCAGCCTCAATAAAACCAGGGACAGTATGTAAAAATCTGTGTTTTTTTAAAAAATCCCAAGATTATAGCTGTCCCGCCTCTCCAGTACCTTTTCAGTGTGTGTGTGTGTGTGTATTCTGTGTGTGTGTGTATATTGTGTGTGTGTGTGTATACTGTTATGTGTGTGTGTGTATACAGTGTGGCCCCATAATCTATTGCCTGGGGGCCCCATAATCTCCTATTGCCCGGGGGCCCCATGAGTTGTCAGTCCGCCCCTGGACTCATACCAGATGTTAATCTCATCATCTCAAGCCACCTGTCTTTCACAAATTGTTAATTGTGCTAATTAACTCACCTATTGTCTGCTAGAAAACTAATGTGGGGATGTTGAACTTGATAATGTGTAGTGAGCTTGGTGCTGACCAGTCTGACCTGGAATTAGACTGCAGGTGATACTCAGAGGGGAAAGAAAGCTGAATTCCTAACTGTGCACAAAGGGCTCGCCAAAACCTGGATACAAACTGGCTAGCCCTGTCCAAGACGATAACCTTGGGTAGCCCATGTAATCGAAAGATCTCCCGAGCAAAAATGGATGCCAGTTCTTTGGATGTGGGCAACTTCTTAAGTGGAATGCAATGTGACATTTTTAAGAACTGGTCAACCACCATAAGGATAACTCTGTTGCCCTGGGAGTTGAGTAACTCCACAATAAAATCCATAGACAGGTGGGTCCAAGGCCTCTCTTCATTGGGTATGGCTTGTAGGATGCCCACTGGAAGGTGTCGTGGTGTCTTACTCATAGCACAGACGGAGCAGGCAGCTACGAAGGCGGCTACATCAGCGCGGAGACTAGGCCACCAGAATTGCTGGGAAATAGCCCAAATGAGTTGATTCTTCCCAGGGTGGCCAGCAGCCTTGGGAGAATGGTAAGTCTGGAGCACAGCTGTGCGGAGACTCTCAGGAACAAAGCAGCGGTCACAAGGTTTCTCAGGAGGAGAATGGATCTGAGTGGCAAGAATTCTGTCACCGAAAGGTGAAGTGAGACTGGTACAAACCGTAGTCAGAATACGATTGGGAGGTATCACAGGAACAGAACCGACTCCATCTTGGAAGAGGAGGAAAACTGCTGCGACAATGCATCAGCCCTTACATTCCTAGTATCGGGTTAGAATCAGACTATGTAATTGAAGCTTTGCAAGAAAAGAGCCCATCGCGCCCTTCTGGGAGAGAGGCGTCTAGCCTCAGACAAGAATGTGAGATAATTATGGTCAGTCAGAATGAGAACTGGCACAGTGGTACCTTTGAAGAGATGAGGAAAAGATGATCTGCACTCCGGTGATTGCTCTTAAAAAGTGTAATATTTATTGACAAGCCACAGTGACCAAACGCAAATGAGAACAGTTGATGCATTTCAGCCTATAAGGCCTTAGTCATAACCACTTTACAGACATGAAACTTTGAAAATAAATAGTAGCTCCAAGGATCACTGGCTCCACCCATTAATTGTCTTAATTGACTACAGGCAATTATCCAAAAAAGGGGAATCAGCTATACTGCATATTGGGTGATCCATATGTATGCCACTATTTGTCACACACCTTATAGTGATAATAAGTACATGTGTGCACACACTCATGCATGCACTCATGCACATATACATGATTAAAACACACCGTGAAATACAAAAAGCATTAGATACAAAAAGTAAAAAATAAAAATATTAATTCAGGTATGTGAAAAAGACACCAGGAGGAGGAAAAGGAGAAAGAGAGAGGAGGCTCTGGGGAGAGGCATGCTTAATGTAAGTGCAAATTCAGATCCCACCTCAGGTTCAACCCCTGAGGCGATCTAGTTTTTAATCTAAAAATCCACCATGCTTCTCTCCCCAGTAGCCTTCTCTCCCTGTCACCTCCTCTGGGCGAGCTGTTCTATTCCTTTAAAACAGAAAGAGGAGAGATCGCCCTGGTGACATTCCCTAAAGTGACGCGTTGCATTCGAAATATTTCTAGCATTTGGGTTAATTGTGTCACAATAGTGTTCCCCTATATGGGCTCTCAAAGGACGTGTGGTACAGCCTACATATTGGAGGCTGCATGAAATACAGGTGATCAGGTAATTTACATAGTTTGTGCCACAGTTGATGTATTGCTGTATAGTAAACTCTTCATCTGTAGCTGTGGCAACAAATGTTTTACCCAGATTACACAAGTTACAGTACCTACAGGTTTTTATATTACAAGGGTAACTGCCAGGATAGGAGAGCCAGGTGGGTCGGCATTGTTTGGATGAAAATAGACTAGGTGATAGTGCAGTCCCCAGTGTGGGTGCACGTCGGCTAGAAAAAAGGCAACCTGCTTGCAAAATCCCATCTAAATCTTTATTTGTATGTAATATTGGCAGATTCTTTTTTATTATTCTGACTATTTGATTATATTCTTGGGAAAATGTGGTTACAAATGTAATGGGTTTACCCGTTTTTCTATTTCTAGAGTTGTAAGGTTGATGAGGTTTGTTATTATTTTTATTTTTATGCTCTCTCTCAGTTTTAGGCTTATCTGACAATAATACTTCTCTGTCCATCATCAAAACCCTTTCTAGTCCTTAGTATATAACAGATTCATTATAACCTGTATAAGCACTGATGGATGACCTTACATTCTAGTTCAAAGGTTGAGTTTGTTGAACAGTTACATTTAACTAGAAGAAACTCCCCATAAGGGATGGCATTGATGGTGTGGGATGGATGACAACTGGTTGCAAAAAGTGTAGTGTTACCAGAGCAAGGTTTCCTATAGGTGCATGTTGAAACATCACTTGTAGTTGGATCGCCCTTTAAGGTGATGTCTAGAAAGTTGATACTGGAAACATCATGCTCAATTGAAAAATGTAGATTTAACTGATTATCATTCAGGAATTTCAAAAATTCATGCAATCCCATAATGTCACCATCCCACACCATCACGAGGTCATCGATGAAACGACCATACCAAACAATCTGCCTAGCAAAAGGGTTGCTGGGAGAGAACAAAACTTGTTCCTCCCACCAACCCATGTAGAGGTTCGCCATGGAAGGTGAGAATCTAGCACCCATCATTGGACATAATATGCGCCATCAAATAAAAAATAATTATGCTTTAATAAAAGCTCAACACTTAACAGAATAAACTCCTGTAGCTCCTGAGAGTAGGAGCTATAGCGTTGAAGATGATATTGGATAGCCTGTAATCCAGCGCTGTGGGGGATCGATGAATAGAGTGCCCTCACGTCCAGTGTAGCCCGCACATAGGTGGATATCCATTTGACAGATGTGATATGGGATAGGACTGTGCTCGTATCTCTGATGTAACCGGGCAATCTGTATACCAAGGGCTGTAGGTGCCGGTCTACCCGTTCTCCCAAACGCTCAAATAAAGAGCCAATTCCAGCCACGATTGGTCGTCCCTGAATGGGACGATCAAGTTTATGAATTTTAGGGAGATGATGGAATACTGGCACCACAGGTTTATCCACATAGAGATACTCAGCAGTTTTGGATGACAGAACTCTCATACTAATGCCCAACTGTAAATGTTTCAAAAGAGTTGATTGTAAAACAGTAGTGGGGTTGTTAGACAGGGGTCGATATGTGTCACTGTCACTGAGCTGTCTAATGGCTTCAGATCTATATTGTTCCCTAGTCATCACCACCACTGCTCCTCCCTTATCTGCTTCCTTTATCACTAACCCTTTATTGTCTTTTAATTGCTGTAGAGCCTCTTTCTCTTGCTTATAGATATTAGTCTTTCTAGATGTTGAGCTATGTTGTTTCAGTTGTATCAATTCCCCCTCTATTACAGCCTGAAAAGTGTCTATAGTAGAGTTTCTCGCATTTACAGGGTAAAAAAACGTATCCCCATATTGTGATGTACTGCATGAAGCTCCATAGGAGCCCATATGCAATTCTGAATACAGCTGTTCTAAAGTTAATGATGCAGATAAATCCTGAAACATAAAGGAAACATGCGGGTAAACATCTTGTTCTACAATTGATTGGTTTTGGTCAGATTCACTCACCATCTCTGATGTCAGTGGGTCATCCACCTGTTCGTCAATTCCCAGTTGAAAATGTTTCCGCAGTAAAAGGTTCCTGACAAACCTGTTGGTGTCCAAAATGGTATTAAAAGTATCAAAGTGATAGGTGGGTGAAAAAGATAGACCCCGTGACAACAGAGATAATTCAGAATCAGTCAAAACCTCATCCGTTAAGTTAACTACTGAGGTGATGGTTGATAATTCACTACTTATTTCTTTCTTCTCTGTGGATATCGCCAATCTCTGTCTTCTCCCCCCTCGCCTTTGCCTTTTCTTGTAGTTTTCTGTTTACTGGTTGTTTGTTTTTTCTTCAGCTGCTGGTAGTATGTTGCAGACATGGCATTTTTTGACCCCTCGGGGTTAACACTTCCACCGGAAAAAACCTTGTCTGAAGAGATTCGCGGAGTAGATGTTCTCAGAGCTGCAGTAGTATCAGAGAGGGACAGGCCATCCCCCTCAGCTGTATCTGAGACTTCAGATAAGGAATCCGATGCCTCCAGTGAGCTGAAGCCCACTTTCTTAATTACACTAGCAGATCTGTGTTTTCTTCTGAGAATAGATCGTGGTGTAGAGCTGAAGCTTCTACTCCTCCTCCCTCACTTGTAAACTGTATTGCTCTGGTAATCATCCACATCACAGGAGGTATTTAGTCCTTTTGATCTGTGTAATCTGTGTTTCTAATTCCTCTATCGTCCGTTGCAGTTTGTTCTCTGAATCTGTGAATGTAGGTAAATGTGCAAACTTATTTACTGCTTCTTTTTGGTCTTTGATGTTTGAGTTAATTTTGTCCAAACACTCCTGTTCATACTAGACAATTAGTCTCATCAGTTCAAATGAGCAGTTAGACAAGATAGCATTCCATTCCTGTACAAAGTTCCCAGGATAGACTGTAGTGGGGATCTTCTTAATACGTAACCCCCGTGGAATCATTTGTTCACCCAGATACTGATTTAAACTGGTGAGATCCCACCACAGGGTGACCTCTGATTTCATATGACGGAGTAATTTGTTGAATTCCACTTCACAGGCTGTGCTGTCCAGAACCTGTGAAGGATCCCTTGTAAAAATGGTATTGACACGATCTCTGCGTGTCTGTGGGACCACATTGTCCTTCGAGGAGATGCCTCCATTCTTTAAGGGCTAAAATGATAGCTAACAATTCTCTGTCCCCAATCTTGTAATTGCATTTTGCAGGAGACAATTTCTTAGAAAAGTAGCCACAAGGATGCATAGCGCTCTCAGAGGTAGGACGTTGAGACGGAAGGGCGCCCACTCCAGTCTCTGATGCATCAACCTCAAGAATAAAGGGTAGTGTAGGATCAGGATGTGCCAACGCAAGAGCAGAAACAAAGACAGCCTTGAGAGACTCAAAGGCTTTAATGGAATCCGGAGACCAATTCGGTGGGTTAGCATCCTTTCTAGTCATATCAATCAGGGTGTGAAAAAACAAAGTTTAGCGCTAAATATGAAAAATGAAACAGCAGTGAACTGAAATAATACTATAAGAAACATGTAAACATAAAATGTAAACATGCACGGTGCAAATGCAATATGCGTATAGAAAAAAGTAAATCAGTGAAGATAAAGTTCCAATAAAGGTAAACAATATAAACTTCCTAAGAAGTGTATCCATCAAACATGTGACTTGTGAGTCTTCAATGGAGATAGTGATGATGTGACAACATAAATCTGGCTGTGAGACTGTTGAAACAGGAAGGGGTTTGACCAGAGAAGAGAAGTTAAATACATTTCTGATAATAATTGGCAAAGCCAAGAAAACATTTTAATGGACATAGACCTATGGGTCGAGGCCACCGTAGAACTCCGGATAATTTCTCTGGGTCCATGGAAAATCCGGCAGTAGAAATGTCATAACTCAGAAATGTAACCTGTTCACGATGGAACTTGCATTTCTCCAACTTACAATACAGGCTATTATCTCTCAACCTCTGTAGCACACGGGAGACATCTGTGCGGTGGCTCTCTAAGGATTTAGAATATATGAGAATATCATCGAGATAAACCACCACACATTGCTGCAACATATCTCAGAGGAGTTGATGAACTCCTGAAAAACTGCAGGAGCGTTACAAATGCCAAACGGCATTACAAGGTATTCATAATGTCCTGTCCTGGTGTTAAACACAGTTTTCCATTAGTCACCCTCCTTGTTCCTCACAAGATTGTATGTCCCTCTCAGATCGAGCTTTGTGAAAACCGTTGCTCCCTTGAGGTGGTCAAATAATTCCGTAATCAACAGAATCGGGTAGGCGTTCTTAACCGTGATGCGATTAAGGCCCCTATAATCAATACAAGGTCTCAGTTCACCACTCTTCTTTTTTACAAAGAAGAAGCCAGCAGCAGCAGGAGACGAGGATTTGCGGATGACCCCTTCCAGAAAGTGCGTCAGCAACATAGTCCTCCATAGCTTTATCCTCTGAGACAGACAAAGGGTAAACCTGGCCATGGGGAGGCATAGCACCAGGTTGAAGGTCAATTGCGTAATCTTACGACTGGTGTGGAGGCCTCCCAGCTTGACTCTTGTCAAAGGCATCGCTAAATTTGTGGTACTCCATACTCCTCTGGCAAGGAGGAGAGGGAAGAGAAGCACAAGACCTTAACCACTTTCCAAAACCATGTCTTAATGCATTGTGGCGACCAGGAAAAAAACCTCAGCACGAAACCAATCAAAAGAGGGGTTGTGCCTCTGAAACCAAGGATAACCAATAACCATCGGATAATGAGGAGAGGAAATGATTTGGAATTGGATTATCTCATGGTGAAGAGCCTCTACGGCCATGGTCAATGGAGCAGTCTCATGAGTCACATGGGCAGGCTGTAGAGGTCACCCATCAATAGCCTCAATGACAAGTGGAGTGGCATGAAGCTGCAGCAGAAATGGGTGCTTAGACACAAAAGCACCATCTATGAACAGGCCTGCAGCCCCAGAGTCGACTAGAGCCTGTATCTCGATAGACGACTCAGACCAAGAAAGGGTAACCAGAACCAGGGGCTTATCCTTCTGGATAACTGGGGACGTAACAACACCACCTAAGGTCTGTCCCCTACAGGACCTCAAGGTGTGGGCTTTTCCTGGACGGGTAGGACAAGACTTCAAAAAGTGACCTGCCTGACCAAAATAAAGGCACAATCTCTCCCTCCTCCTAAAGGTCCTCTCATCCGCAGAGAGGCGTGTGAAGCCCAAATGCATGCTTTCTACTTCACTGGCAGACTCAGTACCAGGAGGCTTGGGAGGTGAGGGAGACAAGGTTGGGACTGCAAAGCTCGGAGCCAAATGTACATGAGGCTTCCACAAGCACTCCTTAAAGAATGGTTTCTCTGGGAGTCTGGAGTCAATGAGAATGGCAAACTTCTCTAGATCTGTAGGTATGTTTTAGGCTTCTCATCTTTGAGGTTATCTGAGAGACCATGAGAAAAAGTAGCCACAATGGCCTTATTGTTCCAAGCGACCTCTGCTGCCAGAGTACGGAATTCAATGAAAAGGGTTTCTGATAAGGAAAACTATGGAGGGTGTGCCACATCCCAAATGTACCAAAAGAGGAAAAACCCCTATACTGGAACTTTTAAAGGCACTACCACATAAACTATGAGAAGTAGTAGAATAGCATTAAACATTTATAAGAAAACATATATTAAATATTGCACATAACCGTGGATACAGTGTATACAAAAATGCAAAGAAAGATACAACTTCCTGAACTGACGCGTTTCAGAGATGGATGCTGTCTCTTTCATCAGTGGTTTGACAGAAAATATAGTATCTATAAAATTCAAATGCAAAAATTATCAACAATGATTTAACCCTTCCAAGTAATGCTGGATAATCATACACAGAACACTGAGGGTATTGAAAACTTACATCATAGTCATTTGCATGTACATAGAAGTATCCACATTTGTTTAAAAAGAGAGTGACATTATCACGTGGAGTCCTCTGTGTATCCCATCCACATAGTTGTTACTTCAATTCAAGATAGATTTGGATGGGGGAATCACCAAATACTGTATAGGGATCAAGTCCTCGATCACACCAAGAAAAGTTGAAATCTGGAAACCCAGATACAACAAAAACGTGTACTGAGGCCCAAAAAACGGAAAATCTGAAAAAAAAGGACATATATAGTAAAGTAAATTGTAAATGTCAAACATAATTCAAACTACAGCCATAATTAATGGAACCCGGCAGGATGATTGGACATACCCAAGCAGAGCAATGACATCAATTACAGGCAGACAGGTTGGTAGGGACGTGGAGAGCAGGGAGTGCTGTGGACTAGTTCAGTGAGATATTGGCTGTTGAATTTAACATCGCCAGACAATGGGGCACCAAAAATAAAAAGAAGAATGGAGGAAGGTGAGAGGAGTTTATGTGAGCTCAAGCATAAATATTGCTTTAGATCATGAGCCCAGCTACATTCAATAACACAGAACATTGTATAGAACAAGGTTTCCCCATGTTACTCACATGAATATAGTCCAGCATCAGCCTCTCCAAGAGCATCCCGTCCATAGCCATGTCTGTCTTGTTTTTAGATTGAGGATTTAAATAGCCCAGCACAAACGGCCATGATGTCTGCCTAATGCAGATCAGCTGTGCGCGGCCAGCCCATTCCCAGGTTCCCAAAGAGGGCCCCCTGAGTAGCGCATGCGCATGAGCCGCGCCGATCAACCGGCGCATGCCTAATGACGTCTCATGCATGCGCCGCAGATTGACATGACACGTCCTCCTCCCACCAGCATGGCAATGTAACATAGGATAACAACAAACGGTCCTCCTAGATACAAGTGGGAGTGGAGGTTGCAGATGAAAAAACAGCTCCCTCCCACCCAAAGAGTCCCCATGGAGGAGAATCTTAGCCGTGCCAGGCACACATGAATCGCTGGTGTGAACACTGTATAAAAAATATTATTACATTACCCCAAACAAGTTTAATGTGGAAAAATATATAAAAATCAAACCGAGACAAAAGAAAAACAAAAATGTATCAAAAAAATATAATCACATTGTGCACCGTCAAGTTGCACAAAACAATTATTCATGGAATTATATATAGAACGGCAGCTTACTGCATTTTTAGTGCCACATCCAGTATTAAAGCTAAGAAAAAGACAATCCCCTAATGGTGGACTTTTAAGGCACATGAAAAGTAAAGTGTTTTGGTACAAAAATAATTTATTGAGTGTATATTTTAAAATCATGTCAGTCATGTAACATATAATATACGGAATGCATATTTAACATCAATGTACATACAGTAGTATAAAATACTCTTGCACCCAATGTGTTTCGGAGTGTGCGTATCTCCTTCCTCAGGGGTGGGTATAAGCAAGAAAAATTTCTATTCTAGAAAAATATATTGAAAAAACAGGATAAACATCTATTGTGTCACACATATATATACAATAATCCATAAACAATTTTCGCATTTTACACTTTATTTGTAATGAATTGCGGAATTAGCATTCCGTATAGTCCCAATTAAAAACAATAGAAAGGTAGGTCTGCCAGAAAGATTCTCGACTCCAAAACAAGAAGGCTCTTAATGTGAGTGTTTTAAAGGACTTTTTAAATATCCATGCCCGATCAAAAACAAAAGTACTCGACCCCCCCCCACACACACACAAAAATGGAGAGAGGGCACAACAACAGAATGTATTCTGAGGTTACACCGGGGCCAAATGGCAAGTCCTGCAAAGGAATAAAGATATACGATAGTACTATGTTTTTTCTTTTTTTATTATAAACAAAAAGAGTCAATTTTTTGTATAAAAGGCTAGTAAGTAAATGGCAATCTTACATAGAGGTGTCAAATAGTACCTGAAGGTAGCCGTTGAAGAACCAATGATGTGTACGATGTTTGGGGTAAAAAGGGCTGGTATTAGCTCTCGATTGGCTCTGAGCAGTTTGGTGGGCAGGAGGTGCTGGTTGATGGATGGAAGCACCTAGCTGGGGTGCCCAAGTGGTTCCATCACACATGTGTGTGTGTGTACACGTGTCTGCATGTGTGTGTGTGTACATGTGTATGTGTGTGTGTGTGTGTTCATGTGTCTGTACGTGTGTGTGTATGTGTCTGTATGTTTGTGTGTGTACATGTGCATGTTTGTGTGTATGTGTACATGTGTGTGTGTACTTGTGTATGTACATGTGTCTGTATTTGTGTGTGTATGTTTATCTGTTTGTGTTTGCATGTACATTTGTCTCTATGTTTGTGAATGTATACATGTGTCTGTGTGTGTGTGTAAATTTGTGTATGTAAGTGTGTGTGTTTGTGTATATTCTTAGCCCCCGGGTGCATAACTTTACATTTATCAACATTAAACCTCATTTGCCACATAGTTGCCCAATGAAACAATGCATTGTTGGTTGGCCTTTAAGTTGGAGATATCATGTAAGGACGTTATTCCACTGCATAGCTTGGTGCCCTCTGCAAACACTGAAATGATACTTTTAATTCCAGACCCTACCACTGATACCACTGATAACCTTAAACTATTCAGAGTAAGAATCATTAACCACTACTCTCTGAATATGGTCTTTTAGCCAGTTTTCTATCTATCTTCTAGTGTCAGACACTTTTGCAAAATCCAAGTATACCACATCCACAGCCACCCCTCTGTCCAAGGGTTTACTTACCTCCTCATAAAAAGAAATCAGATTTGTTAGACAACTTCTGTCTTTCATGAACTGTGACTGAACCGTCCAACACCCAGATTGGGTGCCTTCATCAAGATATATACTGTAGCTTCCTCCAGTCTGGACCTAGGAACCAGATATTATAGCTGAGTATCCAAGACTAGCCGACCAAAGCTTAGGAAAACTGAAACTGACTGATCAACACCAGATTCGCAGACAAGCACAGACTGGAAGTCCACGATTTCATTACCCAAAACAACATAGATTGCCTCTTCATCACGGAAAGCTGGCTAACACCTGACTGCAATGCCATCCTAACTGAATTGGTGCCTGAGAACTACAGTATCCTAACTGAGCATAGAATAGGAAAAGAAGGAGGAGGCCTAGCAGTGATCTTCAAATCTCATCTTGTGCTCATCAAACCAACTTTACAGAACTCAGTGCCTTTCATGGAGACACTCACCCTACATCTTCAAACAACACCCCAAGATATCATTCACATACTACTATGCTACAGACCACCAGGACTGAAGACTAATCTCCTTACACCCTTCACAGAATTCATTTCAATACACACCCTGAAAACCAAAAACTTTCTGGTACTTGGAGACTTCAACCTCTGGGCAAACTCTACCCAAGACCCCATCGATACCACCTGCATTAACCAACTGGAAGAACTAGGTCTTCAGCAACTGATAAATGCTCCCACGCATGGTTCAGGACACATTCTGGACCTCATCTTCAAACAAAATATGGACATCAACATATTCAACAACGTACCGCTACCATGGAAGGACCACCACGCTATCAAATTTAAAATCGCCACCAACACCACCCTCCAAAAACCGAAACACGCAATAACAACACACTGGACCAGAGCTCAGAAGAAACTACACTCCAAACTCTTCAAAACCACATTATCAAACAAAATAGCAATGTTAAATTTAAACCACTCAACGGAACAAACATTCAACTCCCTAAACAAGGCATTACTACAAACAGCAGACTCAGTGGTTCCAAAACGTAGAACACTCATCCGCAAAAAAAAACTCTGGATGGTTTAATCGCACTCTTACTTTACTGAAGCAGGAACGCAGAAGAGCTGAAAGAGCCCGGAGAAGAAATTCGACAAAGGAAAACCACACAAACTACAAAGCACTCACTAAGAAATATCACAAAGCAATCTTCAAAGCAAAAAAAAGAACATTTCTCAAACACCATCTCAACAGCTTAAAACCGCCCTCGTGAACTTTTCAAAATAGTCGCTCAGACTATGAACCCTACCTGCCTAGAGCCCCCAGCAAACAAAACTCAAGAATTCTGCAATGAGTTATCAGATTTCTTTATCGACAACATTCCAAAAACAATTCAACAGAAAAAAACAACCAACCTCATTCAACTAAAGCAAAAAGAGGAAATAGACACGAACATCACACAATCACCAAATTTTTTGCTGATCCCAATCACCACTGACACCACCAAAAACATCATCAGAAGCCTCCGAGACAGCATATGACCAAACAACATCATTCCCACAAAACTCCTGAAAGAATGTTCCGACACCTTGGCTCCTACTATAACACATCTCATAAATCAGTGAAAGAAGGTATCAGTAAAGAAGGGATTGTTCCGATCGCCCTCAAGCAAGGCATCGTCAAACCACTCCTAAAGGGACCCAACCTCAACCCTAAAGATCCTAACTACCGCAGACTGGTAATAAGCCTTAACACCATCTCCAATATTATGGAGAAAGCACTAGTACAACAGCTCCAACTCCACCTGGACACACACAAACTCTTGGACCCACTGCAATCAGGCTTCCGCCCAGGCAATGGCACAGGGATGACGCCCTTGAAGCAGCAGATGACGGAGAATCATGTCTCCTGGTACTGTTGGACCTCAGTGTGTGGACTACAATACCCTACTCATCCACCTCACAGAAGTAGCAGGAGTCACAGATTCAGATCTACCATGGTTCGCATCCTTCTTAGGAAATCGTTCACAGACAGTGAAACTAGGAGCCTTCACCTCTGAAACTCGGGCAATTCCTTACTCCAGCTGGGCGCATCCACTTCTTCCAGGATGGAAGAGCCAGGTTGTTCCTCGTCAGCCTCTGCTGGGGTGGAGGGAAGGGTAGAGGGAAGGGTGGAGGGAAGGGTCGAAAGAGATTCCCTGGCTTCAGTCTGGTCGTCCAGAAACTGCAGTTTATTGTAGTACCACAGCCTGGGTACATATACATCATCAGTGTCTTTTGTTATCCACCGCTGAACAAACATCTACCTAACTGTAAGTGCAATATTTTTTATCTAATAAAATCTTATAAAACGGATTACACTATGGATGCTTCATATCTTTTCTCGGCTTATGAACGATTATACATCATACGGGATGACATCTCTTATTGAAAGTGGGGGAAATTTCTCTGGCGCTGACAGCTACCGCAACACCCGAGGCTGGGTAAAAGCCTAAGGCACGTTGGGTCTCTGTGAAAGGAGACCTAGGGAGCTGGTAAGCGGCAGTATTATCTGTGGTGGAGGCACTTTTTTCAACATACCCTCACACTCATCACGTCCAGTGTTGGAACTGCATGTCACTATTTATGGAAAATCTTTAATCCATCCCCTGGAAGAGTGTCTATATCAGTGGACTTATTGCTTTTTTGAAAAAGAATTTTTTTTTTGTAATGGACTTATACATTTAAAATATCTTATCTATATATCTATCTATATATCTATCTATATATCTAGTTTTATGGAATGTTTTTGATATAATTTTTCACTATTTTATTGTGCACTGATCACGGGTGTTAGTGAAATACTTTTTATACAAGTGTAATGGTATGACTCACAAAGATTCATGCAAGGAAGTTTAATATACAGCACAGATTATTATTTTGAATGTTATTTTGAATGCGTGTGTCTTGCATTTATTAGTTGCAGCTAATTCACAGATATATAATTCACAATATTTTTTGTCAATTTTTTACCTTTTGGGATAGCGCAGTAAGGAAACCTTTGGAATTTGACATATACATCATCTGCTGATGCTCCTGATCTCAGGGAAGCCTGGATCTTATTATGCTCCTTCTTATACATGTTCCTCAAGATCCCAATTTTACTTTCCAAAAACTTGATGGTTGCATCTGGGATCCAAGTCTTCACAAATTCCAGAAATTTCTCCAGCGTTTCCTTCCTTACTTGTTTATTGTAATATAAACTGTGTTTGACTTCCCACAGATTCCTCATCTCCCTGTACTTGTCAATAAAATTGGACATAAATTCTGGGTCCTTAAACCTATTCATTTTTTCTGTAATGCCCCGTACACACGGTCGGACTTTGTTCGGACATTCCGACAACAAAATCCTAGGATTTTTTCCGACGGATGTTGGCTCAAACTTGTTTTGCTTACACACGGTCGCACAAAGTTGTCGGAATTTCCGATCGACAACCACGCGGTCACATACACCACGTACGACGAGACTAGAAAAGGCTGGTTCAGAACCAAGCGCGGCACCCTTTGGGCTCCTTTTGCTAATCTCGTGTTAGTAAAAGTTTGGTGAGAGACGATTCACGCTTTTTCAGACTCGTGGCTTTCAGATCGTTTTCTGCTGTTCAGTTTGTGCTTGTGGGTTTGTATCTGCTCTTCAGTGCGTGCAGTCAGTTTGTATCAGAGTTTTCTGTGTGATCTTGCCTGCTCGTTACTGTTTTTCAGGTCGCTCTTCACAGGCCTTGCTGTTCTTCAGTGCGTTCTGTTACTTCGTTCTGAGCAGCCGACCGTTTTCTAGCCATGTTTCGTATGCGTACTCCTCGTACAGTTCGTGCTGTGCGGGGGCTTGGTGTTGGGGTCCTGACCTTGACACAAGTCCAGTCCATGAACAGGGTGGGGAGGAGTTCATGGACCAAGAATTGGTTGCTCCAGCGTGACCAGTTCTCTCATATGCCTTTGCTCCGTGAGATCCGTGAGAATAATCCTGATGATTTCAGGAACTTTCTCAGGATGACGGACCCCGTGTTTCACCGTTTGTTGGCTTTGCTGACCCCCTATATTAGCAGGCAGGATACCTGCATGAGGCAAGCCATCACTCCGGAGCAGAGGTTGGTCGCTACCTTGCGGTATTTGGCCACAGGGAGAAGCCTGCAGGACCTCAAGTTCTCGACAGGCATCTCCGCCCAGGCTCTTCTTTGTGGACATTTACGGCTTGTGTTTGTTTTAGCTGACCCTGACAGAAATGTGTGGAGTGCAGAAAATGTCGAGATTGTGTAACCTTATACAAAGCACTGTTGGCTGTTATTTACTAAATGCAAAGACACTTTTCACTACAAGTGCACTTGCAACTGCACTGAAACTGCACTTGTAGTGCAAAGTGGATTTCCCCTTAGGAAATAACCCCCATTTTCTCTTAAAACAACAATTACATCACCCCAAAAGTGTTGTAGCGTGAGACAATAATCCACACATTCTTGATGAACAATCTTTTTAATACCTTCACAATCACATGTGCATTTACCCAAGGTTTTTCTGACAAACCAACATGTTTGTTGTATAACAATTTTTGTGGTGTCATTATCCAAAATCAAAATGTCCATTTTATAGAAAACAGGCCTGTGTAAAACCCACAAGAAAGACACAAATCTTTTGATCTTACAAAGTTCACATTTGGTAGAACTGGAAGGCAATATCAGACATGAGTATTTAGGAACTGTGTTTGATATTGCGTTCAGATGGGGGGGAAATCACCCCTGGAAAAGCCAAATTTGGAAGATGCACACAAATTTCCCAATGTCAACATGTGCTATCTGCCATCAGGGGGGATCAAGGGACGTGTTTTGGGGGAGAAAGCCCTTCCTCACCGCTACTTTATTATTGAGGAAGGGGTTGCACCCCCAAAACGCGTCCATTGATCTCCCGTGATGGCAGATAGCACATGTTGACACACTGTGTGCATCCTCCAAATTTGGCTTTGGGAAAAATCACAAAAACATTTAGCACATTGTAGCACACAAAAGAAGAAAGTGATTTGGAGGGGTTTTAAACTCGCCCCAAAACATCAATGATGTTTTTATATTTTGGAATAACATCATTGATGTTTTGCTTGATGTTTTCCAATTGTAAATTACACCCCATGATCTCCCCGATCACGATCTGGGCACTTTCGGATGTGAAAGGATCTGGATCCACAACCTCACGATCACCTAAAAAGAGAGGAATCCCAAAATAAATTAGGTTTCAAAAAAATGCCGCAATCCATCTCTTATCTGAGCCTGTGGTCGCAGACACTCACCTGTTGTGGTGACTACTTCCACCACGTCTTCTTCCTCCTGCTCAGCTTGTGTTGGGTGGATTTCCCCTTCTTCCAGAGGGGGGGGGGGGCTCTGGTCTCCTCGGATGAGGGGTGTCCTCCGAGTCTTTTCTCCCCTATGTAAAACAAAAATGGTATAATTAGCACACAGATATTTAATGTCAGAACTATAAAGATGAAACATTGCTTGGAAGTGGGGTACAATTGTCTATTTTAGCAGAGTTCCAAGATGTAGCTTTTTTAGTGCCCTTTGTCAAGCTGCAATACTTTACCTGTTTGGTAAAAGCTTCACAGATGTAGCCCCCCCTATAGTATACACTGGAGCACCTGTGTGGCCACCTAATAAAAATGGTGTTCTTGTGTCCCACACTAGTGCTCCTGTGTCCAGATGTGAAAACAGCTGCTGAGTGTCCTCTCCTTACACACAATCTAGTTTGCATTTCATTCTAGTAACAAAGCCATCTACACAACCCAATTCTTTGAAGACAAGTATAGGGCGTCAAAATGGTGGCCAAATGCATATGGCCTAAACAATGGTATTTTATCGTCCGAAATAACAATGTGTGATCCGAACGAATAATGTGCCCATGAACATGAAAGTTGCCATTTTAAACTGTACAACAGTTCCTAAAAGCACATGGAGCAGCACGAACGTAATAAACATAAAGAATAGGAACACAGCACAACTACTTACTTTTTTGCAGCAATCTCTGGATCTTTCTGTACTGCTCGTGTTCTCGTAATTTCAGGTCCTGAGCTGATCTTTCGATCGTCGTACCCTGAATTTCCGGTGCAGACTCCTGACCACTTTCGCCATGATCTTGGCCTTTCTGACATTGGGGTTGGGGTAAGGCCCATACTTTCCATCATAGTCGGCCTTCTTCAGGATGTCCACCATCTCCAACATCTCCCCAAAGGACATATTTGAGTCCTTTAATCTCCTTCTGAATCGGGACGTTTCAGGCTCCAGCCTTTCCTCCTCCTCCTCGTTGCTACAATTAGCATGATCCTGCTGTCTATCCGCCATGTGCTCTTCCCCCACTGCGCCGAACGAAAAGGGGCGGGGAATAGACTAGAAAGAACGTCAGGGGCGGGCGGAGTTATACGCATGCGCAGTGTGTATAAATCGTAACGCGCGCGTCTTACGTACGATCTGTGAGCGGAGGAAGGAGCATCGGAGACGCCGATCGTGCTAACGAAGGTAGGATCTAAACTTGGGCCTATACTGCTTCGAAATGGAAGCCTATATTGTAACAAGATTAGGGGAGTTTGGCCTGACATTAGGCTTTGTCTTGTGTTGTGTCTTACAGAGAAAATGGATGGGTTCAACAACCACAATTTCCTGCCCCTGTTCATAGACAAGTACAGGGAGCTGCCCTGTCTGTGGCAAGTGAGACACCCCCACTATAATCACAAACAGAAGAGGCAGGCAGCGCTGGAGAAACTGCTGGAGTTAGTGAAGCCGGTGGTCCCCACAGCAACCATCCCTTATTTGAAAGCTAAAATTGGTGGCCTGAGGAGCACTTATCTAAGGGAGCGCAAGAAGGTCACAGTTTCCCAGAGGTCCGGAGCTGCAGCAGATGACGTTTATGTCCCCAGGCTGTGGTACTATGAGAGACTGCGATTTCTGTCAGACCACACTGAAGTCAGGGAATCCCTCTCTACTCTTCCTTCCACGCTTCCTTCCACCCCAGCTGAGGCTTCCGATGTCCAACCTGGGCCTTCCAGCCAGGAAGAAGTGGAGGAGCCCAGCTGGAGTCAGGTATAGCATTCTTCAACAGATTTCTGGGCAATAAAGAAATTATGTTTACTAGATGTTATTATTGATCACTAATTGCTGATTGAAAGTGTTTTACATATCAATAGACAGTAGTGGGCACCCAAAATTGGGAAAAGAATGAAAACTGCTGGGCTCAGAAGGATAGTCTGTTATATTTGTTAACATTCAATTTGCAGCAGTCAGGAGGTGAAAATTGTGTGTGATTGATGAATAAAAAACTAAAACTATGTCCCTTTTTCATACACAGGAAGACCTCAGCCAGGAGCAGGCTGTGGAATGTGGCAGTCAGGAGGAGGCGGGGATTATTAGTGTCAGCCAGGAGGAGGCGGGGATTAGTGGCAGCCAGGAGGAGGCGGGGCTAAGTGGCAGCCAAGAGAAGCCTGGGACAAGTCGCAGCCTGACTGAGTCTCAGGTCCCTCCCCTCCGCCTGCCATATAAACGAGCCAGGAAGGCCACTCCGAGTCCCGTGCAGGATTCAGTGTACAGGCTGATCCAGGAGGCTTCTGCGTCCCTCAGAGCCTTCCCCAGTCCTGAAGAGGCCTTTGCCTGCATGGCTGCCACAAAATTGCAGGGCATGCAGGAGGGTCAACGCAAGATCTCGGAGGACCTGATTTATAAAGTCCTTCGTAAGGGGGAGAGTGGGGAACTGACACACAAGACAGATGTCATTGAGAGGGACGATCCTCCTCCTCCTCCTCCTCCTGCTGCCACAACTCCACCACCACAGCCAAAGCCTGTAAGGAAGCGTGGAAGGAAGACCTGAGAGTGATGACCCTGGATTCAGTCTGGTCTGACAGAAGATGCAGTCTCTCGTATGACCACAGCCTGGGGACACAGATGTCATCTGCTGCTTCCTGGATCTCTGGGACTTATGGACCAGACTGCCCTCCCTTATGATATGGACTCCTCAGGCCACCAATTTTGCTTTTAAATAATTGATGTCTGCCCTGGGGGTCCCAGGCTTCACCCACTTCTGCAGTTTCTCCAGCGTTGCCTCCCTCTTTGTTTAGTTGTGAGCCCTTACTAAAATTTTTTTGGGTAAATTATACTCTCCTGTGTGTGTTTTCATCCAAAAAGGACAGTTTGTTGGTGACGATTCAGGTACATTTCTAAAGTACAATGTGAAATTAACAAGGGACAACAACACCAAACAATCTCCTACAGATTAAATAGAACAACATATCAATGGTGTTGTGGGAACTTGTCACCAAAAACACACACAAACATTTTCGGGAATACAAATCAAAATCACCAAAAAAAAAAAAAATAATAAAAAAGAGAAACACAAAAAAAGAATCTACATTAAAGTCCAAAAAAAACAAAAAATGTTGTTGTCAGATGTGAGAAATCAAAATATATTGAGGGAATCCCGATAAATAGTAACGAAATAAGTTTGTGAGAAGTGTGTGTGAATATGAGCAGCAAAACTACTTAATTCTTGTCACATTATAAAGAAGAAGAGAGTGCGCTGTATTAAACCATTTTGAACATTGCAGCGTGACGAAAGTGCTGTATCCATTCCGAACGCTACGTTTACCAGAACGAGCTGTCCCGTGTCGGAATTTCTTCTGAGCATGCGTGGCACTTTGTGCGTCGGAACAGGCCACACACGGTCGGAATTGACGCGATCGGATTTTGTTGTCGGAAAATTTTATCTCCTGCTGTCCAACTTTGTGTGTCGGAAAATCCGATGGAAAATGTCCGATGGCGCCCACACACGGTCGGAATTTCCGACAACACGCTCCGATCGGACATTGTCCATCGGAAAATCCGACCGTGTGTACGGGGCATAAGACAATACACAAGACAAAAACACTAATGTCAGCCGAAACTCTCATAATTTTATCCCAATACAGGCCTCAATCTTTAAGCAGTATAGTCCACTGATGTTCCAAAATTTAAAAATTTTACCTTCGTTATAGCACGTTCATCCTCCTTCCTCAGCACACCGAACGTACGTACGACACACGCGTGTACTTTATATACACTGCGCATGCGTCGCCCGCCCCTGACGTTCTTTCTAATGTATCGCCCACCCCTTCTCTTCGGCGCGCAGTAGGAGAAACATGGCGGAGACAAAGCAGGTGTCTGTTATTAGTAGTTCCAGTAACAAGGAGGAGAAAAGCCCGGAGCCAGAAACGTCCCAATCCCGGAGGAGATTTAAGGCCTCAAATATGTCCTTTGTAGAGATGGTGGAGATGGTGGACATCTTGAGGATGACCGACTATGATGGGAAGCATGGACCATACCTAAACCCTAATGTGAGTAAGGCCAAGATCATGACTAAAGTTGTGAAGAGTCTGCAGAAGAATTTTGGGGTACGGCGATTCAAGGAGCAATTAAGGAAACGCTGGTCAGACCTGAAACTGAGGGAACAGGATCAGTATAGAAGGATCAAGAAAGTGCTTCGAAAAAGTAAGTACTTGTCGTGTCTTATTATTATTATTATTACTTCCGTGCTGCACCATATGATTTTCTTTACTGTAGGACATTTTAAAATGGCAAGTTTCAGGTTATTGGGCGCAGTAATCGTTTGTAGTAAACATCGTTCGCTCATTAAATACGATGTTTCGGGCAGATACAGGTTAAATACATTTGGTCATGCCTAAAATATTCTGTGTGCTAAAGTATACCTTTTGTTTCTTTCTCATATGGGGAACAATGGCTCAGAGGACACCACTCAACAGAGGACACCAGGAACCCCCCACCTGACAAAGAAGGGGAACTCCAAAAAACACCATACCCTGAGGATCTGGAGGAAGGAGAGGTGAAGGAACTTGGCGAACTTGTCACCACAACAGGTTAGTGTCTGACACCCCAGCTATAGGTAATATATGTATGCCTGCATATTTATAATACATGTTTTTTCATAAATTTTAAGGTGATTTGCTGGTTGTGGAACAGCAAGCTGAACATTTCACAAGTGACAGCGCCCAAAGGCTCATCCACGACATCATGACATGGAATCGTGAAATTGATCATAAGAATTAAACTAAATTTTATGGAGCAACAAATGAAGAACATGATTGATGTGTTGGGGAGAATTTAAAAATTCTTAAAAATGCAACCATTTTTATAATTATTTTAGCAAAAATTTTTTTTAGAATTCTTAAAAGCCAAATTTTTAAGATGCACGCTGCGTGTCAACATGTGCTATCTGCCATCAGGGGAGATCAATGTATGCATTTGGTGGGTGCAACCCCTTCCTCCCGAATGAAGTAGGTGAGAGGAAGGGGTTGCACCCCCAAAACACGTCCATTGATCCCCCATGATGGGAGATAGCACATGTCGACATTATGCATGGGGGATCAAGAGGGAAATACCCATTTTGGAATCCCAATTTGTGTGCATCTTCAAAATTTGGCTCTTACAGGGGTGACACCACCCCAATTGATGAAGGCAATATCAAGGCACTTTGGACACTAGAATGTCTGATATTGCCTTCTGTTTTTCTACGTTGAACTTTGTAAGTTCCAGAGTTTTGTATGTTATGTTATTAAACGTGCCTATTTAGAACCATAGAAAAAAATATTAAAAAAAAAAAAAAACAAACAAAAAAAAAATTAAATATTGTGAACCAAAATTTTCTAACGCACATGTGTGAATATGCACACAGTAAAAAATGTTATAATTAACAATGTATGGCTTCTTCTTTCAATGCTCAATACCAGTTTTTTAAGTAATTTTGTGTTTACAGTGACAATGGGGCTTATTTACTAAAGGAAAATCCACTTGGCAATATAAGTGCACTAGGAGAACCTGGGATACAGCCAAAAACAAACACAAGCAAAATTTACCAGATTTTGTTTTGCTTTTATTATAAAAAGTTTTACACATTGTCTGGCATAGCAATGGCCCCCCTCTCCGTAAAACAAATTTCTCCCGAACTTCACAGGCGCTTTGGGGGGCCAAGCCAGTACGGCCAGTGTCCAGGCTCATCAGGGGATTCTCAGTAATAAGTCCAGCCTCAGGCCCAACTGAGGCAATATAATTTGTAGAATTTTTTCGTAAATAATTGTGCAGGATGCAGCATGATAGGATGATATGATTGAGTTTGCAGTCCACCATATGGATTGCTGTCAGAAACAGGCGGAACCGGCTGGCCATTATCCCAAAGGCATTCTCAACAGCTCTACTCGCTCTGGCCAGCCGGTAGTTAAAAACCCTCCTCTCCGGGGTGAGGGTCCTTTGGGGGAATGGCCTCATCAGGTGCTCGCCCAGACCGAAGGCTTCATCTGCAATGAAGACAAAGGGGAGTCCTTCCATGTTATCTGCATCAAGTGGCAATCCCAGGCCACCACTCTGGAGACTCTGGTAGAATTCCGTCTGGGCGAAGACTCCTCCATCCGACATCTGGCCATTCTTCTCCACATACAGGAATTCATATTGTACCGACACCACCGCCATTAACACAATACTATGAAACCCTTTATAGTTAAAATAGTATGACCCCGAATGGGGTGGTGGCACGATGTGGACGTGCTTCCCATCTATAGCCCCTCCACAGTTGGGAAAGTCCCAATGGTCGGCAAAATGGGATGCCACAGTCTGCCATTCCTGTGGCATTGAAGGAAACTGTGGAGTCAAACAAGAAAAACGAATATAAGTACTTTTGCACATAACTTTGCAAGCAGATTAGACACAAACATTCTTGCCCAACATCAGTATAACATTTATTTTAAGTATTATTTAAAGACTAAAATATAGGGCCTACTTATCAGATTCCTCGCCCCCTCTGATGGCCCAGTGATAACATTTTAGAGGCGGGGGGGCTTATAAATTAATTTAAGGACACACATACCATTTGGACACATTTTAGGGGAGGTTATAAATTAATTTAAGGATACACATACCATTTGGACACATTTTAGGGGGTGTTTAGGGTAAAGCACTACAATGGAGCTGACAAAATGCATTAAGTGACTAGGCTAGGTGTGTATGGGCCCAGGATAGCCTGCTGGGGAGGTTACTGAAGGCAAATATGCATGAAGGACAAAAAAAGAGGAGCATTAAAAGATTACAGCATGCATGAGGACAAAGGGGACATTCACAGCATATTAGAATCATGGTAATTAGGGAATGATGAAAGAAATACAATACATTAGCAAACATGAAATACATAGAATGTGATGTTAAAGGAGAAAACGTACCTTACTATAGTCCTTCTGCAGGACATGAATGATGGCAGAACAGGTCTCTGGAATAATGATCCCCAGAGCCTGGGGGGAGATGCCTGTCGAGAACTGGAGGTCCTGCAGGCTTCTCCCAGTCGCCAAGTACCGCAACGTGGCGATTTGCCTCTGCTCCGGAGTGATGGCTTGCCTTATGCAGGTATCCTGCCTGCTGATATAAGGGGTCAGCAAAGCCAACAGATGGTGAAAAATGGGGTCCGTTATCCTGAGAAAGTTCCTGAAATCATCAGTGTTATTCTCACGGATCTCACGAAGCAAAGACATATGAGAGAATTGGTCATGCTGGAGCAACCAATTCTTTGTCCATGAACTCCTCCCAACCCTGTTCATGGACTGGGCTTGGGTCAAAGAATGAACCCCCTACACCATGCCCCAGCATAGCACCAACTCTACGACGAGTATGTACCCGCAACATGGCTTCAAAATGGTCAGCTGGTCAAAATGAACTTAACAGAACGCACTGAAGAACAGCAAGGCCTGTGAAAAGTGAGCTGAAAATCAGCAACAAGCGGACAAGAACACACTGAATAAACAAATGCGAACTGACTACACGCACTGAAAAGCAGATACAAACCCCACAAGCACAAACTGAACAGCAGTCAAATGATATGAAAAAACATGAGTCTGAAAAGTGCGAATCGTCTCTCACCAAACTTCTACTAATACGAGATAAACACAAAATTAGCAGAAGGAGCCCAAAGGGTGGCACACTGGCTATTGAACTTCCATTTTATAGTCCCTTTGTACATGGTGTACGTCGCCGCATTCTTGACGGTCGGACTTTGGTGTGATCACGTGTACGCAAGACAGTTTCAGCGGAATTCCATCGGAACTCCGTCGGAAAAACCTTCAGAGCATATTCCGACGGCAAAACAGGTCGTATTGTATGCAGCATTAGATCAAAGATGTAACAAGCATATAAAACGATACAGCTCACCACCTCGCCAGGTGAGACTCAGATGCATGTCACTATGCTCCACTCCCCCCAACTGTTCTCGGTTATATGGGATACACTGCTGAATTTTTCACATAGAAAATTTTTTTAAAGAGACTTTTATTAATATAATTTATTTTGCTTTGATTCAATGTTGATTTTTGCTGCACTACACTGATTTATACTTTATATTTCTTTGAGGTGTTGTGAAATCACTTTTCCAGTCGTTGGCGGGACAGGAAGCTATTATTATTAATACCATATACACTTATTGTTTATTGTTCCCTGCACTGATTGATATACTTTAATTGTATACAGGAATATAATTACCATAGCTAAGGAACAGCCAACATAAACTCTATGCTAATCCACCTCTAGCAACTAATAGCTGACAGTGGTCTAATTAACATGAATGAATAAACAACTAGCCAGTTAAACCAGCCTAGGTGACCAGACCGTTCGGCACCCAACCCACAACCCTGGATACAAAGTACATAGTATTATAAGCAAAAACACTTAACATCCCACAATGGTTCCATAAAAAGGTAAAGTGGTCACAATAATAATCTCATCTCCAAGAAATGATCAGGCAGACAGAAATAATAGGTGACTCAAATAACACTGGGATTGCACACCTAGGCGGCACACAACGGGACAAAGACACTTAACCCAACACTTTAAACAGATTATATCAGGAGTAGGGATGAGCTTCGTGTTCACATCGGCTGTTCGATCGTTCGCCGAATTGCGAACGTTATGGGCCGTTCGCGCTAAATTCGTGTGGCGCGTCACGGCCCATAATTCACTGCGGCATCGCAGTGCATTGCTGGCTGATGATTGGCCAAGCATGCACTATGACCCGCATGCTTGGCCAATCACAGCGCCGTCAGTAGAGAGAGCTGTAATTGGCCAAAGCCAGGGTGGCTTTGGCCAATTATGGCTCAGGGGATTTAGTACACACCCCACACTATATAAGGCCGCCTGCACGGCGGCCCTGTGTAGTGTGTGTTCCGGTGTGCTGAGAGATAGAGAGAGAGAGAGACAGTGTCATTTGATTTGAGTTAGATAGATTAGGCAGAACAGTCAGTCAGTTAGCTGCACTTACAGTGTATTGTGTATATATATGCATCCCAGGTGTTGCATATATATATATACACTGTATTCAGTTTAGCTAGATCCGTTCCTGTTATCTTCTATCTAGACTATTTACATTTAATGCAGTGCGTCCTGCTCACAGTGTTCAGCTAGATCCGTTCCTGCTATTTACATTTAGTGCAGTGCGTCCTGCTCACAGTGTTCAGCTAGATCCGTTCCTGCAATTTACATTTAGTGCAGTGCGTCCTGCTCACAGTGTTCAGCTAGATCCGTTCCTGCTATTTACATTTAGTGCAGTGCGTCCTGCTCACAGTGTTCAGCTAGATCCGTTCCTGCTATTTACATTTAGTGCAGTGCGTCCTGCTCACAGTGTTCAGCTAGATCCGTTCCTGCAATTTACATTTAGTGCAGTGCGTCCTGCTCACAGTGTTCAGCTAGATCCGTTCCTGCAATTTACATTTAGTGCAGTGCGTCCTGCTCACAGTGTTCAGCTAGATCCGTTCCTGCTATTTACATTTAGTGCAGTGCGTCCTGCTCACAGTGTTCAGCTAGATCCGTTCCTGCTATTTACATTTAGTGCAGTGCGTCCTGCTCACAGTGTTCAGCTAGATCCGTTCCTGCTATTTACATTTAGTGCAGTGCGTCCTGCGCACAGTGTTCAGCTAGAGCCGTTCCTGCTATTTACATTTAGTGCAGTGCGTCCTGCTCACAGTGTTCAGCTAGATCCGTTCCTGCTATTTACATTTAGTGCAGTGCGTCCTGCTCACAGTGTTCAGCTAGATCCGTTCCTGTTATCTTCTAGACTATTTACATTTAGTGCAGTGCGTCCTGCTCACAGTGTTCAGCTAGATCCGTTCCTGTTATCTTCTAGACTATTTACATTTAGTGCAGTGCGTCCTGCTCACAGTGTTCAGCTAGATCCGTTCCTGCTATTTACATTTAGTGCAGTGCGTCCTGCTCACAGTGTTCAGCTAGATCCGTTCCTGTTAAATTCCTACTGACCGGCAGGCTTGTCTGGTTACAGTATATAAAGCTACCTGAAGAAAATTACAGGTGTTCTATTTGATCCTATTAGTACCACGGTCAGGCAGCTAGACTATTTACATTTAGTACAGTGCGTCCTGCTCACAGTGTTCAGCTAGATCCGTTCCTGTTATCTTCCTACTGACAGGCAGGCTTGTCTGGTTACAGTATATAAAGCTACCTGAAGAAAATTACAGGTGTTCTATTTGATCCTATTAGTACCACGGTCAGGCAGCTAGACTATTTACATTTAGTACAGTGCGTCCTGCTCACAGTGTACAGCTAGATCCGTTCCTGTTATCTTCCTACTGACAGGCAGGCTTGTCTGGTTACAGTATATAAAGCTACCTGAAGAAAATTACAGGTGTTCTATTTGATCCTATTAGTACCACGGTCAGGCAGCTAGACTATTTACATTTAGTACAGTGCGTCCTGCTCACAGTGTTCAGCTAGATCCGTTCCTGTTATCTTCCTACTGACAGGCAGGCTTGTCTGGTTACAGTATATAAAGCTACTTGAAGAAAATTACAGGTGTTCTATCCCAGCTTAGTGCAGCTACAGGCCATTAGTATGTCTGGAAGGCCAAGAAGGAGAGGCAGACAGTCACAAGCCAATAAGAGAGGGCAAGCAGGCTCTGTGTCTAGTGCTGGTCGTGGAGACGGTGCATCCTCATCAGCACGTGGCCATGGGACACGCTTGGCCTTTTTTTCGGCAGCTGGCCATGTTGAGCCGCAACATGCGGAAGACTTGGTCGAGTGGATGACCAAGCCGTCCTCATCCTCCTCATCCTCTCTCACCCATGCCCAGGGTGCTTTGTCTGGCAAAGCAGCGGCCTCTTCCCTCAGCTCAATGTCATCAGTGACTCCTTCCCTAGCTCCACCATGTCCTCATGAGGATTCCCTCGAACTGTTTGACCACAGTGTTGGGTACATGCTCCAGGAGGATGCCCAGCGTTTGGAAGGCTCTGATGACGATACTGAGCTCGATGAAGGCAGTAACATGAGCGCGGACAGAGGGGGTGCCCAAGAAGGACAGCAATCTGGCAGTCATGCTCCCCCTGCTGCAGCATACTGCCAGGTTTGCTCCAGTGATGAGGAGGGAGGGGATGATGAGGTCACTGACTCAACGTGGGTGCCTGATAGGAGAGAGGAGGAGGAGGAGGAGGAGGAGGAGGAGGAGGCAGCAGCACATCACCAACGAGGCAGGATGCCCTCCAGGGGCCAGCCTAAGGGCAGCACATTGACTGCATCACACCCCAAAGCTCCACATGTGCAGGGCGCTGCAGTCTCTGCGCGTTATTCAAAAAGTTCTTTGGTGTGGGCCTTTTTTGAGACGAGTGCATCAGATCGCACCGCTGCTATTTGCAACATATGTCTCAAGCGTATCTCGCGTGGCCAAAATATCTCCCGCTTGGGTACCACATGCTTGACCAGACATATGTTGACCTGCCATGCAGTTCGTTGGCAAGCGTATCTAAAAGACCCACACCAAAGAACAAAGAGGATCTCTCCTTGCTCCTCATCAGCTGAGATTTCCAACCCCACTAGACCTTCAGTCCTCTCTGAGACCTGCAGTGAGAGGAATGAAGGTGTAGAATTAGGTGTGTCACAGCCAAGTACTTGTGGGCAATCTGCTTTTGGTACACCGACGTCAGATTGTACCAGGCAAATTTCCCTGCCCCAGCTGCTGCACCGCCGAAAGAAGTTTGCTCCCAGCCATCCACATGCCCAGCGGTTGAATGCTAGCTTGGCAAAATTGCTAGCACTTCAACTGCTGCCTTTTCAGTTGGTAGACTCTGCCCCCTTCCGTGAGTTTGTGGAATGTGCGGTTCCTCAGTGGCAGGTACCCAAACGCCACTTTTTCTCACGGAAGGCGATTCCGGCTCTCTACCGGCATGTGGAAGGCAATGTCCATGCCTCGCTGGACAGGGCGGTCAGCGGTAAGGTGCATATTACCGCTGACTCATGGTCCAGCAGGCATGGACAGGGACGTTACCTAAGTTTCACGGCGCATTGGGTGACTCTGCTGGCAGCTGGGAAGGATGCAGGACAAGGTGCAGTAGTGTTGGAGGTTGTTCCGCCACCACGCCTCCAAAATGCTGATTGTGACACACCTCTCTCCTCCACCCCCTCCTCTTCTTCTTCCTCCATGGCCTCTTCCTCGGAACCAGCGGTGCTCCGTAGGCGTTCAAGGGGCTACGCAAGTACGCAGGCCAAAAGATGCCATGCGGTGCTTGAGCTGGTGTGCTTGGGGGACAGGAGCCACACTGGGGCAGAGGTTCTGTCAGCTCTGCAGGGGCAGGTTCAGAGGTGGTTGACGCCACGCCAACTTAAGGCAGGAATGGTGGTTTGCGACAATGGCACCAACCTCCTCTCTGCCCTCCGACAGGGACAAATGACCCATGTGCCCTGTTTGGCTCACGTCCTTAACTTGGTGGTGCAGCGGTTCTTGGGCAGGTACCCGGGCTTACAGGATGTCCTGAGGCAGGCCAGGAAAGTCTGTGTGCATTTCCGCCGGTCATATAATGCCAGTGCTCGGCTGACGGACCTCCAAAAGGAGTTTAACCTGCCCAAGAACCGCCTAATCTGTGACATGCCCACCAGGTGGAACTCAACGTTGGCCATGCTGCAGCGGCTGCACACGCAGCAGAGGGCCATCAATGAGTACCTGTGCGACTATGGCACCAGGACAGGGTCAGGGGAGCTTGGTTTTTTTTCCCCACGCCAGTGGGCCATGATCAGGGATGCATGCACTGTCCTGTCACCATTCGAGGAGGCCACGAGGATGGTGAGCAGTGACAGTGCATGCATCAGTGACACTGTCCCCCTTGTCCACCTGTTGGAGCACACGCTGCGTGGAATAATGGACAGGGCACTTGAGGCAGAACAGAGGCAGGAAGAGGAGGACTTCCTTAGCTCTCAAGGCCCCCTTTATCCAGACAGTGTTCCTGCGTGCCCGCCGATCACACAGGAAGAGGACGAGGAGGAAGAGGAGGAGGAGGAAGATTGTGTCAGTATGGAGGTGGAGCCTGGCACTCAGCATCAGCAGCAGTCTTTAAGGGATCAGTCCCAAGAAACACATGGACTTGTACGTGGCTGGGAGGAGGTGGCTGCGGACCATGTCGTTCTTAGTGACCCAGAGGACTCCGGACCGAATGCCTCAGCAAACCTACGCTGCATGGCCTCCCTGATCCTGCAAAGCCTGCGTAAGGATCCTCGTATTCGTGGTATCAAGGAGAAGGACCAATACTGGCTGGCAACCCTCCTTGATCCACGTTACAAGGGTAAGGTTGCGGACCTTATCTTGCCATCGCAGAGGGAGCAGAGGATGAAACATCTTCGGGAGGCCTTGCAGAAAGGTCTGTGCAACGCGTTCCCAGAGACTGGGAGGTTACAAACTCCTGTTTCTGGACAACGTGTTGCTGAGGCTTCGGTCAGTCAAAGAAGGAGCGGTGGAGAAGGTGGCCGTCTGACCGATGCGTTCAGACAATTTTTTGGTCCGCAGCCCCAAGGTATGATCGGTTCCAGCAACCATCGCCAGCGTCTGTTTTACATGGTGCAGGAATACCTAGGGGCAAGATCAGACTTGGACACCTTTCCCACCGAAAATCCTCTGGATTACTGGGTCTTGAGGATGGATCACTGGCCAGAGCTTGCACAGTATGCAATTGAGCTACTGGGCTGTCCTGCATCCAGCGTTCTTTCGGAACGCACATTCAGTGCTGCTGGAGGCGTGGTAACCGATCACAGGGTGCGTCTGTCCACCGACTCGGTCGATCGGCTGACCTTCATAAAAATGAATGAGTCTTGGATCACCACCAGCTACCAAGCACCTGATGCTGATGTAACCGAATAATTTTTTTTGAAATCTCAGATCCCTTCAAAGACTGCCTATGCTGATGCTGAGTGACTATCCCTGAGTAATTATCCTCTTCCTCCTCAATCATCACGCTGATAGCTTGTAAGAACATTTTTGGTTCTGGGCGCCACCCCCAGTGCCTAAGGCACAATTTTTCAGCCCCTGTTTAACAGGGGCGTGTAATTACAATTTTTGATGTAATACTTTGCAGCAGGGCTCGTTCCTGCATTCCAACTAGAGTGTCTGTGAGGGGTTGCAGTGTTGTGGCACCAGCACCAGTGCCTAAGGCCCAATTTTTCTGCCCCTGTCTAACAGGGGCGTGTAATTACAATTTTTGAAGCAATAATTTGCAGCAGGGCTCGTTCCTGCGTTCCAACTAGAGTGTCTGTGAGGGGTTGCAGTGTTGTGGCACCAGCACCAGTGCCTAAGGCCTAATTTTTCAGCTCCTGTTCAACAGGGGCATGTAATTACAATTCTTGATCTAATATTTCACAGCAGGGCCCTGTGAGGGCTTACAGAGTTGTGGCCACAGCAACACCTAAGGCCCAAATTTCTGCTGAGTATATAGGGCAGGACCCTACTTTCAAACATCTAACTTACAAACGACTCCTACTTGCAAACGGAAGGAGACAACAGGAAGTGAGATGAAATCTACCCCTAGGAAGGGAAATTCTCTCCTGTAAGAGTTAATATGGGAAAACAATTTCTCCTTTCCACTGATGCTTTCCAATCCTTGTTCCACAAAAAAACCCAAATTTTCAAAAAACATTTTTCATTGGGACAAAAAAGTGAGGTGAAATCTTCTGAAGAGGAGGAAAGACAGCAAAACAAATGTCACAGGGGTGATAACCCTTCCCTATGTTTTCCAAAAAGCTTAGAAAAGATTTTTTGGCTGGAGCTAAACACGTTAAAAATGTTCAAAATTACAAACAGATTCTACTTAACAACAAACCTACAGTCCCTGTCTTGTTTGCACCGCCTGTATACTGCTGTTCAGAGTATATAGGGCCTGGTGGCCCCACACCTTTCCTTATTTTAATTTGGGTGCGGGGTTCCCCTTAATATCCATACAAGACCCAAAGGGCCTGGTAATGGACTGGGGGGTACCCATGCCGTTTGTCTCACTGATTTTCATCCATATTGCCATGACCCGACATGACATTAAACCCGCAAGCAGTTTTAAATGAGATTTTTTCCTTTAAAAATGACATTTGGTGCAGGGACTGTTCTAAACATGGGAAACACGCGTCACTTTACAGGCATACTATAGACACCCCCCAGGTACGATATTTAAAGGAATATTTCACTTTTTTTTTTTTACTTTAAGCATCATTAAAATCACTGCTCCCGAAAAAACGGCCGTTTTTAAAAGTTTTTTTTGCATTGATACATGTCCCCTGGGGTAGGACCCGGGTCCCCAAACCCTTTTTAGGACAATACCATGCAAATTAGCCTTTAAAATGAGCACTTTTGATTTCGAACGTTCGAGTCCCATAGACGTCAATGGGGTTCTAACGTTCGTGCGAACTTTCGGTCCGTTCGCGGGTTCTGGTGCGAACCGAACCGGGGGGTGTTCGGCTCATCCCTAATCAGGAGACCCCAAAATCAGGTTGCTTTAAGCTGATGGTATTAACATCTGCTCTAAGTATCACAATATAAAGCAGCCATTGCTGGTTTTTGGCATAGAGGCCCTTATTATATACCCTGTTCTTCAGTTTCCAGAGTCTGTGTGAGACATGGAGTTGAATCAGAAACAAGACAACTCCAAGTGTCAGGAATCAGCAGCTAAGGAGACCAGACATGTAGCTACACAAGAGAACTGAGACCAAACAATGTATTTATCATTAAAGTGATATTTATTTACAGTGCACACAAACCAATAAACATAAACACACCACGGGAAAACATAAACTACTCCAGCAAACAAGAACAAAAATAACTAATGAACCTAACTACTATCCATATACAATATAAGGGACAAAGGTAACAGGGATGCAAATAAGGGAAACACGACTGGGTACAAGAGCAGGGAGCAAGGCAGAGGGGTGCAGGATGGATCAGGATACAGGAAGGTTCAGGATCCGTATCAGGCACAATCTGGTAGCAAGGACGCGATCAGACAGGATAGTGACGCCCTGGGGAAAGGGAGGAACAGCCCTAAAGATCCACCTGGCAGCTGGAGCCAGGTGTGGCTGAACAGAACCTGCTGGCTTCTGGGAGACACCTGCTGGTGAACACTGGAACTGCAACCATTGGCCCAAAGAACCACAGTGCCACCAGCAGGTGAACTCGATCCTGACACCAAGGGTCACCCAGGCACACACCTCCCAAAGAGTAGTGTTCCCTTAAAATCCAGGGCCCATAGTCAGTAGGCAAGAGGCCACCCTGCAGTCCCCTCCATCTAACTATCCATATACAATATCTACAATATAAGGGACAAAGGTAACAGGGATGCAAGTAAGGGAAACACGACTGGGTACAAGAGCAGGGAGCAAGGCAGAGGGGTGCAGGATGGATCAGGATACAGGAAGGTTCAGGATCGGTATCAGGCACAATCTGAGAGCAAGAAGGCGAGCAGATTAGTGACGCCCTGGGGGAGGGGAGGAACAGCCCTAAAGATCCACCTGGCAGCTGGAGCCAGGTGTGGCTGATCAGAACCTGCTGGCTTTTGGGAGACACCTGCTGGTGGACACTGGAACTGCAGCCATCGGTCCAGAGAACCATAGTGTCACCAGCAGGTAAAGTCTATCCTGACACCAAGGGTCTCCCAGGCACACATCTCCCAAAGAGTAGTGTTCCCTTAAAATCCAGGGCCCATAGTAGGCAAGAGGCCACCCCGCAGTCCTCTCCAGAAGCCCCTGTCCCGATTGGGTCTGCCACATGAACCCATGCTGTCTGTTGCTTAAAATATTTTTTTCCAGCAAGTACTCATCTACAGTATGTGGTCTTTTATTAAACTCTCCAGTATCTTCCCAACTATAGAAGTTAAAATAACTGATCTATAGTTACTTGGTAAAGACTTTGATCCCTTTTTAAATATAGGCACCACATTGGCCTTATGCCAAGTCAGTGGTACTATTCCAGTCATTAAAAAGTCCCTAAAATTTAGAAACAACGGTTTTGAAATGGCAGAGCTCAATTTTTTGCAGGTGCTTTATCCACCTTTATTCTGTCTAAATATTTCTAGAGCCATTGTGGATCATTTGGGGCAATACCAACCCATATTATGGACTTGAGCTCCCCCATGCTCCTTTGTATACACAGAGCTCAATAAAGTATTTAATAGATTTTCCTTCTCTTTGTCCCCAGTCACCAACTTTAGATTATTTTGTATAGGGCCTACTTGCTAAGACCTGACCTTTATACTATTAATATATTTGAAGAATTTTTGGGGGTTTGTCCTACTATCTTCTGCAATCTGTCATTTGCTTTGAATTTGTGAGTCCTTCATCTGCTTTTTTACATATTCCAGGGTGGATTTGATCTAAATCAAGTCGATTTAAATCATGATTTAAAGCACTAGTAAAAAGGCTTGATTTAAATAAACTCTATTTAAATCATAATTTTTAAAGAACAACTGTCATCTCTGTCCCGCAGCAGTTCCTCCTCTGACCTGCTGTTGACTCACCAACAGTCCCATTCACTTTCATGGGATGGCTATTGATGTGGCAGTGACTCATTCTTGCTGGTAGTTAGAATCTTTATTTTCAAACAAAATGAAGGTTTCCTATTTAGAATAATAAGCTGTCAGGTTAGTAAATATTCCCAAACTGGGTCTCTTTTACGGCCTGCTGCCATTTTGCTCCTCAAGGGAGGAATAAAGCACTTCAAGCTATGTGCAGAAAGATCACAAGGTTTATAAGCTGCTTAGAAGGTTTCACTTTCATTTTTACTGCTTGCCCTTCCTATTCACACTTAGAGTCTGGCACAGATGCATTTCTTTTCCAACAATCATACAGTTTGTAGTGTACATAGATTTTCAAAGCAATAGGATAAAGGAATATTCCTGAACTTTATTTTATCTCATGGTTACTGTGAAATTGTGTGAATGCATCAATGCAGTGCATGTTATCTCAGCTTGCAGAGCTTGGATTCATTGAATGAGTTTTTCAATAATGTAAATGTTGCAGAATATACAGCCTCATGCTACATAACTAAGCTTAATTTTATGCTGAATAAACTAAATTATTTATGCATCTTAAAAAGAAAATGATCTTTAGATTTTTACTCCAAAAGCATTTTATTAAAATAAATTTGATATAAATCAAAAAAATCAGAATTAAATAAAAAAAAAAATCTAATCTATTATTTTTTTTTAAATCATAGATTTTTATCCACCCTGAATATTCTGTTATATTCTTTGTAACATTTAAATGATGATAGTGTTCCTTCATTTTTATAATTTTTAAAGCTTTTTCCTAATTATTTAAAGTTTTTTTTTTTTAAACTTTGGCCACGAGTGGTTTTTATTCTTTGCGATATAAACGAAAAAAAGACAGAAAAGTTTGAAAAAAAATGATATTTTCTCATTTTTGTTATAAAAAAAATACAATCAACTAAATTTTAGTCATACATTTAGGCCAAAATGCATTCAGCCACATGTCTCAGGTAAAAAAAATTCAATAAGCGTATATTTATTGGTTTGCGCAAACGTTAGTGTCTACAAACTAGGGTACATTTTCTGAAATTTACACAGCTTTTAGTTTATGACTGACTCATTTCTTGTGGTGCTATAATGGAAGGGCAGTAAACCCCCCCCCCCCCAAAAAATGACCCCATTTTGGAAACTAGGCACCCCAAGGAATTTGCTGGGAGGCATGTTGAGTACTTTGAATATTTTATTTTTTTGTCACAAGTGATTGAAAAATGACAAAGTTGTCACTGAAATGATATGTTAGTCACACATGCCATGGGTATATGTGAAATTACACCCCAAAATACATTCTGCTGCTTCTCCTGAGTACAGGGATACCACATGTGAGACTTTTTGGTAGCCTAGTCGAGTACAGGACCCCAAAAACCAATCACTGCCTTCAGGATTTCTAAGGGCGTAAAATTGTGATTTCACTCCACACCACCTATCACAGTTTCGGAGGCCATGAAATGCCAAGATAGCACAAATCCCCCCTAATGACCCCATTTTGAAAAGTAGACACCCCAAGCTATTTGCTGAGAGGCATTTTGAGTCCATGGAATATTTAATACTTTGCCACAAGTTTCGGGAAAATTACAAAAATTTTATAATTTTTTTATTTTTTCACAAAGTTGTTACTAAATGATATATTGCTCAAACATGCCATGGGTGTATGTGAAATTACACCTCAAAAAGGGATACCACATGTGTGGGCCTTTTACAGTCTAGCCGCGTACAGGACCCAAAAACCAAGCACTGCCTTCAGGCTTTCTAAGGGCGTAAGTTTTTGATTTGACTCCTCACTACCTATCACAGTTTGAGGCCATGAAATGCCCAGATAGCACAAAAAAACCCCAAAATTATCCCATTTTGGAAAGTAGACACCCCAAGCTATTTACTGAGAGGCATGATGAGTATTTTGAAGATCTCGCTTTTGTCACAAAGTTTTGAAAATTGAAAAAAGAAAAAAAAAAATACATTTTCCTTTTCTTTCTTCATTCTTTCTTTATTTTCCAAAACAAAGGAGACCTGCAAAATACTCACCATACCTCTTAGCAAATACCTTGGGGTGTCTACATTTCAGGGCCTCCGAAACTGTGATAGGTAGTGAGGAAGTGAAATCACCATTTTACGCCCTTAGAAATCCTGTAGGCGGTGATTGGTTTTTGGGGTCCTGTACGCTAGGCTCCCAAAAAAGTCTCACACATGTGGTATCTCCGTACTCAGGAGAAGCAGCAGAATGTATTTTGGGGTGTAATTTCACATATACCCATGCCATGTGTGAGCAAAATCATTTAGTGACAACTTTGTGTAAAAAAAAAAAAATAATTAATTTTCCCGACACTTGTGGAGAAAATATAAAATATTCCATGGACTCAATATGCCAATCAGCAAATAGCTTGGGGTGTCTACTTTCCAAAAAAGGGGCATTTGGGGGGGGGGGTTAACTGCCCTGGCATTTTATGCACAACATTAGAAGCTTATGCCACACATCACCCACTCTTCTAACCTCTTGAAGACAATGTCCTTTCTAATTATTTTGTTTACATGAAAAAAATATTATTTTTTTGCTAGAAAATTACCTTGAACCCCCAAACATTATATATTTTTTTTAAAGCAAAGGCCCTACAGATTAAAATGATGGGTGTTGCAATTTTTTTTTTCACACAGTATTTGCGCAGCGATTTTTCAAACGCAATTTTTTTGGAAAAAAAAAAACACTTTTTTGAATTTTAATGCACTAAACACACTATATTGCCCAAATGTTTGGTAAAATATAAAATATGATCTTATGCCGAGTAAACCAAACAGGACATGCTTTAAAATTGTGCACAACTGTGCAGCGGCGACAAACTACATACATTTTTAAAACAGGTTACCACTTTAGATTTACAGAGGAGGTCTACTGCTAGAATTACTGCCCTCAATCTGATGTTTACAGTGATACCTCACATGCATGGTACAGTTGCTGTTTACATACGACACAAGATCGAAGCTTGTGTTCGCGTTTGCGCACGGGCACGGGGGGACAGGGGTGCTTTATTTTTTATTATTTATTTTGCTTTTTTATTTTATTTTTACACTGTTCCTTTCATTTTTATTTATTTTTTATCATTTTTATTGTTATCACAGGGAATGTAAATATCCCCTATGATAGCAATAGGTAGTGACAGGTACTCTTTTTGAAAAAAATGGGGTCTATTTGACTCTAGATCTCTCCTCTGCCCTCAAAGCATCTGACCACACCAAGATAAGATGCTTTCCCAATGGCGCTGTTTATATCCGGCGAAATCGAAGTCATGAAATGCTCATAGCTTCTGGTTTCTTAGGCCATAGAGATAATTGGAGCCATTCTAGTCTCCAATCAGCTCTATGGTCAGCTGGTGGAACCACCGGCTGCATTCTCAGGTTCCCCGGTGGAAGAGGAGAGCCCGAAAAAACCATGGAAGACAGCAGGAGGGGGGTATGTTCCCTCCCACTGCTTGTAAAAGCAGACTAGCGGCTAATTAGCAGCTAGGATTGCTTTTACATGAAAGCCGACTGCCAGCTGAAAAGAATTTTAGTTTGTTTGGACAAGTGATGATGTCCATATATTATGGTATGACCATTTTTTAAAATATGTATTTAATTGGTATGTGTTATCACTGGAGGAGGTGCATCTATAAAAGGATGCTGTGTGATAATCAATATGCAGCTAAAGAGTAAATTGCTCTTCAGACCGGCACTGCGGCTGCGCATAAAACTTCTCCCTTTTTCCTTAAACAATTAGAAACCCAGACTATAAAAACTGTGACCACTAGTGACCAGGTACACTTCCTGAAGACGTAATCACAAAACGTACGTCGAGGCGGTACCTGGCCACGCTATTCTATGCCACTTCCAGTCCTCCTGGTTGCCGATCGTAGCGGGTGGAAACACACGCTATCCGCGGAGGTGGACGCGAGCCTGTCATACCCACACCGCCTGTAACAATAAGCCAGCAGCCCCAGTGCCGGGAGAGGCACTTTTAAATGTAAGGAGCCATTCGGCTACATTTTTATATATTCTATTTTTAATAAACGGTATTATGCTATGGATGTCCACCATTCTTTTTTGTATATATCTATGAGGAGGAAGGTTCCTATATATCTCCAGACTAAGTCCATGTGAGCAGGCACTATACTGCATAAGCGCGGTTTGAATATCTTTTTAATTAAAGAAGTCATTTTTTTCTGGTAAGCAGATTACATATCCGTTCACTTTGGGTGTCAATTTTCTAATTTTGGTGAAGGATCATTATCAAATTATTGGAAGATAACATCACAGTTGCAGGATTCAGTGTTGAATTTATATGGATTTGTTTATTATTTTGAATTTGTTGGGACTTTTATATCACGTCTTTCTACGCATTGTTGCACAGATGGGCATTTGATTATTAATTCTATTGATGTATGAATATTTATGATCACTTGATTCATATATCACAGTTTTCTTTATATTGCTGCACAGATGGACAGTACTGTCTTTCTTATGTTAATTTATAATTTGTGATTTGTGTAAGATCATTTATGGTCATCTGACCAGTCACATTAGCGCCCCCTATTTCACTTTCTATATCAATTGGAGCACACCACTCTACAAGGGGAGCAGCACTCTCTATAATTAGTATAACACAGCTATCTTATTTTTAGTAATTGGCGCGGAGTTTACCCACAAGACATTTGTACCCTAAACCTACCTGGGCCTACTACTAAATGCCCTAATGCTGATTAGTGTCACAAGTGACACCAGTACAGTGATCAGTGAAAAATCTGAAAACTGCACTTGGTGATACAGTGACAGAGAGTGAAGGGGTTAACTGGGGGGGGGGGGGAAATCGGGGTTTGATCGGGGGGGGGTAAAAGTGTGCCTACATGTACTGTGTCAGTTTAGTATTGGTGCAACTCACTTTTAGATGTCCTTTCTCCTCTCTGGAACCGAAAAGGGTTCCACAAGGGGAGATGACATCATCATCTGCTGTGCTGGGGGAGAAATTTATGGGAAGGCTGCAGGAGTATTTAAACTAGGATTAAGGGGGGAGGGTGAACTAGAATTCCAACGGGCGGACAGGTCAGTTAAGGGTCAGACATTAATGGAGGGTGGAATGGGGATAGATGGGGTTTTGGCAGCTGACAAGAAAGTTCCCATGTTGCAATCAACCATTGGAAATGATAGTGCCATTTGTACTACTAAACAAGATATGAAAATCATCAGAGCAAAATGTAATAATGCATTAAAGTGTTTGCCAGAAGTCTGCCAAGCAAAATAGGTGCGTTGGAAGCTCTGGTGCACAAGGAGAGCTATGATGTAATCGGTATTGCTGAAACTTAGCTTTATTCCTCACATGACTGGGCTATTAATATTTCTGGCTATGCACTCTTTCGGAGAGACAGGGTAAAAAGGAAAGGTGGCGGGGTCTGTCTCTATGTGAGAAGTGTTCTCAAAGCAAGTGTGAAAGAGGACCTGGTTGATGGAGAGTGTGATGAGTCTGAAGCATTATGGGTGGAACTGCATATAGATGTGCGTAGTTCAAAGTTATTCATTGGAGTTTGTTATAGACCACCCAATGTTAATGAGGAGGTGGAGACTCAGCTCCTTGCACAGATGGAAAGGGCTGCAAGGGCTGGGACGGTGATAATAATAGGGGATTTTAACTACCCAGAAATTGATTGGAGTAATGGCACTGCTGGAACAGTTAAAGGGCAAAAATTTATAAACCTATTACAGGACAATTTTATGGTCCGGTTTGTTGAGGCCCCAACTACGAATAATACTCAGTTGGACCTGGTAATCTCAAACCATGCAGAGCTTATTACTAATGTTCATATAAAAGAACATCTTGGTAGCAGTGACCATAACATGATTTAATTTGATGTTAGCTGTAAGCAAAAAACACACACGGGAAAGGTAAAAACACTTAACTTCAAGAGAGAAAATTTTCCAAGGGTGAGGGCTGCTCTCCAGGACTTGAAATGGGAGGGAATATTGGCAAGGGCACAGAACAGAAATGGGAATTCTTCAAAGTGACTGTTTGTGAACTCACTGCAAAGTATATTCCCATAGGCAATACGTTTAAAAGGCTAAAAATAAAACCTATGTTGCTCACGGGCCAAAGTTAAAAAAGCTATAAACAATAAGAAAAGAGATTTAAAAAATATAAAAATGAAGGAACACTAGTGTTGTTTAAATGTTACAAATGTAGCGGTACCCTCGTAAGGGCTGCTGATTTGGTTACTTAGCAATCTGCCAATCACCCTGCTGCCAGACTCCCCACAATCAGTTAAGACAATGAACAGTCACTTGCACAATTTTGTTACGTTTATTGTAGGATACAACTTGAATTGGGGAAAGGATGATATGAGATGCCCATAGCATTTAGCACATTGTATGAAGTTATTCAGTGGCCTTGGCTTTGCAAAACTGGATACAATCCCTGCACCCCAGTCTCCTTCCTTTGAATAACTTTGGTGCAGACTGTTGCTTCTTCTTTCCTTGTACAAATCCTTTATTGCAAAACTACTGACACTCTATTTCTTCACTTCCATTGGGACAAGAAAGAATCACTCTGAATAATTCCTCCTTGCAGAACATAATGGTATTGTCTATGCGAATCCAAGAGCCAGAAGCACACACACATCCTCTCCCCGATGGCCCAAAGAATCAGACAGCCACACAGTCTTTGGAAGGTATTACCATTGTGCTAATCAGGCCAGAGATAACTCAGTACCTCTACACGACAGCCTGACACATGGTAGTGGGCGGACTACTGCTTTCAGCCAGTCCATGACTATCAATGCTGCGTTCCCCGGCCACAGCATTCTGCACTGACCTTTCTTTAAGCGGAATAATAGTTCTGTGTCCCCGGTCACAGAACACTGCTCTACTCTCCTCCGCTTGACTGATACTTCCTCCATCCAGATCTCCTCCAGCATGCAAGTCCTGTGTTCCCCGGGCACAGCAGCTTGATACTTCTTGGAGACGAAGATCTTATCTTGGACTCCCTCCTAGCGGTTCCTCCATCCCTCCAAAAAAAAAAGAAAAAAAAAAAAAGGAAAGTGCACCAAAAATGAGCCACGTCCATAAATCATTGAGGATACAAAATAAGGTAGTACTGAGTATTACCAGGGAGGCGGACTTTTTAGGCTAAGAACCAGTGGAGAAGATAATATAGCAGTATAAAAAATATAAATTTATTGAAAAATACAATATCTAAAAAACAATGACAGTTGTAACATATAGCATCTATGATTATTGTGCAGTGAGCCCTTGTTTGTCTATGCGTTTCACCGTTAGGCTTCCTCAGGACACGGCCAAGGTTCACAGATGAGACAGAGAAGGAAATATGTCTCTATCTAGAATGAGATATAATGTCATTAGACACACACAACTAACACATAAACAAACTGTTAACGATAAAAATCATGCGCTAAGCAACTGCGAGCATAGGAAAGAACACCAAGCCGGTACCTTAAATTGGAATGCAAAATTATGCAAGTCATGGTAGCATGAGAAAGTTCAATCAGCAGTAAGAAAGCTGAAATTAAAGAAATGCACCCAGCATTAATCAGCGAGAATATGCATTTGGGCAGAGAAAACTTTATAGGTTTGTTAAAGAATGAGACTTACTATATTAGATATAGCTAAATATCTCAGCAGGGGCATGTAAACAATATTGCTAATTAAGGGAGCAGCCATTAGGAGGGAGGAGAACCAACACCGGATTCACCACTTAGATCCTGGATTTAGTATCAGCAATGCTGAAGGCTCAATACAATCCCATCGCTGCATCTATAAGCATATAATGACAGATTAAGCTAAATATAGTAATCTCATGTAGAAATTTTACTGCAGCAATGGTGATAGCATATAGGGCGTTTGATGCAGCAAGGGCCAAGTGATAGTATATAGCTAAGTACTTACATTCAGGATACAAATAATCCAGCGTGCTCCTGGGAGACAGCAATACACTGCACACAGGACTAGCAGCAGCTGACAGATATTTATATCCTTGATCAGTCACAGCTGATCCTGAGAACTAGCATCATGTGATTCCAGGATAGCAGATTGAATTATGGGGATTGTAGGCCAACAGCAACAAAGCTTTCTGCACATATGCAGGAAGATATCCTGAAAAAAAAAAAAATTCCTATCTGTGAAGAGAGCTGAACGAGTACAGCGTCCGAGCGAGAAGACCTCGCACATACTCCGGCTCTTAGTGCATTGTAGGATAGTGCCTCTGTCCATTACTAGACTTTCGATCTGTATCGAAATAGGCGGATTGCCAGTGTTGCAGTGTCATCACTATCTAGAAAACGCATGAACCTCCAGAACTCTGCGCAATCATTGTTGTCTCAGCTATGATTAGCAAAGGTCAGCAGGTGCTAAATAGTAAAAAATCTCTTTAAAAATATACTGTGATCAGTATGCTACACCATCGCTATCTAGAAAACGCATGAATCTCCGCACAATCATTGTTGTCTCAGCTATAATTAGCAAAGGTCAGCAGGTGCTCCTCCATCGCTCCTCCATCCCTCCTCCACGCTCGGTGCATCCCCACGTGGGGACACCCGGAACAGCAACTCAATACTCCATTCTGTCTGTTCCTGCTCTCCAGAACTCCTCCCTGGCAGCATGTGACCTCAGCTTATATGGGAGGCCTGCCAAAGGGTAATTGGTCAGAGCTCCTCACATGAGCTGCCTGCCACTCAAATCAGCTCCAACCCCTCTTCCAGAACAATCCTTCTGAAAGCAGGGGGGGCACCTCTGAGTCAGAGTACAGGTGGCCACACCCACCACTGCTCTGAACACTCCCAGTCCCAAATCAAACAACCAGGCCCAAGCTAAAGCACAGGCCTGGCTAAAATTACCTGCACTTGGGCCCAGCCTGGCCAAATTTACCTGCACTTGGGCCCTGAGCTAAAGAAAATACTATTCTAGCACCTACCTTTAGGTAGAGGGTGCTATATTCATCCCACCCCCCACTAAAATCACAACTGTCCTCAGTTGTAGGAAAAAATGAATTGGCAAAATACCTCCTTAATTAAGGAGGAAAGGCATCTCATATCTATTTAGTTGGATGGGGGAAAAGGAAACAAACTTGGAAAGGGTAACATTTGTATAAAAGTACAAAATGCCACATATACATTTGCACAATCCATACATTCTAACTACACAATCTACTCCAAATCTAAGGAGTCCTTCTTTTTTTTTTTTTTTTTTTTTTTTTTTTAGCAAGTGGCAAAAAGGGGTCAGGCAGAGACAGCACACTCTAGTGTCCATGACTTTTGTGCATGTCAGGCACCCTGAGTGACGGACACTCTGCGATCATACAACACGGTACCCAAATGAAATTTTTATCATTTTTTTCCCACAAATAGAGCGTTCTTTTGATGGTATTTGATCACCTCTACGGTTTTTATTTTTTGTTAAAAAAATTGAAAAAGACAGAATTTTTAAAAAAAAATTATATATTTTTTATATTTTGTTATCAATTTTTGCAAACAGTTAATTTTTCTCCTTCGTTGATGTATGCTGATGAGGCGGCACTGATGGGCACCGATAGGTGGCAATGATGGGCACTGATGGGTGGCGGTTATGGGCACTGATGGGTGGCAGTGTTGGGCACTGATTGGGCACTGATTGATGGCAGCACTGCTAGGTGGCACTAATAGGTGGCACTTGTGGGCATTGATAGGTGGCACTTGTGGGCATTGATAGGTGGCACTTGTGGGCTTTAATAGGTGGCACTTGTGGGCACTGTGGGCACTGGCAGATGGCACTTGGAGGCACAGATGAGGCATCTGTGCCTCTTTCCTCTTCGGGACCGATGTCCCTTTGTCAGCGTGAGGAGAAAACGAAACCGATCACCGAGCTTTTGTTTACATCATGTGACCAGCTGTCATTGGCTGACAGCTGATCACATGGTAAGGGGCCGGGACCGGCCCCTTACTCGGATCTGTGATCATCCGAGTCTCCGTGACTCGGTGATCACAGCGCGCACACCGCGCGCCCTGCAGGGTGCGCGCGGTGCGTGTGCATAGGGGAGGACGTCATATGACGTCCTCCCGGAGATTGAGGTCCGCGCTGTAGCCGTCATTCGGCTATGGCCCGGACCTCAAGTGGTTAAAGAGAACCCAGACCTCACTCTCTGGTACCCGCTGTGGTTTTGGTACATGTAGGTTGTCCCAGATCACGTCATTCTCCCACTGCTCCCAGGACTTTTCAACTGCTTCCATGACATAGTCTGGAACATACGGGTAGTCCAGGCCCCACTCCCAAGCGACTCTCCGCTGTACTTTCCTCTGGAACCAGGATAGTCTAGGCAATTCTTTGGGCCTTCCTCGACCAGGGAAAACGCAGGAGTCAGGGGCCTTACTGACCCATCGTTGGTACAAGGCATTCCTTCAGACGAGACACTTGGAGAACTAGTGAAAAGTCTGTGAGATTGAACTGGGGGTGGTGCTGGGTCCTGTAGTCCCTCCTTTGCCTTTTTTGAAGCTCCAGGGATGGAGAATCACCTAGGACTCACAGCTCCTCCTCACTAAATGAGCCTTCTTCTGGGGAGGACCAGGCAAATAAATTCTCCACAGACCCATACCTCTCCAGCATTTGGGGAGAACCCCAGTCTACAGCCCGGCCCTTGCTCACCTTGCCCGGCTCATCTGAGGGATCCCCCTCCTGCATCCTAGGCTCCTTCTGAACAGGCCTTGCAAAGGACTTACTTGAGGGACTTCCTCCAGAGGCCGCTCACTAAAACACCCACAACCTCTGGGTCCCTGGCCAGGCCACGGGCCTTCTCAACATCCTCTTCGGCCTTGGCCTCCGAGAACTCCAAATCAGATAAGCCAGATGGGAGTTCCTTCACCGCAGGGGTGGGTGATGCATGGCCCGCTCCGGCCTTCTGGGTCACCTGGATCTGCGGCAAACAAAGTCCGGTTATCAAGCTGGTAGAGTAGTACCGAACCTCTTGCTGTACCAGTCCCAGACGAGTCAGTGGGTCTCCGCAATGTCCACACTGGGCCCATCCACTGACTCCAGCCGTTGGTTTGAGACATCCCGGGGAGAGCATACATAACCGCTCCACACTTGCAATCACTCCCAAGGCCAATCCTCTGGTAAGCTCCAATCAGATGCCGGTATCGATCAACACCCGATCCTGCATATCTGGCGACCACTGCATGGTGGGTGTGCTCTGAATACCTTCTGCCATCTTCCTCTGCCTCGTGTCTGGCGCGCAGCACACTGAACACTCTCTACTGGGGCGTAGCTCCACCCTAAACTTGTTGGTTCAGCATGCGAGGAACTGTAACCATACATTTTCAAAGTGCACCAGAGTGACACCTGGTGGCAGACACTGTTGAATTGCAGGCTAACTCGGCAGCAGTCACCATTGACACAGGAAAGTGTCTCCATTGCGATGTCCTACCATAAGGGACTGACACGTGCAGAACCCGTCAACGACACCCCCTTGTGTCTGTGTTATTAAGGGCAACAGTAGACATCCACAATCTCACTCCCCACTCTCAACCGTGTCTAGCAGGACAATGAAGCTTTTTTTTTTTCAAACAGTGTGTGATGTCTGCGCCATGCAAAGCGTCAGACATATTTGTAATCCATTGGGTGCAATCGCCCGCAGTGGTTGCCACAGACGACAGCATATGGTTACAGTCACTGAGTTGCAGGATTTGCTACCGTTGTGAGTGTCCATGAATACAACTGGGTGCAGGAGGCACACAGGCTGCGCTGATCCTGGATGGTTGCTATGGGCAACAGCAGTTGGCAACAAGCTGGGTTTGGTTGCTATGCAATGACCTGTAACAAAGTCACTTTTTTTATTGAAGTATCAAAGAATAAGTACAAAGTTGTATCAAGGTGTACATTGCACTATCAACATAAGTGCATTATAAACAAACATAAGGAAAACAAAAACAAAAAACAAACAGGTTTAAGTGATAGAAGAGTGTTCCCAGAAACTAGGCACATATATGCATTAGTTTAAATCTTTATGGTGTATGCGATAAACATACTGCGGGAAAGTACCCAAAATCCTGCGAGTAGTTTAGAATATATAAACAGGCAACGTAGAATTAAATTAGGTTAGGAATAGGGCATATTTGGTAATATGGGGGTCCCGAGTTCCGAAAGATCCCATGGTTCCCATATTTTATTAAATTGGGGGATACAGTCATGAACCGAAGCCGTCAAGAATTCCATTGTCCGAATCTCAGCCACTAAATGTAGAAACCCGGACCATGGGGGGAGGTGTGTTGGATAACCAGAACAATGGGATAATCCTCCTGGCGGCTAGCAATATATAGGTTATCAATTTGTTTGTGTTTTTTGATACCCCCGAGGGGGGAAGACCCAAAAGGAAATTCAAAGGATCCAACAGAAGAGACACCCCAGTTACCTTTTGTAAAAGTAAATGCACATCATTCCAAAAAGGTTGTATCAGGGAACATTGCCAGAAGATATGAAATAGTGAGCCTATATCAGTTCCACACCGCCAACAGAGCTGTGAAACTGAAGGATCATACTTATGGATTACATTGGGAGTTCTGTACCAAAACATGAGAATCTTGATGGTTGTCTCCCTCTGAGTGACACATTTAGAAGATTTAAAGGTAGAGGACCAAATCCTATCCCACATTTGTATTGTGACAGGACGGCCCACCAGCTGAGACCACTTGCGCATGTAATAGTGTAATGTTTCCGTAATTGGAGACGGCTCATGGAGGATACGATAGATACATGAAATTAAGTGCAATTGATTGGGGCCTTGAGCACACAAGTGTTCAAAAGTAGTTGGTTTATCTAGGGTCAGGGATGGCGATTTAGAATGAAAGAAATGTCTAACCTGTAAGTAGAAGTGGAAGAGGTTTGATGGTAAATCAAATTTCTCTCTCAAAACTTCAAAGGAATGCAGCTTCCTCGTTATAGGATGAACTAGGTTCCGCAGCTGGAAGAGATGTACATTTATCCATGGAAAGATCCTGCCCAGGGACATACTATCTGGAATGAGGGGATTAAGTAGTACATTTACAAGAGGAGAGCAGGGGGACATGAGAGGGTAACGTTTGAGGCAATTACGCCAAATGGTTAAAGTTAGTGCCATTGGGCCAGTGCACTGACGTTTATAAATAGGGTCTAAAACAGGGGGAGCACCCCAAACCAAAGAGCTCGGGTGAACCGGATAAAGTACCCCCTTCTCAATGGCAGACCATTGGTTAGGTGCATTTAAAGAAGTCCAAGAAGTGATGGCCCTTAGGTGTGTTGCATGATAATATTTAGTGATGTCTGGGGCTCCCAAGCCTCCTCTGGACCTAATGGAGAACATCACGGAGCTTGCTATGCGGTGGGCACCGCCATTCCATATGAATTTTAAAAAGGATCTTTGAAGTGATTTTAATTGTGAGGTGGGTACAGCTACTGGGAGAGTTTCGAAGTAATAAAGTAGCTTGGGTAAGATAGACATTTTTAACACGTTAATTCTACCCAATAGAGACAAGGGATATTTGGTCCAGGACGACAGGGACTTATTTATATCCAATATCAGAGGAGGGAAGTTAGTGCTATAAAGGGCGGAGTAGTGAGGGGTAAGTAGAATACCCAAGTGTTTAAGGGAGGTATTACACCATTTATAAGGGTATGATTCTTTGAGTTGAGATAGTAATAGCATTGGAATGTGTATAGGAAGAGCTTCAGTTTTTGAATTGTTGACTTTATACCCGGAAATAGCACTAAAAGAGGTCAATAATTTATGTAATGAGGGAAGGGATATCAGCGGGCTGGTGATAGTTAACAGAATGTCATCTGCAAATAACGATAATTTATATTCCCCCTGTCTCATCGTCACCCCACGAATATCAGGATTTACACGGATAGACTCGGCTAGGGGTTCTAGGCACAGAATGAAAAGCAGCGGTGATAGGGGGCAGCCCTGACGGGTTCCATTTGTCATGGAGAAGCTAGGAGACAAGAAGGATGACATTTGCACCTGCACTGAAACATTTGAGTACAAGGCCTCCAAAGCTTTTAAAAAAGGACCATCGAAACCATATATTTTTAAGGTGGCAAACATGTAGGGCCAACTTAGCCTGTCAAAAGCTTTCTGCGCATCTAGGCTCAAGATCAATGCCGAACGTGAGGTTCTATCTAAAAGGTCTATTAGGTCTATCGTTCGTCGAGTGTTATCTCCTGCGTGTCTACCAGGGACAAAACTCACTTGATCCCTGTGTATCAATTTGGGAATAAATGCGGAGAGTCGGGTAGCGAGTATTTTAGTAAATATCTTGTAATCCGAATTTAGGAGGGCTATGGGTCTATAGTTATCTGGGACAGAGGGATCCTTTCCAGGTTTAGGGATAACCGAAATAAACAACAAAGTCACTTTTGAAGGCAAACACACAGACCTTTTTCTCCGATGCATCCCAAACTTGGCAAAAAAAGGAAAAGTCTCCCCCGGCTGTTGGCGGTTGCTAGGGGGCGACGGCCAGCAGGTTAACTGTAAAGGCAGATCTCGGTGAGACCTCCATTTATAGTGGTACCCTCCTAAGGGCTGCTGATTTGGTTACTTAGCAATCTGCCAATCACCCTGCTGCCAGACTCCCCATGATCAGTTAAGACAATGAATAGTCAACTTGAATTGGGGAAAGGATGATATGAGTTGCACATAGCATTTAGCACATTGTACTCCCTACACCCCAGTCTCCTTCCTTTAAATAACTTTGGTGCAGATTGTTGCTTCTTCTTTCCTTGTACAAATCCTTTACTGCAAAACTACTGACACTCTATTTCTTCACTTCCATTGGGACAAGAAAGAATCAAGAATGAATAATTCCTCCTTGCAGACCATAATGGTATTGTCTATGCGAATCCAAGAGCCAGAAGCACACACACAGCCTCTCGCCGATGGCCCAAAGAATCAGACAGCCACACAGTCTTTGGAAGGTATTACTATTGTGCTAACCAGGCCAGAGATAACTCGGTACCTCTACACAATGGCCTGACACGTGGTAATGGGTGGACTACTGCTTTCAGCCAGTCCATGACTATCAGCATTCTGCACTGACCTTTCTTTAAGCGGAATAATAGTTCTGTGTCCCCGGTCACAGAACACTGCTCTACCCTCCTCCGCTTGACTGCTACTTCCTCCATCCAGATCTCCTCAAGCATGCAAGTCCTGGTTTCCCCGGTCACAGCAGCTTGATACTTCTTGGAGACGAAGATCTTATCTTGGACTCCCTCCTAGCGGTTCCTCCATCCCTCCTCCGCGCTCGGCGCATCCCCACATGGGGACTCCCGGAACAGCAACTCAATACTCTATTCTGTCTGTTCCTGCTCTCCAGAACTCCTCCCTGGCAGCATATGACCTCAGCTTACATGGGAGGCCTGCCCCCTGCCAATACCAAAGGGTAATTGGTCAGAGCTCCTCATATGAGCTGCCTGCCACTCAAACATCAGCTTCAACCCCTCTTCCAGAACAATCCTTCTGAAAGCAGGGGAGGCACCTCTGAGTCAGAGTACAGGTGGCCACACCCACCACTGCACTGAACACTCCCAGTCCCAAATCAAACAACCAAGCCCAACCTAAAGCACAGGCCTGGCTAAATTTACCCACACTTGGGCCCGGCCTGGCTAAATTTACCCGCACTTGGGCCCTGAGCTAAAGAAAATACTATTCTAGCACCTACCTTTAGGTAGAGGATGCTACACAAATAATATAACAGAATATGTAAAAAGGAAATCAAGGACACAAAAACTCAAAACGAACAACAGCTTGCAAAAGATAGTAGGACAAACCCCCAAAAATTCTTTAAATATATTAATAGTAAAAAGGTCAGGTCTGAGCATGTAGGCCCTTTACAAAATAATCTAGAGTGGGTGACTGTGGACAAAGAGAAGGCAAATGTATTAAATACTTTTTTCAGCTCTGTGTATACAAAGGAGCATGGGGGAGCTCATGTCCATAATTGGGGTGGTAGTGACACAGCCCCAAATGATCAACAATGGCTCAAAAGGGATATGGTCCAGATATATTTAGACAGTATAAAGGTGGATAAAGCACCTGAACCACATGGATCCTAAAAGAATTAAGCTCTGTAATTCCAAAGCCATTGTATCTAATTTTTAGGGACTCATTAATGACGGGAATAGTACCACTGAATTGGCGTAGGGTCAATGTGGTGCCTATATTTAAAAAGGGAACAAAGTCTTTACCATGTAACTATAGACCTGTTAGTTTAACTTCTATAGTCGGGAAAATACTGAAGAGTTTAAAAGACCACGTAGATGAGTTCTTGCTAGAAAAATATATTTTAAGCAACAGGCAGCATGGATTCATGAAAGACAGAAGTTTTCAAACAAACCTGATTTCTTTTTATGAGGAGGTAAGTAAAACCTTGGACAGAGGGGTGGCGGTGGACGTGGTATACTTGGATTTTGCAAAAGTGTTTGACACAGTTCCCCACACACAGCTCATGTGTAAGGTAAAGTCTACAGGTTTGGAAATATCAGTTTGTAAATTAGGAGATAGTGGAGTCTCCTTCCCCCTCCTTCCCTGCTGGTGGATGACCCTGAGCCTTGCTGCTGGGAACTGGAAGGATATCGTAACCTCGGGATTAACACTTTACGCTCGCACCCCTGCAGGGGTAGGGCGCTCTGGTGAGTGCAAACACATAAGGGGAATACTGTCACCAATGTCAGCACCTTTTATCTATGTCCTATTGTAAAGAGGATTTCTACACATTGGATGGAACATTATGTCACCTTTATGGACACTTTACCATATTTCTATTAGATAAATACACTATATATGTTTATATACAATGCACAGTTTGTTCTATATGGATTGATTAGCATTATTAATTCAACGAGTGATTGTTTTTTCACTTGCATATTGGTTTATATATATATTTTTGCACATATTTATTATATCTTTTGCACCTGCCACTTTACATCCTTAATAGAAAGGATAGTTTTGGTGGGATTTATACGCAGATGTCACTGCACTATTACACCCATCCACCATTTTTTCATATATAACAGAGCCATTCCCTATTTTATAGTGATTGTTTTTTCACACGCATATTGGTTTATAGTGATTGTCTTTTCACTAAAAAAACGCATATTGGTTTATATCTTTCTGCACATATATAGCACCTGCCACTTTACATCCCTAATAGAAAGGATTAGTCTTTGTGGGATTTATATGTAGATGTCACTGTACTATTACACACATCCACCATTTTTTCATATATAACAGCGCCATTCCCTATTTTATAGTTTTGCAATCTTCTCTTTTTCCCTACTACTCGCAAGAGGTACAGCAATGCCGCAGATCTTTCACAGATGTGCGCAGGAGGCTCCAATAAAAGAATATTCGGTTTAGCCTATTATATCCCAGCAGATTGAGGGTCGCAGATGGTGATTGGGCTTGTTTCTTTGATACCCCAGAGACGGCTGGGGTATCTTAAAAAGCTGAATTTCAAAATGTGAAAAACAAACTCGTGGCAATACCCCTACTTACACCTCCAACATTCCCAACAATACCGGAAGTATGGAATCAGGCCCATAATGCCCCTTCCTGTAACCCCTCAAAGCCTTATTCACTATAAAAGCCTTAGTAATGTCCTAGACCCCACCCAAATTAAACAAAAATGCCAAACCAGCCATCTTGTAATTCAAAGATGCAACAGACACCCCTTCTTCACAGTTCCTCCCAAAAATTAAAACAACGTATTGGCCTATCGTCACTGCTGGCACAACCACCAATGTCACTCATTAGCTCTAGCCACTCCCGCCAAACCCGCTCGTATGACCGCCAGGTGGATTCTGCTACCACCCGCTGAACCAACGACATCACAATGCCAGCACGAGCTTTCATAGACCACTGGGGCACAGAACCCAGATCAGCTCCACCTCCGGTGCCAACCGACGGAAAGTGTCCCACTGCAGGCAAGAAAGCGCACCAGCCACCCCATTCTAAACCCCCGGGATATGCACAGCAGATACACCAATATTCCATGTTAAACCCCGTAACACCAAATGACATAACAAACTAACTACCGGCAAAGACGATGCCGACAGAGAGTTAATTGCTTGTACAACTCCCATGTTATCGCAATGAAAACGAACCCTCCGGTTCTTAAAAAAAACACCCCAAAGTTCCACTGCCAACACTATGGGGAACAATTCCAACAACATTAAATTCCCGATAACGTGGACCTCGCCAACTCATCTGGCCACCGGTCTCTGCACCACCACCCCTGAAAATAAGCCTAAAACCTACCGACCCTGCAGCGTCCGTGAACAGCTCAAGCTCCCTCGCCTGTACCACAGGCACCGACCAGAACCACCTGCGGTTCTACTGCTCCAGAAACACCTAACACCTGCAAATCTTCCCTATGAACCCAAAATATCCAAACAAATTGATGCGGATTGACCGCCATGGCAGCCGACAGGCGTCTGCAGAACACCCTCCCCATAGGCATAATGTGGCACTCAAAGTTGAGTTTTCCCAACAATGACTGCAAGTCCCGCAACTTCACCTTAGAGCGGCGAGCCATGGCCCGCCATGACCCACAAAGATCTTCCAGCTTCTCACTTGGTAGCCGACACTCCATAAGATCAGTATCCATAATGATCTCCAAAAATTTTTTTAACACCGTCACAGGGCATTCCGTATTGTCCTGTGCCAATGGAACACCCCCCCCAAAAAAAAAAAAACGTGGAAAAACCTGTTAAATAGTGGCCAACAAAATAAGACAAGGCCAATTGTCCAGAGGGCCTATAACCAAAATCATCTAATTGCAAAATCGAGCAAAGACTCGAAAATCCTTGACCACCCATAGGCAGGCATCCGTCCATAGATTATTCTCCCTCCTAACAACACCCCAACAAACGCATACTATCCGGATGCACAGGCAACAACAAAAAGCCGACTCAATGTCGGTCTTTTAAGATCAACGCCCACCTGCCAAACCGCTGAACCCACCGCCCTGCCTTGCCAAAGGGTGCATAGGACACCGTATAAAGGGCAGGATCAATCGCGTCGTTTACCGGCCCACCCTTCGGGTGGGAAAGGTGATGAATAAGCCAAAACTGATTCAGTACCCCCCAACGGCGAAACCACCAAGACCCCCAATGGCAGCCTCGCAAACGGACCGGCCATCCTGCCCAAAAGATACCCCCTTCCGCAGTTTACTAGAAACCACGTCTGGATGTTCATAGGCTGATTGCAGGTTGCCTCTGCACTTCTGCCTTCACGTTGGGAATCGGGAACCCCTACTTAAAGCCCAACCACAGCATATGCGCCACTTCCCTGTTTGGATACTTACTTAGATACGGCGCCATGTTTTCCACTTTCACCGGCGTCATCCCTTTTTCCAGCATCGCCTGGCTTCCTCCCCTTCTTGAAGCATTTGGACAAGGGATGGGCACCTCTGCAGCCCTAACACTCATGGCGAAAACAACATGATCCCCCGAACTTGCAGTTGCCCTTGTTGAACTGCCAACAGCACCCCTTGTGCTTTTTTTGGCCAATGGCGAAGAGGCTTTGGCACCCCCAGCACCCACGCCCCCCATGAAAAGGCTATGGCGCGACCCTGGCCTGTGTCATGAGCTTCATACACAAGCCAATGTCTTTGTGGTCCCATCGCAAGGATGGTCTCACAGCCTTATGCTGCCAGAACTGCTCATCGTAACGCAGCCACGCAACGCCACCCCCCCATACACCCTCTGGGCCCCACTAATGGACCAAGACTACAGAATAAAGCTGAACAATTCTCCCAACGTAGTCACCCTTCCAAATCTTCTCCCTCACCTCCGACCTTAAGTGAGCACCAAGGGGACCCTCGTAGCAAACGTAGACCTCACATCGAGCCACGTTTGCCAGACGAACCCCATCCGCCGCCAACCTCCCCGGACTGGAAGCCCCATCCCTACTCACCTGGGAAACTCCAGCCACAGCCGGTAGAGAGGCGCTCTCCGCGTACTTACCTGCGAAGCCCCCCGCAGGGGGCGCTGCAACCACCCCGAAAATGTGCTCTCACCTGAATTAGAACCCACAACTTCACCTATATCAGACAAGATTGCGGCGGCAAGGGGCACAGCCACGATGCTCCTACTCACCATATCCCTACAGCCCGCTAACTGAGATGCCATTAATTGCTGCAACAACGCATCCCCAGAGCCCGATACTACAGCCCCACACCCAACGCCAAGACCGGTGCCGCCACTGGCCCACCCCTAACCGGACTACCCGATAGGACAGCGGGGGTGGAGGGGACACATACAACTAAGACACAGGAGAAGCAATAGACAAAGAAACAGAAGAGGACTTACCAGGCTGCCCAGGGGAAACCGACCAACCAGCCGTCATTCCGGATCCCCGCAGAGGCTCCGACAGGCCCGCTGCCGCACCAGGCACTTCTGCAGCTGAGTCCGTGAGTTCTCCTACCAAACATTGGTCCTCCTGGTGAGCAGGGGACGCTGTGGAAGCTGAAGGGGGCCAGGCACCCCGGGCGGCGTCAACCGGGGCCCGGCGGTCCACGCGGCTCTCCACTGAACTCCTCCTGCGCCGGGCCCTCTGCTTGCCAGCAGATGCTACTCTGGTACCAACGCCGTCCCCTCCAGGCCTCCGCTTCTTCCCGCGATGGCCACGGCTGCCCCACGGGAGGGGTCCGACCCAGCTCCATACTGCCTACTGCTCCAGGCTGCACCGTGCAGGGTGGAAGGCCCCGCACGTGCCGCTGTTGACTCCTGTTCCACTGCTGCACTAGGCTGCGAGGGGGACAGAGATGCCACCCTCCTGGCCGCCGCTCGACTTTTCTGTGGATTCCTCCCAGGCCCCCCAGCTGAATCAGGGACATACCGCTTAGCCTGGGGCGCTGGAGGGTCCGGGACCGGACTCCCTAGGTGGCGGCTCAACCTTTGATGCTGACCTAAAACGCAGGCCTAAAACGCCCTCTGCGCGAGCGGTGTGGAGGGTGAACGGAGCCGACCTACCTTCCCCAGGTAGCATCTCTGTTAGCCGCTCCGCAAACCATTGCGGCCTGTGCATTGCTTCTCCTGCACGTGCCTGAATGACTGGCTCTGCCCCCCCCGCCCCGACAGATAGACACAGGACACGCTGGCTAGCAGCGCCCTGTGTACAACTAACATTGCCATTTCCTGCACCTGATTTCCTGGTGCATCTATCCCCAGCATCCTCCAGTCATGTGGTCCCTACACTAAAGTTCCCTTGTTCCGGGACTTTCTTTACTGTTCTCTCCTGGAAGGTCAGAGGACTCAATTCTAAATTTAAAAGGGCCCCTTTATTTCAGTACTTGAAATCCCACTCTCCCCACCTTATCCTCTTGCAGGAAACACATCTCATGGGCAGTAAAATCATGACTAGGGTTGAGCTTCGTGTTCGAGTTGAACCCATGTTCAACTCGAACATCGTCTGTTCAACCGTTCGTCGAATTGCGAACGATATGGGCTGTTTGCGCCAAATTCGTGGGTATTTATTGAATTGCAGCCAATAATAATAATCACATAAAAAACAAGTCTAAGAAACGAAAAACAGAACAAGCAGCGAGCTCGTGGCCTAACGGCCCTTCTGGGATGCATGCACTGTCCTGTCACCATTTGAGGAGGCCACGAGGATGGTGAGCAGTGACAGTGCATGCATCAGTGACACTGTCACCCCTTGTCCACCTGTTGGAGCACACGCTGCGTGGAATAATGGACAGGGCACTTGAGGCAGAACAGAGGCAGGAAGAGGAGGACTTCCTTAGCTCTCAAGGCCCCCTTTATCCAGACAGTGTTCCTGCGTGCCCGCCGATCACACAGGAGGAGGAGGAGGATCATGTCAGTATGGAGGTGGAGCCTGGCACTCAGCATCAGCAGCAGTCTTTAAGGGATCATTTAGAGTCCAAAGAAACACATGGACTTGTACATGGCTGGGAGGAGGTGGCTGCGGATCATGTCGTCCTTAGTGACCCAGAGGACTCCAATATTGGCTGGCAACCCTCCTTGATCCACGTTACAAGGGTAAGGTTGCGGACCTTATCTTGCCGTCGCAGAGGGAGCAGAGGATGAAACATCTTCGGGAGGCCTTGCAGAAAGATCTGTGCAACGCGTTCCCAGAGACTGAGAGGTTACAAACTCCTGTTTCTGGACGTGTTGCTGAGGCTTTGGTCAGTCAAAGAAGGAGCAGTGGAGAAGGTGGCCGTCTGACCGATGCGTTCAGATAATTTTTTAGTCCGCAGCCCCAAGGTATGATCGATTCCAGCAACCATCGCCAGCGTCTGTTTTACATGGTGCAGGAATACCTAGGGGCAAGATCTGACTTGGACACCTTTCCCACCGAAAATCCTCTGGGTTACTGGGTCTTGAGGATGGATCACTGGCCAGAGCTTGTACAGTATGCAATTGAGCTACTGGCCTGTCCTGCATCCAGTGTTCTTTCGGAACGCACATTCAGTGCTGTTGGAGGCTTTGTAACCGATTACAGGGTGCGTCTGTCCACCGACTTGGTCGATCGACTGACCTTCATAAAAATGAATCAGTCTTGGATCACCACCAGATACCAAGCATCTGATGCTGATGTAACCGAATAATTTTTTTTGGAAATGTCAGATCCCTTCAAAGACTGCCTATGCTGATGCTGAGTGACTATCCTGTTATGCTGAGTAATTATCCTCTTCCTCCTCAATGATCATGCTGATAGCTTGTAAGGACTAAGACTAGGGCAGGTCCTGTTTAAGACCTGCCCTATCTATAAACCACACCCCTTCCTATTTAGGCTCAAACTTTTTCCTTTTAGAGCTCCACCTCTTCTGTTCTGTACATTAAAAGTGGGTACCAAGTGGCCTCGTCAGTGGCCATCAATGCAGCCTATTAGTGCCCATCAGTGCAGCCTTATCAGTGCCCATCAGTGCAGCCTCATCAGGGGCAACCGGTGCAGCCTGTCAGTGCCCATCAGTGCCGCCTATCAGTGGTCATCAGTGCGGCCTCATCAGGGGCAATCAGAGCAGCCTATTAGTACCCATCAGAGCAGCCTCATCAGCGCCCATCAGAGCAGCCTCATCAGTGCCCATCAGAGCAGCCTCATCAGTGCCCATCAGTGTGGCTTTATCAGGGGCAACAAGTGCAGCCTAATAGTGCAGCTCATAAGTGCAGACCATATCAGTGCCCATATCAGTGCAGCCCATATCAGTGCCCATATCAGTGCATCCCATATCAGTGCAGCCCATATCAGTGCAGCCCATATCAGAGCTGCCCATATCAGTACAGCACATATCAGTGCAGCCCATATCAGTACTGCCCATATCAGTGCAGCCCATATCAATGCCCATATCAGTGCAGCCCATATCAGTGCAGCCAATATCAGTGCAGCCGATATCAGTGCAGCCGATATCAGTGCAGTCCATATCAGTGCTGCCCATATCAGTGCAGCCCATATCAGTGCCGTCCATATCAGTGCCCATATTAGTGCAGCCCATATCAGTGCAGCCCATATCAGTGCAGCATATATCAGTGGCCATCAGTATAATAACTTCAATATTGAGCACTTGACACATGCATATTAGTAATGGTAACCTTCTGTCCTGGCCGCTGGCTGGGGATTCCCCTCATGGTCCTCTCTCTCTTTCTCCTCCTATCACCCCGGGCTGGAGAGAATATTCAGTGAAGTAAGCCGTGCGGAGGAGAGTGGGTGGAGCATTGAGCTCCGCCTCTGCCAGTCAGCCGGCCTGGCCAATCACCGGCTGCTTATGGGGGTGCTACTGCCAGTCCTCGACGCTGCCGCCCCACCCCCTCCTCGCCAGCCAAGCACGCTGAGCACAATATTTACAAGTGCTGTGCTACAGCAAGCCAGCCGCCGGGGCTGTATTTGTGCGGGAAGCGGCCGCAGGAACTGGGACTTGGGAAAACGGTATGGGGGGGCTTTTTTGCATGTAGGGGGCGGTTTTTTTGCTGCCCCCTACAAAGTGCCGCCCTAGGCCTGGGCCTTGTTGGCCTTGGCCAAGAAACAGCACTGCACGAGAGGGCAATACATCTCTTCCATTGCTGCTATAGAAAAGGAACAGTTGGCCACTACTCTCTCTCTGCACCACAGGTTATAATTCTGAACCTACCACTAGTGGTTTTGACCTTCTGATTGCTGCCCAGAGAGACCTACAACTCCATCTGACAGCGGTCACCAGACTCAACATGTACAAAAATAAGCAGCGTGTCTTTGAGCAGGGTGACAGGAACGGTCGACTGCTGGCCATGCTGGCCCAGCACAACCGACCTCTCGCTCTTATCTTTGAACTCGCTACCGCTGACGGCAAGACAGTGACCTCCCCCTCGGAAATTTTCTATAAGACATTATATGCTTCCGCTCTGCCCTCCAATTTTCAGCCGGGTGTTCTGAAGGATCTTTTGGATCCCTTGACGCTCGGTTGGCTCTCGAATGGGGAAAGTGAGGCGCTAGTTCAACCCTTCACAACTTTGGAGATCCTTAAGGCAATCCAGTCCTTCCCTTCTGGGAAGGCACCGGGCCCAGATGGTCTTCCGATAGACTTCTATAAGACACTTAGTGGATTGCTGGCACCACTTTTAGCCTCCCTATACACTCAGTGCCTTGCTGAGGAGAAGTTACATGTATCTATGACCATGCTTACCTGACCCTTATTTACGAACCCCCAAAAGATCCCAAATCCTGCACTTCTTACAGACCGATTGCTCTGTTGAACAATGATTTTAAAATCCTTACAAAGTTACTCGCTCTTAGATTGTATCCAATTTTATCTTCTGTGATAGATCTGGACCAATCGAGTTTCATATCCCATAGAGCCACGGATATCAATCTCCAAAGATTACAAACCAATATACATGTCTATCATCTCAACACAGGTTCCCAAACGGTGGCCTCGCTAGATATAGAGAAGGCCTTTGACACCGTTGAGCGGCCTTTTCTGTGGGAAACACTCTGTAGAATGGGTTTTCCTATGATTTTTATAAAATGGCTCCAAGTGATTTATAGTTGCCCCACCTCATTGGTGCGCTTGGGTGGCAGTCTTTCTCTGCCATTTCGGCTCTACCGGGGAACTAGGCAGGGCTGCCCTCTCTCTCCGACATTATTTGCTATTGCCATTGAACCAGTAGCTGAGGCAATTCACACCTCTTCACTCATCAAGGGTCTATATATTGGTTTGTTGGAGGAGAGGGTCGCCCTATATGCGGACGACACCCTGCTTTTTCTAAATGATACAGGTCCATCGCTACAGGGGCCCCTGCAGGTTTTAAATTCTTTTGCTATGATTACCGGACTCAGGGTCAATTGGTCCAAGTCTTTTTTTATTCCCGATTGATCAGGCAGCCAGAACTACGGCCCCCCTGGATATGCTCTTGCAGTGGGTAGATACTTTCAAATATTTAGGAGTGATAGTTTCTTCACAGACCTCCAATTTCCTTCCCCTCAATCTACTCCCGGTTTTACAAGAGGTGAGGCTCAAACTAAAGGCATGGAAGAGTTTGCCGTTGTCTCTACTGGGACGCATTAACTTAATCAAAATGAAAATTATCCCCAAGCTCACCTACCTATTCCGGCATTCTCCACAGTGGCTGCCTAAGTCTTTTTTTGCAAAGTTGAACCATATTTTTATCATTTCTTTGGGGTCCCAAGCCGCCCATATACAAACTAAGCACCTTAATGAGCAAGGTGGTATGGTATTTCTGGATTGTTACAAATATTTTTTAGCTGCCCAACTGGTGACTGTGGCCTGGTTGTTAAATCCGAATCGGTTTAACTCATCCACAACTTTAGAGGCCACAGTGGTTGGGTCCTTGGAGGCGCTTAAATTCCTGTCTTACAGAGGACCGCAAGCCCCCTAGGAATTGACCCCTTTAATGCTCACCACCCTGCGCAAATGGAGGGGGGGACTAGCTAGTAAGGGCTACCAAAAAACAGCTGTTTCCCCTTATACACAGATTTGGCTTAATTCCAACTTATCGCATATCTACAAGATGTCAGACCCCTATGCATGGACTAAGTATGGTGTTCAACTGATTTGTCAAATCAGTCGCTAATCCCTCTACCTCAACTCTCCTCCATGTATAGTATACCTGCCCATTACCATTTTCGGCATTTACAACTTTACCATGACCTTGCTGCACAATTTCCACGGGCCACCTGCATGGTTGTCCAATCGGGGCTGGAATGAGTACTCCGAACGGAGTGTGAGGAGAAGCCCGCTTCACACTTATATTCTCATCTAGTATTTGCATCACTATTGCCTTTAGAGGGGCTCCGGACCTGCTGGCAATGTGACGTCAGAGAAGTACTTACCGAGGCCGAGATGCAGAGAGCGGTTCACCCTTGCTACTAAGCGCAGTCTGCCCCCTGGAGGTGGTACAGGGGGTGAATGGCACAAAGAGGCACAGGCTACCCAGCAGACAGGAGTGGACTTGTGTGGTGATCCTTGTAGGGATGAGAAGCTGTGCAGAGACTGGCAAACAGGATGACTTGCTGGAGGAGAACAAGCAGAAAGTCCAGAACCAGGCTGAGAGTCAAACATAGAAGATCAGTAAATCCAATCACAGGCTGAGCAATGGTGTCTGGGAGACAAGGCAAGTCCAGGTCACAAGCAGAGGGTCAAGGCAAGGAGACAGGGGATAAATCCGGGTCACAGGCAGAGGGTCAAACACAGGAGATAGGCGGAATCTGTTTAACAAGCCAAGGGTCAGGTCCAGGAGAAGAGCAGAGGAGTCAGTAGCAATCCGGGTCACAACAGGTAATCAGGCACAGGAAACAGGATCAAGTTTTTTAACAGGAAGCTGAAGACAAACCAGCAATTTGTCTGAGCACAAGAGCAACTTTTATAGGCCAGCCCAAGGGTCACGTTGGGCGTGCGCCTGTGCGCATGTGCGTGCGTCATAGCGCTAGGCTGTGAATGCGCGTGCACCGGAGTGCTGTTCCACCGCGCATGCGTGCAGGGACAAGGCTGGTGTGACTGGAAGGATTATTCCTCTGACACATCCCTGCATTGGACAATGATGATTGGGACGATGTGTGAGATTTCCCCTTCCGTTCCTTGGTCTCCATACATGACCATCTTGTACAATTTAAAATAGTACATAGAGCATGCTTTACTCCTTATAGGCTACATAGGATGAACGCAGATATCTCACCGGAATGCTGGCAGTGTGGTACCTCACCAGGAGATTTCATGCACATCTTTTGGCACTGTTCCAAGGTCAGGAAATATTGGGAGGAGGTTCTGGCTCTGCTTGATCTGGTCGCCTCCATTCCAATTCAGCCCTCCATGGAGGTTTGTCTACTGGGTCTGGTGGAAACTATAGTACCAACTGTTGCTAAGAGAACACTTATCGGGTTACTTCTCTTCTATGCCAGGAAAAACATTGCTATGCAATGGAAGAAACCCTCCCCCAGTCTCTGTCCCTGTGGAAACAACTAGTAAACAATAGTCTCCCCCTGTACAAGGATACGTACATGAACAGGGGCTGTCCCACAAAATATGACAAGGTTTGGCGCACATGGCTAGCCGAACCATTGACAGCTTAGGATGTGAAGTGAGTTCATACCTTTTTTTTCTGTGAACCCCAAGTCTCGGGCGAATACAAGGTATATCTGTGGTCACAATCTTCCCTATGTTAATGTAATGGTTAGAGGAGGTTATGCTGAGCAAATGATATAAGTGGCACCACTCTACTGTAGGGTACATCCATTATACTCATGCTCTCATCCTGAGATGTGTTTATTCATAACTATTGGTTGCAACAGATATCTGATATGTTATTTTCTCTGTTAACTTATTTTGTTCTGTTTTTTGTCTGTGCTATGTATAAAACTGCAATAAACAGAATTTAAAAAACAAAAAACGTATTGCCCATGGGAATATACTTTGCAGTGAGTTCACATACAGTCTTTTTGAAGAATTCCCATTTCTGTTCAGTGTTCATCAATGCCAATATTCCCTCCCAGTCTAAGTCTCGGAGAGCAACCCTCATCATTGGAAAATTTGCTCTCTTAACTGCTTAAGATCCATGCTATAGCCGAATGACGGCTACAGCGTGGACCTGATGTACCGGGAGGACGTCCTCCCATGCCTGAGCGGCCTGCGCGCCTCCTGCAGGGCACGCGCGACGCGCTCTGTGATCAGCGAGTCTATGAGACTCGCTGGATCACAGATCGGAGTAAGGGGTCGAACCCGACCCCTTGCCACGTGATCAGCTGTCAGCCAATTACAGCTGATCATGTGATGTAAACAGAGCCGGTAATCGGCTAATTTTTCTCCCCGCGCTGACAGCGTGAGGAGGAAAAAAAAAAATCCGATCACCGGCGGCTGTGAGAGGGACATCAGTCCCAATCATGGAGAGCTTCCGCCAGCTCCTCAGTGCCCACTTGTGCCACCTGCCAGTGCCACCTAGCAGTAGGCAACAGTGCCGCCTACCAGTGCCCACCAGCGCCACCCATCAATGCCCACAGTGCCACCCATCAGTGCCCACAGCGCCACCCATCAGTGCCCACAGTGCCACCCATCAGTGCCCAAAGTACCACCTATCAGTGCCCACAATCAGTGCCTCAACAACAGTGCTGCACATTATTATTATTATACAGGATTTATATAGCGCCAACAGTTTACGCAGTGCTTTACAATATAAAAGGGGGACAATACAGTTATAATACAATAAGATACAAGAGGATTAAGAGGGCCCTGCTCATAAGAACTTACAATCTAATAGAGTGGGGCAGGTGGTACAAAAGGTTGTAACTGTGGGGAATGAGCTGATGGAAGTGGTAAAAGATTAGTTAGAGACGTTATAGGCTTTCCTGAAGAGATGAGTTTTCAGGGATCGCCTGAAGGTAGCAAGGTAACATCAGTCCCACCTATCAGTGCCCATCAGTGTCACCTACCAGTGCCCATCAGTGCCCATCAGTGCCCATCAGTGCCACCTATCAGTGCCACCTATCAGTGGTACCTATCAGTGCCCATCAGTGCCACCCATCAGGGCCCATCAGTGCCATCTTATCAGTGCCCATCAGTGCAGCCTATTAGTGCCCCCCAGTGCAGCCTATCAGTGCCCATCAGTGCCGCCTCATCAGCGTATATCAATGAAGGAGAAAAATTACCTGTTTGCAAAATTTTATAACAAACTATGAAACATTGAATTTTCCATCTTTTTTTGTTTGTTTAGCAAAAAATAAAAATCCCAGCTGTGATTAAATACTACCAAAAGAAAGCTCTATTTGTGTGAAAAAAATGATAAAAATTTCATACAGGGTACAGTGTTGTATGTTCGCGAAATTGTCATTCAAAGTGCGTCAGCGCTGAAAGCTGAAAATTGGTCTGGGCAGGAGGGGGGTTTAAGTGCCCAGTAAGCAAGTGGTTAAAGGTATGTGTTTTTATATTTACAGTATGAGCTTGTTGCTTACAGCTAACATTAGATGAAATCATGTTATGTTCACTGCTACCCAGATAGACTAAAAAGAGACCCTCTGGTGGGACTTTGAAGGGCAAAAACTCCAATTGAGCATATGACAATTGAGTATGATAATAATATAATATTTAATATCATAAAATATAAAAAGACAGAGTTGACTATGTCTAGCAAAAAACAATTGGACAGGTACATAAATATTGTGTATCAATGCTCATGAAATCACAACTACTAATTTGAGAATCACTCTTTTGGACACATGAACAGAGTGATACCCAACGCGCTTCCAGGTCGTGCGTTCATCAGGGGCAAGTGGTGCAGGTATCTATGATATCATGTACGAGTAGGTATCTTGTCATGCATTCATCAGGGGCAAGTGGTGAAGGTATCTATGATATCATGTACATGTAGGTATCTTGTTGTGTCACATCAAAGGTTTAAAAACAAGGAAAGTATGGCTCTGCTGGCTCTGAGCCCTCCAAGGAGATTGAAGACAAGGCAGCCGACCGACTTACGACCAAAAAGGGGGGCGAAGCAGGAAAGCCCAACCCTATGGGGAACCCACACAAAAAGATTAGAGAATTGAGGATCTCAATAGCTTAACATCCAGGGATGGATAAAGAGTTCCAGAGCATGGGAGCAGGGAGCCACACTGTGGACCTATATGTGGATATGGTTTATTTGAAGGGAATAAATGTAGTTACACTTTAGTCCGTGTCCAGCTGGATAGACAATAGAGGTTCACATTGCATGCATGGATATTTGGGTATGCCTTAACTATAGATGTCCACAGGTATGGGGAGACTTGCTCTCTGTCTTGCTCTCTGTCACCAGTAGTTCTTTTATATGTACATTAGTAATAAGCTCTGCATGGTTTGAGATTACCAGGTCCAGCAGAGCATCATTCCTAGTCAGGGCATCTATGAACTATACCATAAAATTGTCTTGAATTAGGTTTATACATGTTTGCCCATTCCTGCAGGGCCATTACTCCAGTCAATTTCCAGGTTGTTAAAATCCCCAATTATTATCATTGTCCCTTTGCAGCCCTTTCTATCTGTGCAAGGAGCTGAGTCTCCACCTCCTCATTAACACTGGGAGGTCTATAACAAACTCTATGGTTGTACCTGTGTGTATACATGTGTCTCAGTGAGTGTTTGTGTAATTATGTGTGTGTACATGTGTATGTGTACATGTGTTTGTATGTGTGTGTATGTGTGTACGTACAGTACATATGTGTTTGTATGTGTGTGTTTGTTTATATGTATGTGTGTATGTTTGTTACTTTTAATCCTGACCCCCTATTCCTGTACTATCAGAACTGCTTTTTTGGGGCTTGTTCATAATAGCAGCAAGAACTGCCGCTCCTCTGAAAAGCAATCCAGGCTCAGATCGCTTTTCAGAGGCATTTGACATTCGATAAAGAGGCAATATGTTGCCTCCTCACCACCTGTTTTAGCCCCCTAAATGCAGCATCACCACACAGCAACCGCGTGCAATGGACACAGTTGCGGGATGATTGCAGTGCAGCCCCATTCTCCCTGGGTATACTTCCAGCCATGAGACACGTCAGGGTGGAGTCACACACACACACACACACTACCACATATGTGCAATTGATGGTCGGCTATCTTGCTCCCTGGAAGAACAATCCCTTGTACCAATATGCTTGTTTTTAAGCTACTTATAGAGCTTTGCTTCCTGGCGTTTATCCATTCATCTCTATGGCACATATTATCCAGTGACAGGCGAGGATATCTGGGAGGCCTGGATCTCTGGCTTGGTTATTGTAAACAAAGCACAATAGACCACTCTTATTAGGGGGTCACACGTCCTCTGGTAAGTGAGGTTGTGATTTTGGCTGGTGACACTTATGCCGTGTACACACGACTGGACTTTTCAACCGAACTGGTCCGCCGTAATGAATCCGTCGGACAATCTGACCGTGTGTGGGCTTCATTGGACCTTCAGCGGACCTTTTCGGTCGAAAATCAGATGGACTTTAGATTTAAAACATGTTTCAAATCTTTCCGACAGATTCGAGTCCGGTCGAAAAATCAGTTCGTCTGTATGCTAGTCCGACAGACAAACACCGACGCTAGGACAACTATTGGCTACTGGCTATGAAATTCCTTATTTTAGTCCGGTCGTACATCATCACGTTCGAATTGGTGTTGATGGTGTGATCGTGTATAGACAAGTCCGATTCGACGGAAATCCGTCGGAAGTCCGTCGAACAGTCAGTCGAAAAGTCAGTCGAAAAGTCAGACGGGATTCAGTTCGTCGAAAGTCCGGTCGTGTGTACATGGCATAACTCTATCTTACCTTCATTACTTTCACGGCATGAGGGACTCTTTCATCCTGATTGCTTATATGCGATTGCACAGATTGCTTGTGAACATTTCTATGGAATTGCACTTCTATGAACTCATTAGGTTTTTGGAATAATTTTGTGACTGTTCATCACGTGTCTTTCTTTATTTAGTGCTACACTATTTGCTTTATGTTTTAAATGGATTGCAAAAATCACCAGCGCTAAACTGTGGTTGTGTGTGGTATCACAATGGATACAGTGGGGACTGAACCCAGTGCAGTTGAACAATGACCATAACTGGAGGATATGGATGACACAATACACAACAAAGGATGTCAGCGCTCAATGGATTGGAATGGAAAAAAGTCTCTCAGCAGCAATACCATGCGTAAACAATTTATTTAGTGATATTCATGTAAAAACCCACATTTTTTGTAGAGGGCATTCAGGTAGGTCCTCTACATGCAAAATTGGCTCTTTTTGCAGATGACTTGCTTCTATTTGTAACAAAACCTCTTTCTTCTTTTCCTTCTATACTTTTAGAATTTCAGAGATTTGGTGAAGTCAGTAATTTTAAAGTCAACTATAGTAAATCAGAACTTCTCAATATATCTTTATCACAATCAAGTATGAAGTGAATATGGAGAACTTTTCTTTTAAGACCTGCCCAGTGTCGGTTCAATATCTAGGGATTAGTATACCAGCTTCAACGTCACAATTATACTCCTTAAATTTTCTCCCGATGCTTCACAAAATTCAAATGGCTTTGACATCTTATGCATTTAAGAGACTTTCATGGTTCAGTAGAATTACCACCCTTAAGATGGATATACTGTACTTCCTCACCTTTTATATTTGTTTCAAACTATTCCAATCCATCTCCCGGCCTCGTACTTCCGTAAAATTCACCGGCTATTTTCCAAGTTTATATGGAACTCAGCCCGGCCTAGAATTAGTTTTGGGACATTATCCCTTCCGAAAAATCAAGGTGGGGTAGGGGTGCCAGATGTCTATCTATTATAAAGCAACCATATGAACACGTATTATTGATTGGTTTCACCACTTCCCATCTAAGCTATGGGTACAATTGGAAGGTCACATAAATCCTATAGATCTCTGTGCTCTTCTGTGGACTTTTCCTGTTCTACGAAAGTGCCTCTCAATTCCAGCAGATCTTACTAGGCAAACACTACACATATGGGATCGCATGATACCCATCTATAGAATATCAAAACAATTTAGCCTCACGACCCCCTTTTTTGGAACATCAGATTTTTTACCAGCCTTTCATTCATCTGTGTTTGGCCCCTGCTATAAACAGGAACACAGAAGAATTGTTCAGGTCCTTCAGTCGGAACCATTTTTAACAGTAGCCTCTTCATCTACCATGCTTTCTTACAATCCCACGCAGTGGCTACAGAGGCATTAAGCTTTGTCTTATATACGATCTATTCCATCAAAACAAGACATTTATGCCAAGCCACTATCACATTCGGTCTCTGTACTATACTCTATTCTTTTGATATCAATCTATCCAGATCTTCCCCCATATACACGGAAATGGGAAAAGACCTCCAACAGACTTTAACTTCATCATTTAACCAGGATATAGCCGATATCTGTTGGCATTACCATGATTCAAAGGGAAATATGATCCACATCTGGTGGGACTGTCCCCCGGTGAGAAAGTTTTGGAAACATATCTTTGATTTATATGGTAAACTAGATGATACAACTATCCACCACGCATCACCCAGAGCGGATCTCTTAACTATGATTCCAGGATCTTTAAAGACAGCGAAGGAGAATGTGCTTAGACACTTTCTCGCTGCACCTAGAGCAGTCATTCCGTGACATTGGAAATCAATGACAGTACCCTCCCTGGGGGAATGGGCACTTGAATTAGACTATATTAGAAATCTAGGTCTGTTGGCTCAGGAAATGGGAAGAGAACAGTTTTCTCATACTTGGTCTGTTTGGTCTAAGTTTCGACATTCATCTGACTTTCTAAAATGGGTTAAGGGAAATCCTACCACTGTTTAGCTATGTTGGAGAGAGTATAAGCCCGGGTTCACACCTATGCGAATTAGATGTGCGTTTCCGCACATCTAATTCGCATAGCAGGAGAATGTGACTGGCTCCCTATGGAGCCGGTTCACATATCTCCGGGGCGGCTGCGGTGCACACTGCACAAAAACGCTGTGCGTCTTTGGCTGCGTTTCAGGGCCGAATTCAGGCATAGAATCGGCCCTGATTCGTCCCTGAAACGGTGAACAGGGACGCACAGCGCTCCTGTGCGGTCCGCAGCGAATTATGGTGTGAACCCGGGCTAATTGTTTTTGTTTTCAAAAATTAGTTTCCACTCCCCCCTTTTTTTTTTTCTTTTCTTTTCTTTTTTTTTTTTTTTTGGAATGATGGATTGTTTATACTATAATCACAACATCCGATCTGTTTTATAAGCTAATATGGAGCACCTTTTTTACTTTAGATGGGGAAGATATGGGATTGAAGGAAGGTATACATTGTACCCTGAAAGTATATGTAGATGTTTCCATATATACACCTGTTTTGTATAGGGTATATTCTTGTAATATTTATATATAAATTAATAAAATAATATTGAAACTAAAAACCACAATCCCAGTGTCAGTGCAATAAGATTGATGGGAGAGATGAAGGTATGATATAAAAAGGCTTACAGTGTCGCTGGAGGTCCCCAGAGCAACAAGGAGCTGACGGCTTCCACAGATGGAAATAGCCTGGCAGTGAGGGAGGCGCCAATATCCCTGCTGTGCTGTGCCGGACAGAGGATACGCTCACCGGCGTGCTGTGAGTAGCTGGGCATGCTGGTGATGGAGGAGGGGGAGACAGCGGTTCGCTGAAGATGGAACTCTGTTCTCCATATTTGTCAAAGCGCATGCACGCGAAACACGTTGTCACGGCAACCGAGAAGCTTGCGGGTTATGCTGGTCTCCGAGCCCATTCAGCTATTACAGCTTCACGCCTTCCACATCAGCCCCCCTGACTTTGGTTCCCTCCTCCCGGCTTCCATACCTTGACCAGGATATCTCCACCTACACCCAGAAATAGCTACATGCCTGCCTGCAACCACCAGTGGAGAGTGGCTTGCCATCCATTTGTGGACCGCGGCTTCACCCCATCCCCTGTCGGCGCTCCAGCCGGATTGGCGTGCTGGCACGTGGAGAACGGAGTTCCATCTTCCGCAGACTGCTGTCTCCCGCAGGTCCGGATTTGTCACAAGGCCACCGAGGCCAGGCCTCGGGGCGGCAGTGGTGCAGGGGCGGCGCCGCTCCTGCGGCGACCGGCGACTCCGCGACCGCCCCCCCTTTCGGGCAGCCCATTAAAGCCTATTAGGGGCATTGGCACCGATGCCCATAGAAAAGATGGCCACGAGCCGACCACGCAACTGCACATGCACCGTTCTGAAGCCGGCCGGGCTCGGGAAAGCTCGTACGTGCTCGGCTGGGCGGCGCATGCACTGTAGCGTGATTACGCTGCCCGGTGCCATTTTTGAAAAAATCGTAGGTAGTAATGTGGTGCGGCGGCGGGGGAGAGAGATGACATCTCTCATTGCCCGCACCGCTGTTCCTCCATCTGATGGCAGGCAGCATGGCAAATGACATCCCCAGCTGGTGGCAGGCAGCATGGCAAGTGACATCCCCAGCTGGTGGCAGGCAGAATGGCAAGTGACATCCTCATCTGGTGGCAGGCATAGTGGCAAGTGACATCCCCATCTGGTGGCAGGCATAGTGGCAAGTGACATCCCCATGTGGTGGCAGGCAGCGTGGCAAGTGACATCCCCATCTGGTGGCAGGCAGCGCGGCAAGTGACATCCCCATCTGGTGGCAGGCATAGTGGCAAGTGACCTCCCCTATCTGGTGGCAGGCAGCATGGCAAGTGACATTCCCAGCTGGTGGCAGGCAGTGTGGCAAGTGACATCCCCATCTGGTGGCAGGCAGCGTGGCAAGTGACATCCCCATCTGGTGGCAGGCAGCGTGGCAAGTGACATCCCCAGCTGGTGGCAGGCAGCATGGCAAGTGACTACCCCATCTGGTGGCAGGCAGCGTGGCAAGTGACATCCTCATCTGGTGGCAGGCATAGTGGCAAGTGACATCCCCATCTGGTGGCAGGCAGCATGGAAAATGACATCCCCATCTGGTGGCAGGCAGCGTGGCAAGTGACTTCCCCATCTGGTGGCAGGCAGCGTGGCAAGTGACATCCCCATCTGGTGGCAGGCATTGTGGCAAGTGACATCTCCATCTGGTGGCAGGCATTGTGGCAAGTGACATCTCCATCTGGTGGCAGGTATAGTGGCAAGTGACATCCCCATCTGGTGGCAGGCAGCGTGGCAAGTGACATCTCCATCTGGTGGCAGGCAGTGTGTCAAGTGACAAGAGATGGTGGCAAGTGACACGCTCAGGGCTCCCAATGATTCTGCATTATGATAAGTTGAACTATTTCATTTTATATTACAATGTAATGATAGAAAAAATATTTTTCAATCATCCTGACACCATACCAACCATGGTGCTGGGGATGATTGAAGCACTAACACCAGCGATTGCCCTGAAAAATTGCCAACGAAAAATCCTTACCCCTTGCGCACTTACCCTGAAGTATTTTCAGTCTGTACAATTAAAGCCAGTTATTTTCAGTGTTCTCATGTGTGGAGAGGAGATATGTTTATAATTGATCTATTGTAGCAGTCATCGATAAAGGACGTGAATGGTGGTGTGTGTGTGTGTGTGGGGGGGGGGGCCGCATTGAAGGACTCGGCCTTGGGGCGGCAAAGGGAGTAAATCCGGGCCTGTGTCTCCCCCTGCTCCATCACCAGCATGCCCAGCTATTCACAGCGTGCCAGTGAGTGGATCCTCCGTCCGGCACAGCGCAGCAGGGATATTGGCGCCTCCCTCACTGCCAGGCTATTTCCATCTGTGGAAGTCATCAGCTCCTTGTTGCTCTGGGGACCTCCAGCGACACCATAAGCCTTTTTATATCATACCTTCATCTCTCCCATCAATCCCTTTGCACTAACACTGGGATTGTGTTTTTTACATGAACATTACTAAATAAATGGTTTATGCATTGTATTGCTGCTGCTGAGAGACTTTTTTCCATTGCAATCCTTTGAGCGCTGACATCCTTTGTTGTTTATGTTTTAAATATCAAGTGTCTAGACATTTTGCGCAGCTGTTGTTTTATTCTATTTGGTTATTTGTTTTACCGTTTTGCGCAGACATACATTTTTGTTTTATACTTCCAGCCATGGCCATATAATGTGTACATCCCCAGCTTCTGCCTCTGCAGCTAAAGGGGGAGCAGTAGGGGGTGGTAAAAACATCTTAACTGTGTGTTTTTACTGCCCCCAACCTCACATGTGAACAAGCTCTTGGTTCACATCTGTGCTGCTGTATGCTACGTGTAGGGCAGCTCATTCATTTCAGTGGGCTGCCCTATCTGCAGAAATGTAGGGAAAAAGTCCCTGCCCCTCTTTTTTTAAATTGTGCTGCACCAAAAACCCAGTGTTTTTCAATGTGTGGGGTATCCTTAAAAATGAATAGCACCCTTAAAGAGCAGAGCATTTTTTTTTTTACTGATTTTTTGTGTTTTTACTGCCCCCAACCTCACACGTGAACAAGCCCTTGGTTCACATCTGTGCTGCTGTATGTTACGTGTAGGGCAGCTCATTCATTTCAGTGGGCTGCCCTGTCTGCAGAAATGCAGAGAAAGAAGTCCCTGCCCCTCTTTTTTTTAATTCTGCCGCACCAAAAACCCAGTGTTTTCCAATGTGTGGGGTACCCTTAAAAATTAATGGTGCCCTTAAAGAGCAGAGCATTTGTCTGTGTGCCAGGTAGGATTTTGTTTGCGTTCCGTGACTCGCGGTAACGTAAACCATGCCTTGGACAGGGTGCCTCGAGACTGAAAATTCTTTTAACGGGTGCTCTGACTGAAAAGGGGTTAAGAAACAATGCTCTTGAACACAGACTTCATAAGAGAGGATATGGTTATAACCATGTCTAATAAGGAGCAAGACATTAGAACTACCATTTCCACATGGGGAACAGTCCAATCCAGAGTCAGCCCCCCCCCTTTTACCATTATAAGGCCTCAGATGCAATCATTAGTCATTATTTAGGCTAGGTTCACATTTATGAGGTTGTGGTTGATGTGGTTTTCAAGCACGTTTTGTATTTTTGAGCATGCGTTTTTGCATGCGTTTTTTCATGTGTTTTGCTTTTTATTTCTCCTTAACAAACTGTGAATAACTGTAGGTCTGATACGGGTTTTAAGGGGAATCCCACACCCAGTTTTTTTTTTTTAAATGGCATGGGGTCCCCCCAAAATTCATACCAGACCCTTATCCAAGAATGCAGCCTGGAAAGGGGGGGGTGCGAGCCCCTCCCCCCTTATGACCCATACCAGGCCACATGCCCTCAACATGGGGGGGTTCTTTTGGGGCAGGGGGGATCTGCCCCCCCCCCCCCCAAAGTACCTTGTCCCTGTCAGGAACCATAAACCAGGCAGAGACAAAAAATGCAGTTAAAATCACACCATTAATAAAATAGAAGAAAATAACACAGTACAGCAATGTAGTCAAAAACTAAAGCCATAGTCTGGATGCCAGAGCTGGTAATCAAACGAGCCAGGGTCAGGAAGCCAGAAATTAGCATAGTAAGGAGCCAAAGCTGGAACAGGTATCGGAAGAGAAGTCAGGTCATACACAGGAACACATAAGCACACATATAAGCTTACTTGATGTTATAAGTTTTGCCTGGCTGCTGTCCATCTTTTTTCACAACTTCTTGGAAACCCTGTATGCTTTGCAGCTTCTCCTCTTTTGTATAAGTATATGTACTACATGTCCCATGGTACCATGATGCCTGCAAGCAGATATGGCTGTACTGACACTGCCTCCTGAAACTCCTCCTCTCAGCACCCCTGTAGTTCAGAAGGCAGGCTCTATGAATTTTGTGACACAGTATTGTTTACTTACTGTATAGGCCATAGTGAATATGTGCCACAAAATTAAAAAAAGTAAATATGTGGGATTCTTCACAAAGTTTACAATCTTTAGGATCAGTCAGACTAATAGGAGTAGGCTAGAAATAATTGAAATGCAATGTGGAAATGGAGGTATGAATTTAAATGTTGACCATAGTTACATTTTAAGTCAAATCAAGGTGGTGCAACCAGTTATAGCTGATTAACCCCCTTCACGCTGACGTAACACATACTGTATGCGGCCTCACGGAAGTGGGCTTTTTTCCCTGGGGCATATACGTGTATTTGTCTTTGTGCTGGGAGTGCACTGCACGGTTCCGGGTCACCTGAACGGTGTAGTAGCCTCTGATTGGCTACCACAGCGATCAGTCACCATGAAATCCACCCGTGTTTTTTTATTTCTGTGAATGGAGAGGAAAGATACAGTGTATCTTTCTCTTTCCTTGCAGAAAGAAAAAAAAAAGTGTTTGTAAGAATTTATAAATAAGTAAATTAATTAAAAAATAAATTAAAAAAATACCTAGATTAAGGTTTGATCTAGGTCAGTGCCAGGTTAGTGTTTGGGTCAAAGGTCTTTTGGGCAGGATTTTTTTTTTAATTAGCATCATTGTTAGTTAGTGTTGGTGTGTTTTAGGTAGGACAAAACAAAAAAAAGCAAAATGCGCACTATTGCTTCTGGGCTGTTCTACAGGTACAAACAACAAATAACATACACATATATGGTATTGTTGCGATCCATGCAATATCGTTACGGAGCAGGAGAATTTATTTTGGGTTGTTGTTTAGTGGTAGGTTATGGTAGTAACAAGAAATATACAGCTAAATTAAAAAATATATATATATGTAGCACTAACTCACGGTGGAGCTGCTGGTTTAAAGCGGGCTGTTACCGTCACCTTCATTACCTCAATTTCACCAGAAACAGGTCTAGGGTCCCCTTGAGCTCAATACCAGACACGGGACACTTGAGTATCTTTTCCAATGCTTTAACCACTTGACCACTGGGCACTTAAACCCCCTTAATAACCAGACCAATTTTCAGCTTTCGGTGCTCTCACACTTTGAATGACAATTACTCAGTCATGCAACACTGTACCCAAATTAAATTTTTGTCCTTTTTTCACACAAATAGAGCTTTCTTTTGGTGGTATTTAATCACCGCTGGGTTATTTATTTTTTGCGCTATAAAAGAAAAAAGACCGAAAATTCTGTAAAAAAATGCATTTTTCTTCTTTTCTGTTATAAAATTTTGCAAACTAGTAATTTTTTCTTCACATATTTTGGCCAAAATTTATACCGCTACATATCTTTGGTAAAAATAACCCAAATCGGTGTATATTATTTGGTCTTTGTGAAAGTTATAGCGTCCACAAGCTATGGTGCCAATCTCTGAAAATTGATCACACCTGTAGTACTGACAGCCTATCTCATTTCTTGAGACTCTAACATGCCAAAAAAGTACAAATACCCCCAAATGACCCCTTTTTGGAAAGAAGACATTCCAAGGTATTTAGAAAGATGCATGATGAGTTTTTTGAAGTTGTCATTTTTTCCCACAATTCTTTGCAAAATCAAGATTTTTTTTTTCTTTTTTTTTTTTTTCACAAAATTGCCATATTAGCAGGTTATTTCTCACACACAGCATATGTATAGCACAAATTACACCCCAAAACACATTCTGCTATTACTCCCGAGTACGGTGATACCACATGTGTGAGTCTTTTACACAGCATGGCCACATACAGAGGCCCAACATGCAGGGAGCACCATCAGGCATTCTAGGAGCACCCAGGCCAATTCTGACATTTCTCTCCTACATGTAAAAATCATAATTTATTTGCTAGAAAATTACATAGAAACCCCAAAACATTGTATATATTTTTTTAGCTAAGACCCTAGAGAATACAATGGCGGTCGTTGCAACTTTTTATCTCGCACGGTATTTGCGCAGCAATTTTTCGAATGCGTTGTTAAAAAAAAAAAAAAACAGTTTTGTGGTTTAAAAAAAAACAAAACAGTAAAGTTAGCCCAATGTTTTTGCATAACGTGAAAGATGAAGTTATGCCGAGTAAATAGATACCTAACATGTCACCCTTCAAAATTGCACACACTCGTGGAATGGCGCCAAACTTTGCTACTTAAAAATTCCCATAGGAGACGCTTTAAAATTTTTTACTGGTTACATGTTGTGAGTTACAGAGGAGGTCTAGGGCCAAAATTATTGCTCTTGCTCTACTGATCGCAGCGATACCTCACATGTGTGGTTTGAACACCATTTTCATATGTGAGCGGGTATTGTGGGGTATTGTGTGGTATTGCAGGGCATTGCAGAGTATTGCGGGGAATTGCAGAGTATTGCAGGGCATTGCAAAGTATTGTGGGGTATTGCAGAGTATTGCGGGGTATTGCGGGGTATTGTGGGGTATTGCAGGGCATTGCAGAGTATTGCGGGAAATTGCAGAGTATTGCAGGGCATTGCAGAGTATTGCAGGGCATTGCAGAGTATTGCGGGGCATTGCAGAGTATTGCAGACTATTGCGGGGCATTGCAGAGTATTGCAGGGCATTGCAGAGTATTGCGGGGCATTGCAGAGTATTGCAGGGCATTGCAGAGTATTGCAGAGTATTGCGGGGCATTGCAGAGTATTGCGGGGCATTGCAGAGTATTGCAGAGTATTGCGGGGCATTGCAGAGTATTGCGGGGCATTGCTGGGCATTGCAGAGTATTGCGGGGCATTGCAGAGTATTGCGGGGCATTGCAGGGTATTGCAGAGTATTGCACAGGGAATTGCAGAGTATTGTACAGGGAATTGCAGAGTATTGCAGAGTAGTGCCGGGTATTGCTGAGCATGGGGGGGATGGCTGAGCATGGAGGGATGGATGTGACTGCACATGTCACTGAGCAATGCTGTGGGCACTACACATCCAGCCCACAGCGCAGCTCCCATCCGATCTCCCCCCTCTGTACCGATCGGTACAGAGAGGGGAGGGAGGAACCGGCGTCATATCATGACGCCGGTTTGTTTACATGTGATCGCTTTGTCATTTGACGTAGCGATCACCTGGTAAACGGCCACGATCAGCGGCCGTTTACCATGATCCATGATGCGCCGGGTCCTCTGGACCCGGCGGTCAGGGATGTTCCCATGTGCGCGCCCCAGGGGGCGCGCGGGAGCAGTTTTCTGGAATCACATCATATGACGTGATCCCAGAGTTATCCAACCACCCTGCAGCCATCATTTGGCTATGGGCCAAGAGTTGAGTTTTAGAGTTGAATCTTTGCCCGCCCGGATAGGTTTCTCTCACTAACCTAGCAGCCGATACGCAGCATGAACAAAAGTCTCTGCCACAGACTTGAATGGAATAGAAACCTGTACGATCCTCTGCCACAGGATGTAATGGTTTACAATGAATAGCAAACACAGCACTAGAACCTTTAAGCTGACTATGCGGTAGGTTAACTTTAGGATGCGTCCTCCAACTGAGTCACCAGGCCCCTCTCCAGACCAGAACTCTGCACGATCCTTCAATAACGGGTCCTCCCCTGGGATCTTCTCAGTTGTCCAGCTTCTTCCCGCAGGACAGACAGCACAGGACCATTCCCTCGCTGCTGTGGTAGGCCCCAGACAGGCTTCTGGGCTCACCCACACGCTGCAGCAACGTGGTCCTCCCAGTCGGAGGACCACGCAGTAGTACTCCTAACACATACCTGTCGGCCAGGAGGGCCAGCAGGTGGAACGAAAGACCCTAGAACATGGCGTCTGTCCCATAAATACCCTCTCCCAGAATGCAACTCGGAGGACCACCTCCAACGAGTTATCTCCGGGACAGAGGAGCACTCATACACTTTAGCGTGTTGCCTTTCCAACACGGACCCATGCTAACAACGACACCCACAGGCACAGTGTGAAACTACATGCAACACAGCCAAACTGGAACAGAGGCTAAATCTGACTATGTATGAACAGGTAACCCACTAAATTTACCTATAACGGTAGATTGAAAATCTACCAGCGCTACATATATTTTTTTACTATTTTAGGCCAGTTTAAAAAAAAAAATCAGGAGATATCCATCACTTTTTACTACGAAATTAAAGCCCAATATGTCCTGAAAAAAACAAGGTATAATCCACCTGGATGCACAAAGTAGTTGTGATGATATGTAGGGTTTTACTAACACATGTCAAAATTGCAAAATTGTGTTTAGACCTTTAGATTTGTTTTACCCTTAGGCGTGAAGGGGTTAAGGGATAGAGGAAAATTTCCAGACCTAGCAAAAAATTTTAACTGCATTCAATGTAAAAAGGTTGCATTACGTAAATAATAATAATAGTCATAAGCATGGCTAAAAACTTCTAATAGATTTTTAACTAAAGAAGGGTGAAGAAAGAGTGATTTTCATGCCTTAGCAATTACTTTGCCACTGTAAAAACAAATGTTAGTAATCTGATTTTTTTTTCCATGTCCTTAGTGCTGATCTCCTACCTTCACCAAGTATGTCACCCATGTTCTTCTGAGCTCTGTAGATTCTCTGCAATAGGCTGCTGAACTTGCTGAAAAAACGTTATTGCCTGGTGACTTCCTGCTTGTAAGACCGCTGGCTGCTAGTCCTCCCATAACCTCAGCCAGCAGTCTGACACACCCTCTTGTAGTTCTAGCAGGGAGGAAGCAGACATGTAGTGGGCACAGGGGGTCTCACCGCTCCTGGTCTGTGCTGCCCATGGAGGGGGTGTCCTTCTCCTCTCTCCTTCCTCCTCCTCCTCTGCTCCTGCCAGCAATCCGCCCCCACTCCACCTCCACTATGTCCCCCGCTGCACCGCCCCCTCGCAACACACCCCCCCCCCCCCCGCCTGCCTGCTATATCCGTGCAGAGTGGGGATTATTATCAGAAATCACTTGTATGACACAGCAGGGATCTCCCGCTGTGTCAGGTATTGTATATGAGAACAACGATCGCTGATTTCCCGCCTCCCGCTGGTGTAGGAACAGTGTGCTGTCAATCATAATACTGGCGGAAGGTGGGGCATCAGCGATTGGTGTTCACATATACAATACCTGACACAGCGGGAGATCCCCGCTGTGTCATACAAGTGATTTCTGATAATAATCCCCACTCTATACTGGTGGAACAGACATGGTGGTCCCATGGTGGACATGGTGGTCCCATCAAGGTCCCTGATATGCGGCACTGGTGGTCCCTGGCATGGTGGTCCCATGGTGGACATGGTGGTCCCTGACATGCGGCACTGGTGGTCCCTGGCATGGTGGTCCCATGGTGGTCCCTCACTGGTGGTCCTTGACATTTGGCACTGGTGGTCTCTGACTGGTGGTCCCTGACATGCAGCACTGGTGGTCCCTGACATCTGGCACCAGTGGTCCCTGACATGCGGCACCAGTGGTCCCTGACATGGTGGTCCCTGACTGGTGGTTCCTGACATGGTGGTCCCTGACATGTGGCACTGGTGGTCCTTGACATCCGGCACTGGTGGTCCCTGACATTCGGCACTGGTGGTCCCTGACATGTGGCACTGGTGGTCCCTGACATTCGGCACTGGTGGTCCCTGACTGGTGGTCCCTGACATGGTGGTCCCTGACATGCGGCACTGGTGGTCCCTGACATTCGGCACTGGTGGACCCTGACATTCGGCACTGGAGGACCCTGATAAGCTGCACTGGTGGACACTGACACGTTGCACTGGTTTGCATCTATAAGGCTGTAACCTATTATACCGTGTGTTATGTATGGCTTGCTGGCTGCAGAATGAGGGGTGTGATTTATGTTGAAGTGGGCGAGTTCACATTTACATGTACAAGCCTAATGTACTTCCCACATTTACTCCAATTCCAAGGATTCATGGGAAATGTAGTCTGATTACAGTTTAGAGAGAGAGAAGAGTATATGATGCAATCCCTGTTGTAACACCTCCTCCTTGCCAGAATACAGGCTGCATTTTTTGAATCACAAAGCTGACTTCCTGAAAATTCAACCAGACATATCTCTTAAACGGTAAGAAATTTCACAAATGTAATAACTGTTTAGTGTTTTGTGTGTGTGTGTGTGTGTGTGTGTGGGGGGGGGGGGTGTAATTTTTTGAAAATCCCGATGTTCTGCTTTAAATTCCCTTTTAGAAGTTGGAGAATGTGTATCTTTTAGGCAGCTATGTTGAGAGCAAAGTATAGAGATGGGGGAGGTGAGGTTTTATACCACTAAAAATAAAAACTCAACTGAAGAAAACTAAAGATGGGGGCATGGCATGATTTCTGTATTATGATCAAGACTTGAAAGCCAGCAGGAGGTCTCCAGCCCCAGCACGTACTGTACATTATAAATGATGGTGGGCTCCATAGGTGTGCGCAGCCTATTGCATTAGGGTGTGCACCCCAAATTTTTTAAGACATGGACGGTGTTAGTAGAGCAGTGGAGGATGTCAGTAGAGCATTGGACTTGTCAAGTAGGGCAGTGGATGGTGTCAGTAGTTTTTTTTATTTTTATTATTTTCCTTTTTTATTTAAAATAAATAAATACATTTAGGAGCCGGGTGGGGGTAGTCTTTGGTGAAATATCAACAGGGAGAATCTGCGCCACGCAGGGTAATTAGGGTGTGCCCAGGCACACCCGGCACAGCCCCTGCGCACGCCTATGGTGGGCTCTCATATCCTATGAAAATACTTTAGGGTAGGTGAAAGGACTAAAGTTCCCAGGAAATGTTAACATCATCCCATATTTCATTGTCACACAACTGAATTTACAGTGGTTTGCCTATTTTTTGAATGCAGGCAGAGAATATCAAAGGTGACCACTCCTTTTTTTCTAGTCCTAAAATATGATGCTTTCTATAACCACTTAAGCTCCAGAAGGTTTTACTCCTTTCATGACTAGGCCATTTTTTTTGCTACTTAGCGCTGCTTTACAGGCAGAAAAAAACGGTCACATCACTTCTGTTTGTAGAGAGCCCTGTGTTGTTTACCAACACAGGGCTCTCTTCTGTCATTTACTAAGCCGATCAGCAGGTCCTGGGTATAAATCATTGGCCGGGACCCTCTGATCGGCTTGTGCTGCAGCAAATGGCAGCTCAAGCTTTTAGGGTGCATGCGCAGGGGACCCCAGGACAGGAAGACCGGGGCTGCCCTGTGCAAAACCATGTTTGTTATTTGAATAAAAAAAAAACAACAAAGGTTTAATGTTACAATAACCACTTGAGCTCCGGGACATTTACCCCCCATTCATGACCAGGCCATTTTTTGCGAAACGGCACTAGGTTACTTTAACTGACAATTGCGCGGTCATGCAATGTTGTACCCAAATAAAATTTCGGCTGGAGCGCTGACAGGGGACACCAGGAGAGGAAGATCGGGGCTGCCCTGTGCAAAACCATGTTTGTTATTTTAATTTAAAAAAAAGCGAAGGTTTAATGTTACAATAACCACTTGACCTCCAGAACATTTACCCCCCCTTCAGGACCAGGCCATTTTTTGTGATACGGCACTTCGCTACTTTTACTGACAATTGCGTAGCCATGCAATGTTGTACCCACACATTTTTCCCATAAATAGTGCTTTCTTTTGGTGGTATTTGATCACCACTGCATTTTTTATATTTGCACTATAAACAAAAGAAATACAGACAATTTAGGAAAAAAAATATATTTTTTTTACTTTCTGCTATAAAACATATCCAATAAAAATTGAAAAAAAAAATTCTTCATAAATTTACACCAATATGTATTCTTCTACATATTTTTTGAAAAAAAATTCCCAATTAGCTTATATTGATTGGTTTGCGCAAACGTTATAGCGTCTAAAAACTGGTGTATATACCGGAATTTGTATTTATTTATTTTTTTATACTAGTCATGGAGACGATCAGTGACTTATAGTGGGACTGCGATATTGCGGTGGACAGTTGCACACTGACACTTTTGACACTTTGTGGGAACCAGTTCTACTAATACAGTGATCAGTGATAAAAATATGCACTGTAACTGTGCTAATGACACTAGCTGGAAAGGGGTTAAACATCTTGGGCGATCAAAGGGTTAACTGTGTGCCTAGCCAGTGTTTTAGTGTGCTGCTTTTACTCAGGGAAGTGATGAATTTTATTCCCTGCTTTGCAGGAGCACAAAATCCTTCCCTTTCCCCCCTGTCAGAATGGATAGTAATCACAGCAGAAGTGGGCCTCCGCCGGTGCGCACCCTCTAAACAGAAGTGCAGAATCACCTATATATAGGTGATTCTGCACAGGAGGGCTTCCCTGTAGCAGTATATCTGCTATGGGGCAGTCCTTAAGTGGTTAATAATAGCATGCAATGCTAAGCTGTGGTTTCCAAAGGGAGAAAAACGGAAAATTTATATCAAATACTTACCGTAATTTTCCTTTCCTGATGGACTCCATGGCAGCCTACGTGTGGGCTAATCCTGCCCCCTCATACCTCATAGGACCCTTCTCCCATAAATCTTTTCTCTGGGCCAGAGGCCGTGTTCCATAATTTAGCCTACTCCAGCCACTGGGAGGGAACTCCTGCTGCCATGGAGTCCATCAGGAAAGGAAAATTTCGGTAAGTATTTGATATAAATTTTCAGTTTTCCTGACAGACTCCATGGCAGCCTACATGTGGGAAATAACTAGGCATACACACCCGGGTGGGCAGAGTGCTGGACAAAAGAAAAAGGTTTAATTGGCACTAACACGGCTGGCTCTACGCAGTAGTGTACCTTGAACGTGTTAATTGAAGACCACGAGGCTGCCGTGCAAATAACTTCTGGAGCCACGTGACGTGATGCCGCCCATGACGAAGACACACTTCTAGTTGAGTGAGCAGTCACCGCTTCTTGGCTTTGGAAGCCCACTGAATGGCCTGAACAATTCATGCTGCAATAGATCTGGAAGAGGCACGCATTCCCTTATTCTTCCCATGAAAAAGAATGAACAGGTGGTCAGTCTGATGGAAAGAAGCTGTAGCTTCAAGTTACTGACTCAGAGCTTTTCCAACATCTAAGGGATGAACACTGGAATCCTCGGTAGTGTCTGAAATTCTGGGGCATTGAAAGGGTCACAAAGCACTGGAGAGGGGGAAATTTCATCAGACAATTAAGTAAGAGAGAATCCCATTGGATTTATGAAACAAGAGTAATGTGCCCCGATGGGTTAAATGTAGAGTTCGACACTAATTGCTTTATCTCTGATCGGTAAAAAAATTTTTACTAAATGATTATTTTATCTGATTGTTTATATAACTTTTTGACATTGCTTTTTTGGAGCAGTCGGTGGTCGTGGATGACGGATATTTTTAATTCATAATTTAGATTTTTTAAAAATATTTCTTATGCGATCTAGGTGTTTTTGTCAGTTCTGTTAAGATTACACTTTGTATTGTGTGTCTTAATGTTTTTATTACCAGATCATATGTATACATTTTATATCTTATCGATTATGTGCAGATATGAGCTTTTAATAATCTGACTGGGTTCCGTTCACTCCGAATGATATGTGAGGAGACACTTCCGGAATCGGCTCCCATCAGATATACGTCATCCCCTGTTGTTTGGTGTTGCCATAACAACTCACCTCTTTATAGCGCGGGTGCCCACGTAGTCACGACATCTGCTGAGGAAGTCCCTGCCCACTGGGACGCAACGCGTCCAGAACGTGACGTCGTGACGTCATCCGCGGCTACGGATAAGCCTTCATTTTTACTATCTGTTGGTGGGCAACACTGAATGGTGGAGATTCATCCCTGATCCTGTATAGAACATCTACACAATGAACTTTTTTTGGACCTTTATGATTTTATTCACTTTTTTATTTTTTGTGTTTATGTGTTTTTAAAGTTAATACTTGAGAGCACCTTATACATTGTTTAAACACGAATGATTGGGATTTTGTCACTGTGTTTTGCTATATTGATCAACAGAATTTATCACTATTTGTTTATATCAGTTAGTCCAGCGCTGCACTTCCTAAAGTTAGAAACCGGAGAATGACAGGAACCGGGGGAAAGGCCCTGTGGAACTGCCAATGGTCTGTCAGAGCATCTACCCAAAAGCCTGGGGACACCGTGACCTTGTGTAGTATCTCTCTAGTCTGAAGTTGCACGGGAAGGCGAACAAGTCTACCTCGGGAATGACTCCCAGGGACAGGACCCACCTAAAGACTTCAGGGAGGGAAAGTCTTATACTCAAGGCTTATACTCTAGGCTTATACTCAAATCAATATGTTTTCCCAGTTTTTTGTGGTAAAATTAGGTGCCTCGGCTTATATTCGGGTCGGCCTATACTCGAGTATATATGGTACAATTGCAACACAAATCATATTGTAATTGAATGTTATTAAAAATTACCTTTCCTTTTCAATCTGCAAGCCGCTGTAATTTTCTGAAAATGCAATGCAACATGGCTACTTGGAGGTGTTCTGTACACATTCTATTCTGTGTACAGAACGAAAGGCGATCACATTCTGTGTACAGAATGTCTCCCAGAAAAGGGAAAATTGTATATCCACCTTTCCGTAATTTTCCTTTCCTGACGCATCTTCATGGCATCACACACACTGGGTTGTGACTCCACCCCCACAACCTGACAGGATTGGTTAACTATAAATTTGAAGGCAAAGGCACCCCACCTCATTTTCTGTAACTATCACCTAAAGAAGGGTGAGATGCTGTGTGCTGCCATGAAGATGCGTTAGGAAAGGAAAACTATGGAAAGGTGAGTATACAATTTTCTGTTTTCCTGATGCATCATGGCAGCACACACACTGGGAAATAACTTGCCAGTCGGGTGGGTACCAGGAAAAAAGTAACATTTATTAAATCAAATAGCAATAGAATTGGCCCGAATAACGGATCTTCTGAACTCTACTGTAGATAATTGGCCCGAGTCCATCCTATAGTGAGACATGAAAGTGTGCCTGGAGGACCAGGTCGCTGCCCTGCAGATTTTTTCCGGAGAAACCCTGCAATACGCTGCCCATGAAGCCAACACTGCCCTCATTGAGCGAGCTCTAAGGCCTCCAGGTATCGGTAAATTTTGAATGCCGTAGGTTTTTTTGATTGAATTGACTAGCCATGATGCGATGGTGCGAGATGATGCCATATGACCTTTCCTACTCCCATGAGGAATCACCAAAAGACTGTTTGTTTTCCTAAAGGAAGCTGTAGCTGTCAGATAAAATTATATCGAACGTCCTGTGAGCCTCCACTAACAATATTAACCAATGAATCCTCTTTGAATCAGCTGCAAGCGGTAAACATGTCTCATAAACCATGTAAAAGTACTAAAATCGCATTAAAAATGCAGCGCTATCAAAGGTATATGTATAAAGCCTCTAAACTGGTAAAGTGATTGAATAATGACAAAAAAAAAAAAAAAATTTTTTACAAAAAGTTGTCACTAAATATATTGCTCACACATGCCATGGTTATATGTGGAATTGCAGCCCAAAATACATTTTTCTACTTCTCCTGTGTACAGGGATACCACATGTGTGGGACTTTTTGGGAGCCTAGCCGCGTACCGGGCCCCGAAAACCGAGCACCGCCTTCAGGATTTCTAAGGACGTAAATTTTTGATTTCACTCCTCACTACCTATCACAGTTTTGAAGGCCATAAAATGCCAAGATGGCACAAAACCCAGCCAAATTACCCCATTTTGGAAAGTAGACACCCCAAGCTATTTGTTGAGAGGCATGTTGAGTCCATGGCATATTTTATATCTTGCCACAAGTTGCGGGAAAATTACAAATTTTTTTTTTTTTTTTTGCACAAAGTTGTCACTAAATGATATATTGCTCACACATGGCATGGGCATATGTGGAATTACACCCCAAAATAAATTCTGCTGCTTCTCGCGAGTACAGGAATACCACATGTGTGGGACTTTTTGGGATCCTACCCGCGTACAGGGCACCGAAAACCAATCAATGTCTTCAGGATTTCTAAGGGCGTAGATTTTTTATTTCACTCCTCACTACCTATCACAGTTTTGAAGGCCATAAAATGCCAAGATGGCACAACCTCCCCACCCAAATGACCCCATTTTGGAAAGTAGACACCCCAAGCTATTTGCTGAGAGGCATGTAGAGTCCATGGAATAGTTTATATTTTGCCACAAGTTGTGGGAAAATGACAAACTTTTTTTTTTTTTTGCACAAAGTTGTCACTAAATGATATATTGCTCACACATGCCATGGGCATATGTGGAATTACACCCCAAAATACATTCTGCTGCTTCTCCTGAGTATGGAGATACCACATGTGTGGGACTTTTTGGGAGCCTAGCCGCGAACGGGGCCCCGAAATCCAAGCACCACCTTCAGGATTTCTAAGGGCGTAAATTTTTCATTTCACTCCTCACTACCTATCACAGTTTCGAAGGCCATAAAATGCCAAGATAGCACAAAACCCCCCCCATGACCCCATTTTTGAAAGTAGACACCCCGAACTATTTGCTGAGAGGCATGGTGAGTATTTTGCAGCTCTCATTTGTTTTTGAAAATGAAGAAAGAAAAGAAAAATGTATTTTTTTTTCTTTTTTCAATTTTCAAAACTTTGTGACAAAAAGCGAGATCTGCAAAATACTCACCATACCTCTCAGCAAATAGCTTGGGGTGTCTACTTTCCAAAATGGGGTAGTTTGGGGGGGTTTTGTGCTATCTGGGCATTCCATGGCCTCTGAAACTGTGATAGGCAGTGAGGAGTGAAATCAAAAATTTACACCCTTAGAAAGCCTGAAGGTGGTGCTTGGTTTTTGGTGTCCCGTATGCGGCTAGGCTCCCAAAAAGTCTCACACATGTGGTATCCCCGTACTCAGGAGAAGCAACAGAATGTATTTTGGGGTGTAATTTCACATATACCCATGGCATGTGTGAGCAATATATCATGTAGTGACAACTTTGTGAAAAAAAAATTGTCTTATTTCCACAACTTGTGTCAAAATATAAAATATTCCATGGACTCGATATGCCTCTCAGCAAATAGCTTGGGGTGTCTACTTTCCAAAATGGGTCATTTTGGGGGGGTTTAACTGTCCTGGCATTTTATGCACAACATTTAGAAACTTATGTCACACATCACCCACTCTTCTAACCACTTGAAGGCAAAGCCCTTTCAGACACTTTTTGTTTGCATGAAAAAATATATTTTTTTGCAAGAAAATTACTTTGAACCCCCAAACATTATATATTCTTTTAAAGCAAAGGACCTACGGATTAAAATGGTGGGTGTTTCTTTTTTTTTTTTTTTTTTACACAGTATTTGCGCAGCGATTTTTCAAACACAATTTTTTTTTTTGAAAAAACACACTTTTTAAAATTTTAATGCAATAAAACACACAATATTGCCCAAATGTTTGATGTAATAAATAAGATGATCTTAGGCCGAGTACATACCAAACACGACATGCTTTAAAATTGCGCACAAACGTGCAGCGGCGACAAACTACATACATTTTAAATGCATTTAAAAACCTTTACAGGTTACCACTTTAGATTTACGGAGGAGGTCCACTGCTAAAATTACTGCCCTCGATCTGACCTTCACAGTGATACCTCACATGCATGGTGCAATTGCTGTTTACATATGACGCCAGACAGGTAGTGACAGTTACTCTTTTTTGAAAAAATTGGGGTCCATTAGACCCTAGATCTCTCCTCTGCCCTCAAAGCATCTGACCACACCAAGATCGGTGTGATAAAATGCTTTCCCAATTTCCCAATGGCGCTGTTTATATCCGGCGAAATCTAAGTCATGAAATGCTCGTAGCTTCCAGTTTCTTAGGCCATAGAGATGATTGGAGCCATTCTGGTCTCTGATCAGCTCTATGGTCAGCTGGCGGAACCACCGGTTGCATTCTCAGGTTCCCTGTTGGGACAGGAGAGCCAGAGAAAACCATGGAAGACAGTGGGGGAGGGACATTCCCTCTCACTGCTTGTAAAAACAGTCTAGAGGCTAATTAGCCACTAGGATTGCTTTTATATGAAAGCTGACCGCTGGCTGAAAAGAATGATACCAAGATGATACCTAAACCCACAGGCATCATTCTGGTATAACCACTCAAAATCCAGCAACATACCAGTACGTTGCTGGTCCTTGTTGGGCATACATTGTAATCTTTTTTTTCATGCAGCCTGTGGGCTGAACGAAAAAAAGATTGATCGGTGGGTATGCCCACCATAAGAATACCTCCCTTCATCCACCCACTTCTAATGATGGGCATACATGCACCGTTTTGTTTTTAACTGTGGTGGTGAAATCACCACCTACAGCGCTGAAGTCACAGCTTTATGTATCGTGGGAGCAAACGCTGTTGCTGTCAAGATTAATAAATCTGCACTGCAGCCGAATGGCATACCTGCTAAGCAAATGATGGTTAACAATAAAACAAAATAACATTACAGTATAACAGTAAGACTTACCATACTTGCAAAGCAAATACAAACAAAAAAACATAGTAAAATATAAAGCAAAATTTATTATCAAATACTTACTGTAATTTTCCTTTCCTGATGGACTCCATGGCAGCCTACGTGTGGGTTAACCCCGCCTCCTCTCCAATGCTATAGGACCCCCTACCCTATAAGATTGAGCTCACCTGTATAGACTGTGTTCCGTAACTAGCCTACTCTTGACCGATGGGTGGGAACTCCGTCTGCCATGGAGTCCATCAGGAAAGGAAAATTACGGTAAGTATTTGATAATAAATTTTCCTTTTTCCTGACAGACTCCATGGCGTGTGAGAAATAACTAGCCAATCCACACAAGTGGGTATGCTGAACAGAAATAAATTTAATTTGACCCGTCAACCGACAGGATTTATAAACCAAAGTTCACAGAAGATAGTGGAGCAGGCTCAGTATAGTAATGTGACGTTGAAGTTTTAATAGAGGCCCATGAGGCCGCCTGCAGATGACGTCTGGAGCCATGTTCCGGGCTGCTTCCCATGAAGCCGCTATACCCTTGGTAGAGCATGCCGCTACTGCCCCGGAGAAGCCAGGCCCCTAGCTCTATAAACCTGTTGGATGAACTGGACAATCCAGGCCTTGGACGCTCTGTTACTGCTACAGTGCGGGACAGACAGGTAGTTTAGAGCGTGCGAAGGAGGAAGTAACTTGCATGTATACTTTCAGAAATTTTGCCTATGTTTAGAGGATGAAATTTTAATGGACCCCGGGGTCCTGAATGTAGCCAGGATGATTTCTGGAAACTTAAGGAACCCTGAGGTAACTTTTGTATTTGAGCCGAGCCTAGGAATAAGGACCACCCGATCCGGAAGAATGTCAGAAAAGGTTCTTCGTGACCTAGTTACCCAATCTTCTGGGACCATTTTAGCCAAGGTAATGGCTACTAGGAAGGTGACTTTAGCACAAAGGACTTCAAAGGAAAGTGGGGAGGACCCCATGATACTGATTTGAGACAGTGAGTTGAGAACAAGGGGAAGATCCCATTTGGGAAAACTTGGTCTCCTTTGTGGTCCGAGTCTTGACGCCCCATAGACGAACTGCTAGATTAAAGGGTGAACAGCCCATGATGTACCAGAGAAAGCCGACAAGGCTGAAGCTCAGACTCTAGGAGAGCCGATAAATAGAGATAGACCTAGACTGGAATGAAGGAATCTGAGGATATCCTGAGCTTTTGGATTTCTACCTGAACTGTCCGTAGAAGATGAGAACTCGACCGACTTGGCCCATATTCAGCTATAAACTTTATCTAAGCACTTCTTCCTTGAGCTCATGAAGGAAAAAAAAAAGTTAAATCAATCATTCTCAGATGTCTGTACATGAAGAGACCATTCATTGTTGTCTGAGTGCGCAACAGGAAGTCCGCCTGGACGTTCTGGACACCAGGAATGAAGACTGCTGAAATGTTGGCCAGATATTTCTGAGCCCAAGACATGATAGACTAGACTTCTGGGAGCAGGATGGAGCTCCTAGTATCTCCTTGTCCCTTCCTGAAGAAGACCCATTTCCAATAATACTGACTCCCCATCCAGGAGAAGGACTGAAGGGCATACCTGGCTGCCAGAAGGTCCAGGATATTTGAGCCCAAATTGAAAAGACGGGTATCCCACTTGACTTCCCTCTGTAGGTTCCGCCCTACAGAGGGCCCCCCCGCCAGCCCTGCTGGCATCGGCTGTGACCATGACTCAGGAGACCGGAGCGATGGAGTGGTAATTGATAAAATTTTGCGTTGAAGCCACCAGAAGAGGCTATTCCTTATCAAAGATGTTATATGAGTCGACTGATGGACGTCCCCTGAATTCCATTGTTGAAGAGGCCCTGACTGGAAAGGGTGTACGCTCCATAGGGCCCATTCAATCATGGGGATCGTAGAAACCACCGTGCCTATAATTTTCAAGCACTGAGGCCTTCCAGCGTGCAGAGCCCAGAGCCAGAGAGATTCTCCCGTGGATAATCTTCTCTACTGCAAGAGAGATGGTGTTCTCCATCGTTGATGAACTGAGCCCCTAAGTATACCAAGCGCTGGACTGGTTCTGGCTGGCTTTTCTCTTGGTTTAGGAACCGCCTGAATTCTATCAATATGTAGGTAGCTTGCTCCCTGGGGACCAGCGGCTGCTTCTTTGATTAGGGACAGCACCAAGAGATCACCTAGGTAGTGGTACATGTGTATCCCTTTGTTCGGATGAGGGCCACCAAAGCCCGAAGGAATTTTGAGAATATTCGGAGAGATTGTCAGCCAAAAAGTGGAGGCAGGTGAACTGCAGATGTTCTTGGCCGGCTTGGAACCGAAGGTATATGCAGAAAACCTCTGCACAGGAACGTGGAAATAAGAAATCTTCAAGTCCATTGAGATTAACCAATTTCCTGGTTGTGTAGCTTGCTGAATGGTAACCAGAGTCTCTGTAGGGCAGAAACATTTGCATATCTCTTCTAGCCGTGGTAGCAGGGTAGAGATGAATCTGGGGAAAGGAGTGCCGACGAAGGACCGTGTGTGACCTGATGAGACCGTCTTGATGGTCCACGAGCCCCTTCCCGACCCGGGTGGGCAGGCCTAATCTCAAAACGACTTAGGCGGCTTGCGACCACTGGATACCTGGCTCATTGCGGGCTTTCAGAAGAGTGTCTGCCCTTTGCATCAATTACTTTTGAAGTCCCTGGCCGGGCCTGTACGAGCGTGCTTCTCATGAACGTCCAATGCTGTGTCTTCTGGGCTGGGGTCTCTCCCAGCCAAACAGACGCCTATCTTAAATCAGCGAACCAAGGACGTAACCATAAGGTCGCTCGGCCGCAACCCAGGACAGCGTAGCCCGAGCCAACAGGCAGATAAGACCAATTGCAGCTCACCCCAGGAAGTCCGTTGCCGGCTTCAATTCCTGAACTGTCGGGCCCATGGCTAGCTTTTCCCCTTTAGAACGGAGTCCACGTTTTATGTCCAAGCTTCCATCACCTTGGACAAAGCTGCCAGGGCCAGGACGGAAGTCATATCAGCTAACCCGTAAATTTTCACAAGACCTTGGTCTATTTTCCTCTTGAGCTCATCTTAAAGGATACGGTATCTTCTAGGAAAAAAGGAGACGTGTTTAGCCAGACACAAAAATGCTGCGTCTATGAGGGGAGCATTTTCCAGTACCCCCTCTGCTTTGAAGGGATAAAGTCTATAGGTTTTACTTGACATGGAAGTTTTCTTGTCCACTTTGCTCCTATAATTCCACTAAGAGCAAAAAGTCAGAACATTCCTTCCACAGGTTATTCTCCTTTGCTTAGCCGGCGGAGTGTAAGGCTCCTCCCACTTCAGGGCTTCTTTGACCACTTTGACTAGTAGGGAAACCAGAGAGAAAACAAAACCTCTGATGAATTCATCTCTTTCCAAACCACTGACCAAAGAGCTTGGGGAGGCATCGTAGGGCTGGAATGGGCCTAGATCTTCCTGGCCTCATCAGCCAGGGAGCCAGATAGGGTGGTGGACTGGCTCCGCGTGTAGGTTGCATCCCACTCCTTTAGGGTTTGAAGAATCACACGATTGATAAGAGACTTCATCTTATTTTGTGTCTCTTGCTTTCCAGCCGCCCGGGCAAAAGATGGGTCACACAGTGACTTGCCCCCTGGGAGTCGTGTCCCACATCCCCAGCAGGCTCTGCGATCAGAGCGGCTGTCATGGTGGTGTGTGCAGTCACTGGAGGAGGAATGGGAACCTCTCCACTGTTTAAAGGAGGAATGGAACATCTCCTTGTTGGAGAAGGAATGGGAACGTCTCCTCTGTATAAAGGACGAATGGAAACATCTCCTTGTGGGAGGAGGAATGGGAACGTCTCCTCTGTTTAAAGGAGTAATGGAACATTTCCTTTTTGGAGGAGGAATGGGAACATCTCCTCTGTTTAAAGGAGGAATGGAACATCTCTTTGTTGGAGGAGGAATGGGAACATCTCTTCTGTTTAAAGGAGGAATGGAACGTCTCCTTGTTGGAGGAGGAATGGGAACGTCTCTTCTGTTTAAAGGAGGAATGGAACATCTCCTTGTTGGAGGAAAAATGGGAATGTCTCCTCTGTTTAAAGGAGGAATGGAAACATCTCCTTGTTGGAGGAGGAATGGGAATGTCTCCTCGGCTGTTGTGTTGTGGCCTGGCAAGGTCTTTGTTGTTCTGGACCATGACCTGAGGATCCAACCTGAAAAAAAAAAACTGAAGGAGAAAACAAAAGCGGGGGGGGGGGGGGGGGAGCGAGGTATGACAACAAAAGTGCCACACTTGCGACTGTACCGCAACCCCTCCCCTCACCTGCACAAACCTTGTGCGTAAGGGCTGGCCACATAAAGGCAGTGAGTTGTCCATGACCTCTGGACAAAAACGTCACAAACGGATGGTCTGCAAGAGGCCTGAAAAAGCAACATGTATTGGAGCCAGTGAAGAAAAAGAACTTTATCTGCCTCTCTCTCTCCAGGCATAAATACCTATTAAGGCAGACCAGGGCTGGGGAAAGCTGCTGTCTCTGCTCACAGCCTGGGCTGATCCTATTATGGCAGGAGCTAGAATCCGCTTTTGAAATCCCCGCCCATGACATCACCGCCGAAAGACGCCTGCGCGGCCGCCAGGGAAACCACCAATCCACGCACGCTCGAGCCAAGGCTCGCTTTCGCAGGGGCCTCCATGCATGCACAGACTACGGCAGCGGTTGCGACCCAGAAGCGCCGCGGCGAGCTGGAACGCAAAGCGATTCAGCCGCCATGAAGGGAATTGGGGACACAGTTTAGCTGGATTAATGCATAGTTGTGGCTAGAGACAACACAGAAAACACAGAGGCGACTGCCATGGAAGAAAAATAAAGAAGAGGGTCGCAGACCTTGCCAGCCTTTGATGCTACGGTCCTTCAGGCATACAGAGGCAGCCTCCCCTGCACCACTGGGGTATCTAGAGCCTAGGAAACTACTCGCCTGCCCGTGGCTGGGCCCTGAGCTGCACCGCATAAATGGTATGCCAAATCTTGGAAACATCCGACCGGACGCGAACAGTGTGTGTAGGTCCATTGGAGGAGAACAAAAAAGGAACACAGTCTATACAGGTGAGCTCAATCTTATAGGGTAGGGGGTCCTATAACATTGGAGAGGAGGCGGGGTTAACCCACACGTAGGCTGCCATGGAGTCTGTCAGGAAAAAACATTTTTTAATGCAACCTGTGCCAAAAATATATATATGCCGAAGCATGGGGGCATCTGCCCCAAATCGCTCCTCCACCCCTGGTGCCCCCATGCTTCTACATATATGCTCTTTTTTTAAACTATGGTGGTGAAATCACCTCCGACAGCACTGGAGTCACGGCTTTATGTATCGTGGGAGCAAGCGATGTTGCTGTCAAGATAAAAAAAAACGCGCTGCAGCTGAATGGCGTACCTGAAAACAAAAAAATGGTTAACAAGAAAACACAGTAAACAGTAAAGTATAAAAAAATTACATACCTGAAAAGCAAACATGATAAAACATAATAACAATAAAACATTGCAGAATAGAATACAGTAAAAAAGGGCAGAACAATAGAGAGAGAATAGAGAGAGAGAACAATAAAACGACAACTTTTTGTTTTTTTTATTTTATTTTTTTGGTGTTTTTTTTTTATTTTTTCCTTTTTTTTTTTTTACACTTTTATTTGTAACTATAACTGTAACGGTTCAGGTCTCTCAAAATGCGATGGCATCTTGGGAGACCCTGTGAAAGTGTGCCTAGTCTGTGCAATGCTGTACCCTACACTAAAACTCCACTAGTGTATGGTAGCGTTCAAAACATTCACCAATGCAAAGACCAGGATTGTCAGGATAGGAGGGACAATAATAGCGGGTGTCACGCCTATATCCGCGCTTTCTGCAGACACAACATTTACTTTGGGGGCTCGTTGAGTAGGGGTACTCTGGAGGACATAAGGAAAATGCCTCTCATGCAGCCGGCTTACTGCATTTGGATTGGGAAGGTGAGGTGGAGCACCGTCTGGCAATAGAAGGGCTCTGACAATCTCTTCCTGGAATTTAAGGAAGGATCCAGTCTGTCCTGAAGCTCTGTATAGCACATGAGCATTCATTAAAGCCAACTGAAATAAATAGAAACTTTTTTATACCAGCGTCTGGCCTTACGGGCAACTAGGTACGGCGCCAACAACTGGTCGTTGAGGTCCACCCCTCCCATATTTTGGTTATATTCGTGGACACAGAGGGGTTTCTCCACAACACCAGTCACCGTAGGAATTTGGACCTTCGTGTCTGCATGAAGGGAGGTAAGAACGAAAACATTCTTATTATCCCTCCACTTCATAGCGAGCAAGTTATTACACTTCAAGCAGGCTCTCTCCCCCAGCCTAAGACGTGAATCTACAAGCTGCTGGGGAAAGCCCCGGTGATTAGATCGCACAGTGCCACATGCTCCAATCTGAAAATCAAACAAGTGACTAAAAAGTGGCACGCTCGTGTAATAATTGTCCACATACAAATGGTACCCCTTTCCGAATAAGGGTGACACCAAGTCCCACACAATCTTGCCATCGCTTCCTATGTAGTCAGGGCAGTTTGTCGGCTCTACGTGACTATCTCTTTCCTCGTAAACCATAAAACTACATGTATAGCCTGTGGCCCTGTCACAGAGCTTATACATCTTGATCCCGTATCTGGAACGCTTGCTGGGAAGATACTGTTTGAATGACAAGCGGCCAGAAAACTTAATCAGGAACTCATCAACGCAGACAACTTGATGGGGAGTAAACAAGTCTTTCCAAACATTGGTTGAAGTAGTTTACAAGGGGCTGAATTTTGTAGAGCCGATCGTATCCTAGGGTCTCCACCAGGACGACAGAGTTCATTGCCATAGAAGTGCGTGAACCGCAAAATCTGCTCGTATCGTGCCCTGGCCGTGGAAGCAGAGAACACGGGCATAATGGTAAATTGGGTCAGTGGACCAATATGACCGCAACGTACTCATTTTAACTATGCCCATGTAAAGGGATAGGCCCAGAAAGGTCTTAAATTCGGAAACCGTAATTGGTTTCCAATCTCTGGCAATTGAGGACTGGGGATTAGCGGCGATGAATTGAACAGCATACAAATTACTTTGGTCCACAATAGATCTATAGAGATCTTTGGTGAAAAACAGCGAATAAAAATCAAGTGACGTAAAATCAATTGTTTCCACCTGAATGGGGGAAGTACGGGTGCTGCAGAAGTGGTGGGCTCCCAATTAGGATTGGCGAATTCTGCAGGAAGGACACTATGGGCACGACCGGCCTGTCTTTGTCTTCTTCTTGTTGGCAGCGGGACACTACTTGTGCTTGCCACCTCGCCAGCTTGAACTGCACTTATGGGACTCGCCACGTCACCAAGTGTTACTGTAGTGCTGGATGTATGGCCAGGGTGTACTAGGCCGCTGGTGCTTGCCAGGTCACCAGAAGGAATAACGGCGCTAGTACTTCTCTGCTCCATAGGAGAGCCCTGCAGTTCTTGCACCTTAACAGCAGAAGAAGATCGGAGTCTGGTACGCCTGACCTTGGCAGGGACCACAACTCCGTCATCAGAGCTATCTGTCATGGAGCCGCTGCTGTCTACAGGATCGTATTCTGAGCCTAAATCTGACAGATGAGTGACTTCCTCTTCACTATCTGTCAAGCTCAGAAATGTGTAGGCCTCTTCACTACTGTACCTTCAATTTGCCATTTTGGGCTCTAAATTTACTGGTACAGTAGTGAGAGTCACAGGCAAAAAAGCTCCTAGACTGTCAGCAAATGTAACAAACGCTATCAAAAAAACTGTTAGCGATCGCAGGGATCAGGCCTGACTCTGTGAACGCTGCAGTTATGTGTGTTTAGTGTTTTGTAAGTGACAGTGATCGATCGATACTGCACTTGGGTGGGCTGGGCAGAGGGGCAAAACGCAGGTGCTAGCAGGTATCTGGGCTGATCCCGCTAACACTGTGTTTTTGGGAACCCTAAACTGCTGGGGATGCTAGTATAGATCTAATCAGATCTAATATTGATCCATTCAGATACTATACCACTAAGGGAGGTGTATGCTGCGTGCGTGGGTGTTAGCGGTACTGGCACTAACCTGACGCTGCCTGGGGCGACGCAGACCCTAGCTGACACTAAAACCTAACTTATATCACCCGCCAGGCGATCGGGGGGTTAAACCTTTATTGGGTAATAAAGGCGGGTATAAAAAACAAACTAACCAGCGTCACCCGTAACAGTTATACAGTGATCACTGGTGAAAGGGTTAACTAGGGGGCAATCAAGGGGTTAAAACCTTTATTAGGTAGTATATAGGGGTACCTGACACTATAAAAGCTGATGGTGAACCTAAATCTCTACCTGGCTAACTTGCGTCACCTGTGACACTACTACAGCGATCAGAAAAAAGATTGCTTAGTGACACTGACGACAGGGGGTGATCAAGGGGTTAAACCTTTATTAGGGGGGTTATGGGGGTACCCTAGACCTAAAGGGGCCTACCACTAACTGCCCTACCACTTATAATAGTCAAAAATGACATCAATGCAGTAATCAGTAAAAAAAAAACAAAAAAAAAAACTGCTATTGGTGTCACTGTGACCGGGGGTGCAGGGGGGGGTGATTGGGGGGTGATTAGTGTGCCTGAGTGTTCTACTGTTAGTGTAGTGTTGGTGCAGACTTTCTTGATGTCTTCTCTCCTCAGCGCTGGAACAAAAAGACCGACACGAGGAGAGGTGACATCACTTCCTCTGCCTCTATTTACATTACAGGAGCAGAGGAAGCTTTTCATTCTTCAGGAGCGATCGCGAGGGGGTGGCCATGAATCGGTGGCCTCCTCCACAGCACGGATCGCTCCTGTAATGAATCTGACTACCGCAGGCACCGGGGGGGGTCCGATCAGACACCCCCACCCGCGGGCAGGCAGGGACGTACAGGTAAGCCCTTATGCCTGCCCGTGCCATTCTGTCGACGTACATCAGCGTGCGGCGGACGCACTGCTGAGCCCAGGGTTCCGTGATCATTAGCGCTTGTATCTCTCTCTGATACTCTCTTCGCTGAAGTGATGGCGATGAGAAAAGTTAATTTCAACGTTAAGTTCCACAGAGAGATAGAGTCAGCTGAATGAAAGGGAGAATTTGAAAGTGTGTTCAAGACTACTGATAAGTAGGAATAAGGAAATGTTGGTCTTCTAGGAGGCCTGATTTTCACACATGCCCTCATAAACTGTATCAGAAGGGGATGAGATGCCCATCTGAAGCCCTTCTTTGTAGATAATGCTGACACCTGCACCTTCAGGGTACTTGAACTTAAACCTTTATTTAGACCTGTTTGAAGGTATTCTAGAATCTGAGGTGCCTCTGGAGATAATGGATCCCAGTTATTCTGTTGAGCCATGGATGAGAATCTCTCCCATATTTTGTTGTAAGTGACCTTATTGGTACTCTTCCTGGCCTGAAGCAAAGTAGAAACGACTTCCTGGGAACAGCCCTGTTCTAGGAGCCTATTCCTCTTAACTTCCATGCCATTAGGTGTAATCTCTCCGGAGCCGGATGGAAGAACTGCCCCTGGTAGAGCAGATCCTGAGTCACCGGAATGGGTAGTGGGTCTTCTACACTGAGCTGCAGCACTGTTGTGAATCACGGTCTCCTCGGCCAGAATGGAATCACTGCTATTACTAATGCTGAAGACTTCCTGAGTCTGGAAAGGAACCTCGCGATTAGCGGAGTCGTGGGAATATGTACCCCAGATGAAAGTTCCATGGGTGAAGAAGACAGTCCACTCCTTCCGCTGATGGAAAAGCTGTCCTCGACAGGAACCTCCGGCACTTGGTGTTCGACAGTGTTGCGGCAAGGTCGATATCCGGAGTTCCCCAAGTTTGGGTCACGAGACTGAAGACTTGGTTGTTCAGAGACCACTCGTTGTTTGACAGGAATTCCCTGCTCAAACAGTCGGCTAGTAGGTTCTGAGTTGCCAGAACATACACGGCTCATAGATCCATCAGGAACAGTTGAGCCCACTCCAAGATGAGGCGAACCTCCTAAAATAATGTCTTGCTTCTGGTGTCCCCCTGCCTGTGAATGTATGCAATCACAACCTTGTTGTCCATCCGGATTAGAACATTTTTCCCCTTCAAAGTTGATCTGAAGGCTAGTAGGACCTGAAAGGCTGCTCTGAGCTCCAGAATATTCGACATCAAACCTTGCGTCTGAAATTGCCATTGGCCCTGGGCTGCTTGGTTCCGGTAGTGAGCCCCCCAACCTTCCTGGCTGGCATCTGAAGTGATCACTTCTGGCTCTGGGGGAACCATGGGTCTGTGCCTCCTGAGGTTGAAGACATGCATCCACCACCAAATTGACTGTTTCACACCCTTGCGAATGGAAATTGCCTGAAGCATTGATGCTCCATCCCACTGATTGAGAAATGAGGTTTGCAGTGTCCTCATGTGCCACTGTGCCCATTGGATCATTGGCAAAGTGGATGACATGGAACCCAGGATGCTCAAACAGGCTCTGGCCGGAAGGGATGCGATTACAGGGAGTAGGGTTTTGGTAAAGGTCCTGGGTGCAGAAGAGATGCGGAAAGGTAGGCACTGAAATTGGTGCTAGTGCTAGTGCTAGTGATCGATTGAAAAATATAGATATCTCTGAAAGGCAGGATGAATAGGCACGTGTAGGTAGGCATCCAATAAGTCTACGGAAATCATCCAGTCACCTTAGTTTATTGCTAACAGTATTGACTGGAGGCTTTCCATCTTGAAGGCCTCGATCTGGATTTTTCTGTTTAAACTCTTTAGATCCATCACAGGACACAGATCTCCAGTTTTCTTCTTTAATAGAAATAGGGGAGAATAATAACCCAACCCTCTTTGGGATGTTGGAATCTCCAGGATTGCTCCTTTTTGTACTAACTCCAGCACATATTTGAGCAGTACCTTCCTCTTTTCTGGGGTTGATGGTAACCTGGTTGATTGAAAGTGATTTCCTGGTAAACTGCCTATGAACTTCCATCTGTGCCCATGTTTTATTATGGAAAGTGTCCATGCATCTACTATACGGTCCATCCAAACCTGTTCAAATTCCTTGAGCCTGGCTCCCACTCTCACAGGAAGGATGGGCGTACCCACAAAAAGATTTCTGGTGTTACCCTGCTGGGGTGGTCTTGGATTTTTGAGGCCTCAAAAAGGAAGACTGAGGATTCCTCCAGGTCCCATTGAACGCTCTCCCCGGCACATATGTCTTCGCCTCTCTGTACCTTTCTGGAAAGTTAAGTTTGTAGGAAGGACCATTTTGTGGTTTTGGTCTCCTGTCAGACGGGATCAATCCCGATTTTCCTCCAGTCACTTTAGAGATTGCTGAATCCAACTTAGAACCGAAAAGATTAACTCCGTCATAAGGAATCTTGCACCAGTTGGTTTTGGACGCTTCCCATGATTTGAGCCATAGGGCTCTCCTTGCCATGACTGATGCCAGCATGGCCCTTGCAGAAGATCTGATGACATCAACTGAGGCTTCAGCCTCAAAGTCACCTGCCAGCTTCAGCTCCTAAAGGGAACTAATGATCTTCTCTTGGTCGGCCCCCTCAAGTACAGATTTTTCTATGTTAGCGGACCATCTGAAAATCGCCTTGCCGACTGCTGCTACAGCGACTGCAGGCCTACAAGCTTCTCCTGCCGTGCAGTACGCTTTTTTCAAGTCTAGGTCAATTTTACAATCTAGCACATCACAAAAGGTTACTGCGTCCTCTATTGGTAAGGTGATGTGCCTTGCGAGACGCATCAAAGAGGCATCAACAACAGGTGGATGAATCAGTGGATTCACATTAGTCTCCTTCAGGGGATAAAGTTTTGCCAGTCTATTATTATTATTATACAGGTTTTATATAGCGCCAACAGTTTACTCAGCGCTTTACAATTGAGGTTAGACCTTTTGTCTGACCTTTCCCACTCATCTTTAATGAGGTCCTCATATTCTTCTATGAAAGGGAAGGATTCCGGCTCTTTCTTTAGATTGGGAAAATACTTCCGGATTTTACAGGGAACTTCTTTAACTTCCTCCCATCCTATGGCCTCCTTCACTGATCTTACGAAGGGCTCGACCAGGGTAAAATCAAAACCTGTAGACATCTCTGGGTCTTTAGTCTCTGAAGATGACTCCGGATCCACAGAAGGAGTGGGAGCTACAGAAGAAAAGCTTGGGCCTGCTCTGTCTGTCTCAGGGGCTGATGTCTCCAGGATAGTTTCCCGAACAATTTCCGTGATGAGATCCGTTACCTCCTTTGCGTCCGACTCTTTCTCCCTGGTAGCCTCGTTAAGGCATGTGCAACAGGCTAATTTGTCTGGCAAAGCTGGAGCTACGCACACCCAGAAAGCGTTTGCTGCAGGGCGGGTGTGATAGCCCCTGTGACGGGATGGTGAGCAAATATACAGCGAATGTCGGTGACGAGATGATGACCTTGAGCAGCTCCTCCTAGACCTCCTATGGCTTGAGGCATGGCTTGAGCGACTTTCCAGGCCCTTTTTAGGCTAAGAATCCTCGAGCCCACCAGGTGGGTCTCTTGTAGTATACAAATGTGAGGGGCATAGGTTTTTAGATATTTGAAAACCAGCGAGCGCTTAATCGCCGAGTTCATTCCCCGGACATTCCAGGAGAGAATGGAGAGACTAGCCATAATTTGTGTGATAAGAATTAATGGGCCCTCGGAGTCCGTGTCCACAATCAGTCCCCGGGAACAGGATCGACCACCCAGGCGGAGAGACAGGCATCAGCAACCACCGCCACATGAACCACCAGGTTAACTTATCATTAATTTTTGCACCATACCTAAGGTATAAGGGTATAATTGTCAGATTCTTGTGAGATAAAAACCAACAAACTAAAATAAACTAGGGTCAGCAACGGCTGCCCTCCCCACCCCCCGCCCCGCAGACCCCGGAAACTGGGATCATGCATATTTCCCCAAAAACACCCCGAGTCCTTCAGAGTAACTTACTCAGGGAGGCGCGCCCCAGTCAAACACACAGAGAGTTAATCACCCCTCCACCTTAACTATACAGAGGGGTAACCACACTCCGAACCAACCAGGGGGCCTTCTCACTTCCCAACAAGAGATGCTAGAGAGTCATAGAGTTCAAAACTGATACGATCACTCATAGTTCTCCTGGAGTATGCAGGGGCACAACACTTAAGATACGGAAATCTTCCATATTTGTGAGGATGTCAGGTAATCGGAGTCTCTCCTTCAGGATTGGGATGAACACAGTCCCAGGACCAAGGTGCAGACCCCAAATCCCCCATCCAGCAGATTTAACAGGACTGATCTCTTAGGGCCTTAGCCAAGCGAGACAAGAAAGGGCGGCAACTGACCCCAGGAGGGATCACCAAAAGCCCATCAACTGTAAGATCCAACATCTGTAAAGCTGCTCCTTATCTCAAAAAACGATTAAGATCAGTGTAGTCAACAAAAAAGGGGCTGAAATATGTATACAGTTACCGATCCATTCACTTCAGAGCAGCCAGCGATTCCAGCCACGAGGAAGCATCCCTGGGGTTGATAAAGAAACGGATCGTCTCGCCGTCTACCACTCTCAGCTTCGCAGGAAAGAGAATACTGTATTTAATTCCCTTTGCCCTCATGGCAGCCTTGACCGCGTCGAAAGACCTACGCTGCTTCTGGGTCTCTATGGTATAATCCGGGAAGAGTAGCAGCTTATTGTTCTGGTAAGAAATGTCCTTCGTCGTTCTTGCAGCCCGCAGAAGTTCATCTCTGTCCCTAAAGTTTAACAGGCGCAGGATCAGCGTACGAGGTGGGGAGCCAGGCGGGCCTCGCTGCGGTGGAACCCTATGCGCTCTCTCCACAGTAAAGTAGGGGGACAGCTGGGCCCCAGGGAACAAGGATCTCAGGAGGTCTTCCACAAAGGTGGTCGGGTTCTGTCCCTCCGCTCCCTCTGCGAGGCCTACTATATTTCGCCTGCTGCGATTCTCGGCGTCCTCGGCACAGTATTCCAGGACCTTTACCTTATTTTGCAAGGTCCGAATGGCCACCAAGTGTTCCTCTGCTACATCCTCCACCTGTCCCACTCTCTGCTCCACCACCCCGAGACGGCTCAGAAATTTCTCCAGGTCTTGTCTAATCAGTCCCACATCGGTCTGAACATCCTCCATTTTCCCTGCTAAAGTGGCCTGGCATGCCGAGATCGCCGCCATCACCTCAGGTATTCCGGGAAGGGAGGCCGAGGGGCTCTCCTCCACCGCCGTCTGAGTGGCCATATTGGAATGGCTGCGCGGGCTTTTCTCCCCAGGCACTGCGGGCACAGTAGCCTCCGGTATATTCGGGGGGAAACGGAGCCTCCTGCCGCTCTTCGAACCAGCAGATGATCTGGACGGCATACGGGAATCCAGACGCCCAAAACAGGGGTGATCACTCCAGGCAGGATGATATATAAGGATTCCTCTCTAGCAGAGCTCCGGGAAGCACGTCTGCTCAGGCCGACATCTTGGACACGCCCCCGGCTTGAGCGACTTTGATGCCTGGAACTCGCTGATCTTGACCTGGATGGGCTCAGGGGCGGATCCAGGGGGGGGGCAACAGGGCAATTGCACCCCCCGAGAAAATATTGAAGACTGAGGCTGAGCGCGCCCTGGGTAACCAGATCTGTGGCCATTCTAAGCATGAATTAAGGCTTAGAAACCTCGGGACTGCACTCTCCGCCCCCTGTACCTCCCCCTGCAGTTTTTCAGCCTCTCTCCTGCAGGCTGCTGCTTGAGTGGGCGGGATGGGGATGTGCCTTTTCCCCGAGATCACGCTCGTCTGGAAGAGGGAGATGTGTGCAGCTGCTGAGCAGAGAGAGCCGTGTGAAAGTTCCTGGAGGTGAGCTCTGCTGCTAGCACCACATTGTGGATTTGTTTACAGGCACCTTTATGCTGAGTCTGCTGAGTTACTGCAGCTTAGCTTAGCATAGAGGTGCTGTTAGATGACAAATGAGATCTTCATCTTCTTTTCATGACAAGTGAGAAATTGAACTCATTAAAAGATTATGACTGCCCCCTGGTGTATGCCCTCCTGATTCCCCCCCCCCCAGTGTATCTGTGTATGCCCTCCTGATTCCCCCCCCCCAGTGTATCAGTGTATGCCCTTCTGATTCCGCCCCCAGTGTATCTGTGTATGCCCTCCTGATCCCCCCCCAGTGTATCAGTGTACGCCCTCCTGATTCTCCCCCCAGTGTATCTGTGTATGCCCTCCTGATCCCCCCCAGTGTATCAGTGTATGCCCTCCTGATCCCCCCCAGTGTATCAGTGTATGCCCTCCTGATCCCCCCCCCAGTGTATCTGTGTATGCCCCCCTAATCCCCCCCCCAGTGTATCTGTGTATGCCCTCCTGATCCCCCCCCCCAGTGTATCTGTGTATGCCCTCCTGATCCCCCCCCCAGTGTATCTGTGTATGCCCTCCTGATCCCCCCCCCAGTGTATCAGTGTACGCCCTCCTGATTCTCCCCCCAGTGTATCTGTGTATGCCCTCCTGATCCCCCCAGTGTATCAGTGTATGCCCTCCTGATCCCCCCCAGTGTATCAGTGTATGCCCTCCTGATCCCCCCCCCTGTGTATCAGTGTATGCCCTCCTGATCCCCCCCAGTGTATCTGTGTATGCCCTCCTGATCCCCCCCCAGTGTATCAGTGTATGCCCTCCTGATCCCCCCCGTGTATCTGTGTATGCCCTCCTGATCCCCCCCAGTGTATCTGTGTATGCCCTCCTGATCCCCCCCCCCAGTGTATCAGTGTACGCCCTCCTGATTCTCCCCCCAGTGTATCTGTGTATGCCCTCCTGATCCCCCCCCCAGTGTATCAGTGTATGCCCTCCTGATCCCCCCCAGTGTATCTGTGTATGCCCTCCTGATCCCCCCCCAGTGTATCTGTGTATGCCCTCCTGATCCCCCCCCCCAGTGTATCTGTGTATGCCCTCCTGATCCCCCCAGTGTATCTGTGTATGCCCTCCTGATCCCCCCCTGTGTATCTGTGTATGCCCTCCTGATCCCCCCCCAGTGTATCAGTGTATGCCCTCCTGATCCCCCCCCCCAGTGTATTTGTGTATGCCCTCCTGATCCCCCCCAGTGTATCTGTGTATGCCCTCCTGATCCCCCCCCAGTGTATCAGTGTATGCCCTCCTGATTCTCCCCCCCCCCAGTGTATCTGTGTATGCCCTCCTGAGCCCCCCCCAGTGTATCTGTGTATGCCCTCCTGATTCTCCCCCCCCCAGTGTATCAGTGTACGCCCTCCTGATCCCCCCCCCAGTGTATCTGTGTATGCCCTCCTGATCCCCCCAGTGTATCTGTGTATGCCCTCCTGATCCCCCCCCAGTGTATCATTGTACGCCCTCCTGATTCTCCCCCCCAGTGTATCTGTGTATGCCCTCCTGATCCCACCCCCCCCAGTGTATCTGTGTATGCCCTCCTGATCCCACCCCCTCAGTGTATCTGTGTATGCCCTCCTGATCCCCCCCCCCCAGTGTATCTGTGTATGCCCTCCTGATCCCCCCAGTGTATCAGTGTATGCCCTCCTGATTCTCCCCCCCAGTGTATCTGTGTATGCCCCCCTGATCCCCCCCCCAGTGTATCTGTGTATGCCCTCCTAATCCCCCCCCCCAGTGTATCAGTGTACGCCCTCCTGATTCCCCCCCCGTGTATCTGTGTATGCCCTCCTGATCCCCCCCAGTGTATCAGTGTATGCCCTCCTTATCCCCCCGTGTATCTGTGTATGCCCTCCTGATCCCCCCCAGTGTATCTGTGTATGCCCTCCTGATCCCCCCCCCCAGTGTATCAGTGTACGCCCTCCTGATTCTCCCCCCAGTGTATCTGTGTATGCCCTCCTGATCCCCCCCCAGTGTATCAGTGTATGCCCTCCTGATCCCCCCCCAGTGTATCAGTGTATGCCCTCCTGATCCCCCCAGGGTATCAGTGTATGCCCTCCTGATCCCCCCCCAGTGTATCAGTGTATGCCCTCCTGATTCCCCCCCCCCAGTGTATCAGTGTATGCCCTCCTGTCCCCCCCCAGTGTATCAGTGTATGCCCTCCTGATCCCCCCCCGTGTATCAGTGAATGCCCTCCTGATCCCCCCCCCCCGTGTATCAGTGTATGCCCTCCTGACCCCCCCCCCAGTATATGCCCTCCCGATCCCCCCCAGCGTGTGCCCTACTGTTCCCTGCACACTGCCCTACATCCTACTGACCTCTGTACACCACCCTATATACTACTGACCTCTGTACACTGCCCTATATATTACTGACCTCTGTACACCACCCTACATACTACTGACCTCTGTACATTACCCTACATACTACTGACCTCTGTACACCACCCTACATACTACTGACCTCTGTACACCACCCTACATACTACTGACCTCTGTACACCACCCTACATACTACTGACCTCTGTACACTACCCTACATACTACTGACCTCTGTATACTACCCTACATACTACTGACCTCTGTACATTACCCTACATCCTACTGACCTCTGTACACCACCCTACATACTACTGACCTTTGTACACCACCCTACATACTACTGACCTCTGTGCGCTGTATTATACTTTAAATTCAGTTCCGTAAGACCGTACCACCTTATTTTCTGGCAGTGCCCCTCCCGAGACTAGATTCCGGATCCGCCCCTGGATGGGCTGCCCAAAAAAATGCAGCATTAGCGCTCATGCATTTTTTTTTCCTCTTCAGTACTTACCATAGTAAGGGACACCTCATACCTTATAAGCTGAGGGTGGTCTGCTTGGGCAGTGGTCTCCATGACAGTGAGCAGGTATAGTATCTAAAACAGAAAGGCTGATAAGGAAGTGTAGATATAAAAAGAGATAATGGAGCAAGATTATGAAAGTCTGCAGGACCGCGGGCTGGGGACTTACCTGAGACTGGGCTGGCAGCAGGGATCACAAAATCCAACGGATAGTGTTCATCTGTAGCTGGCAGCAAAACTGACAGAAAATCCTGGATTTCTAAAACTGGCTCTGCCGTCGTGCCAGAAATTACGTCGCTGTGCATGGGCGGAAGCGATCCGAACGGACCCGCGCCATATTGGAAAAGGGCAAAGCAACCAGATTGGACGTCTCCTTCCACCGGCGCATGCGCAGAGCGCCATAACAGATGCGGCCACCATGATGGAGAGGCGCAGCCTCCTGGGGAACTATAGAGCCCAGCATGCCAAAGATAAGGAAAAACAACAAAAAGACAGTACCTGAATCCAGGAAGAGTAAGGAAGGAGACCACTGCAACAAATAAGCTTCTTTAAAGCTTGTATATTCCAGATGAAATGCCCCCGTGACCACCAGATTGGGGTTTCTCTCCATGAAGGCTCCTTTAGAGACTGAACAGGAGAGACTTCCAGCCAGGAGAGGCTTAACCTGGTGGGGCGAATGCGGTAAGAGTTGCAAAGTCCAACTTAAATCTTGTCAGGTGAGGAAAAAAAAGAGAATGAGGTGGGGTGCCTTTACCTTCAAATTTATAGTTAACCAATCCTGTCAGGTTGTGGGGGTGGAGTCACAACCCAGTGTGTGTGCTGCCATGATGCATCAGGAAACAATTTCCTTCTTGTTTGATTGGCTCACTGATTTTCCCAAAAGTCTGCACTAAAATGCACATCAGATTTTAGGCATCCCCTGGAACAAAATTGTCATTTTTGGTGAGATACTCCCAATAGGAACACGTCCTAAAGGGATGCAGGTTCAGCAGCTTTTTTCATTAGTGCCCTGCAGCTGCCACAGCTGACTGACAATTATGAAACCACTACATTAGATTCACTTTCCCACGTGGGCACAGAGAAACACATATGGATTTCTTTCAGAATAACAAAAGGTAGGAATCTGCAACAAAGTTTGTTAAAATCCTTGCAATGTACATATATCACCGGGGGGGGGGGGCTTTATGGTCACCACAGAGGACAAGGTGGCACCCTTTATGTCTGGAGGAAAAGAGATTTAACCTCCAAATACGGAAAGGCTTCTTCACAGTAAGAGGGGGGGGTGGTTTTCTCAGCAAAAGTGGAGTTATGCTTTAAGGTCATCACAGAGGACAAGGTGGCACCCTTTATGTCTGGAGGAAAAGAGATTTAACCTCCAAATACAGAAAGGCTTCTTCACAGTAAGAGCTGTGAAAATGTAGACTAGACTCCCTCAAGTACTTGTTCTGACCAGCTCAGTAGATGGTTTAAAAAAAGGCCTGGACTCTGTCTTAAATGCACAAAATATAACTGGATATTAATATTTTTAGATAAATTTGATCCAGGCAATATCCGATTGCCTCCTGGGGTATCCAGAGGGAATGTGTTGCCCCTACTGGAGCGAATAATGCTTAATTGTTTTTTCTTTTGCCTTTCTCTGGATCACTTGTGGGTATAGGATTGTATCAGGGACGTACGGTGAGGTCAGTGGCTGGTGAGGCACTGGCTAGTATCAGAGTCAGATACACACAGGTTACATACACCGCGATTGTTAGAGCGAGAGCAATAATTCTAGCACTAGACCTCCTCTGTAACTCTAAACATGTAACCTGTAAAAAAAATTTTAAGCGTTACCTATGGAGATTTATAAGTACTGAAGTTTGGCACCATTCCACAAGTGTGCTCAATTTTAAAGTGTGACATGTTAGGTATCTATTTACTCTGCGTAACATCATCTTTCACATTATACAAAACATTGGGCTAACGTTAGTGTTTTTGTTTTTTTTTAATTCATGAAACATTTTTTTTCCCCCAAAAAAAATGCGTTTAAAAAAATTGCTGCGCAAATACCGTGTGAAATAAAAAGTTGCAATGGCCACCATTTTATTCCCTAGGGCAGTGATGGCGAACCTTGGCACCCCAGATGTTTTGGAGCTATATTTCCCATGATGCTCATGAACTCTGCAGTGTAGTTGAAAGCCCCTCGGGGCTTTCACACTGGAGAGACAGCAGCGACTGTTTAGGGTCGGTTTGCAGGCGCTATTATTAGCGCAATAGCGCCTGCAAACCGCCCCAGTGTGAAAGGGCCCTTACTGAAGTTTGAAGTTATAACTTCCAACCAGTAATTTCCCAGTAAATAGATAAATAATAAATGATCTTGTTATAAGATATAGCGTATAAATATATGATTTAGCTTGAATATAACAGTACCTTTTCAACAGAATCAGTTTCTCCCTCTTATGCCTGTACACACGGTCGGACATTGATCGGACATTCCGACAACAAAATCCATGGATTTTTTCCGATGGATGTTGGCTCAAACTTGTCTTGCATAGACACGGTCACACAAAGTTGTAGGAAAATTTGATCGTTCTGAACGCGGTGACGTAAAACACGTATGTCGGGACTATAAACGGGGCAGTGGTCAATAGCTTTCGTTTCCTAATTTATTCTGAGCATGCGCGGCACTTTGTGCGTCGGATTTGTGTACACATGATCGGAATTTCCGACAACGGGTTTTGTTGTCGGAAAATTTTACAGCCAGCTCTCAAACTTTGTGTGTCAGAAATTCCTATGGAAAATGTGTGATGGAGCCTACACACGATCGGAATTTCCGACAACAAGGTCCTATCGCACATTTTCCATCGGAAAATCCTATCGTGTGTACAGGGCATAAGACTCCTTTCACACTAAGCCTCAAGCATCAATAGCGGTAAAGCTTTACCGCTGTTTTAGCGGCGTTATTCGGTCGCTAGTAGGGTGCTATTAACCCCCGCTAGCGGTGGGAAGAAAGGATTAAATGCGCCCGTGTAGTGCCGCTGTTGAAGCACTTTGCAGGTGCCTCGTCTGCGGTGCCCATTCATTTTAATGGGCAGGAGCGGTGGAGGAGTGAATGTATACACCGCTCCACCACCGCTACAAAGATGCTGCTTGCAGGACTTTTTTTAACATCCTGCCAGCGCAGTGCCCCAGTGTGAAAGCACTCGGGCTTTCACATTGGGGTGTCAGGGAAGGCGTTTTTCAGGCACTTTACAGGTGCTATTTTAAGCCCTTTAGCGCCTGAAAAACGCCTCAGTATAAAAGGGGTCTTAACTGTGTGAGAAAAACATTGGAATTTTACACATAAACACGTTTTTCCTTGTAGATAAGAGGGCTAGGCTGGAAGGGAGCATTTGTCTTTTAGACACATGCCCCTTCTTTGACACTGTAGTGAGAGGCGTGCCTCCACTGCAGCATTTTTATTGGACAGCTGGGACCAATGGTACTTTATCATTGGTCCAAGTCTCCAAGCTGTTCATTGAGCTCAGTGCCTCTGACAAGAAGTGAGAGGCACTGTGAGCTCAACCTCTCAGTCTGCTGCAAACAGAGAGTGTCAGCTTGCATTTAAAGTGGCCGCTCTGTATTTTGCTTCTGACAAGCTGCGGAGCCCCATATCTCTGGAACCGTAGGAGCCCCAAATTTTTACCAGTGGTGGTGTAGGACTAATGCAGCATACACACGGTCAGATTTTTTGACGAGAAATGTTGGATGTGAACTTGTTGTCGGAAAGTCCGACCGTGTGTATGCTCCATTGAACTTTTGCTGTTGGACTTTCCGCCAACAAATGTTTGCTAGCAGGTTCTCAAATTTTCCTCCAACAAAACTTTGTTGTAGGAAAGTCCGATCGTGTGTACACAAGTCCGTCGCACAAAAATTCACGCATGCTCGGAATCAAGCAGAAGGAGCCGCACTAGCTATCGAACTTCCTTTTTCTGGGCTCATCGTACATCTTGCACGTCACCACGTTCCCACGTTTGTAATTGTTGGCCAACATTTGTGTGACCGTGTGTATGCAAGACAAGTTTGAGCCAACAACCTTCAAACAAAAATCCACAGTTTTGTTGGTGGAAAGTCTGATAGTGTGTACGGGGCATTAGGCTACATACCCTCCAAATTCTCACCCCAGGTCGCTGAGCTATGACCCTCGAAGCTCGATTTTTTTTTTAATGTTCATTGCCCTGCCTCACCTGCCCCTGGATTATATGTGTATATATATATATATATATATATATATATATATATATATATATATATATATATATATATAGGTTTTTGATTTGTGGTTGTCTTGGTTTTTCTTTTCCCTTTTTTGGGGGGGGCGGGTTGGACTGGATGGACTTGTGTCATTTTTCAACCTGACTATGTAACTATTTTGTTTATCATGAGGGATCTATCTGGGCAAATAAAGGACAGGTAACTGTAAAAAAAGTGTAGCAAAGTAGAATAGTGTATTAAATCCCTTATCGGGGTAAACAGATGTGTTTCGCTTCGAGATAGAAAGTTTTGTCAATTAACATATGCATGTCTTTGAAAAGCTAAATTTTTAGCTTTCTTGATTTGATGTTTTTAACCCCTTCCCGCCGAGCATACGCAGATGTGAGTACTCGGCTTTCTGGGGTTATACAGGGATGATGCCTGCAGCTTTTTTAGAGCCGGCGAACGGCTTTCCTGGTATAACAACCGATGCAGCTAAAAGCCGCTCGGCAGTTATACCGGAGGAGCGGGAGGGGACGTCCCCCCCTCCCGTTGCCTCCTGCTGCTCTTACCGGGCCTCCCGTTCCAATGGGAGGCCCGATGACCAATCCGCCACCTCCGGCGTCTAGGGACAGACTGGAACAAAGCCGTGAGCGGCTTCGTTCCAGCCTCCTAATAGTAAACACGGAAGCGACGTCATGACGTCACTTCCCGTTTACTCGGCTGCCAATGGTGCGGGTTTAAAATTTTTTTACAGTATTCAGAATCGCCGAAAATGGCGATCTGAATACTTTGAAGTGCAAAGGAGGGATCGGGGGTCTTTTAGACCCCCGATCCCTCCATAAAGAGTACTTGTCACCACCTATTACTGTCACAAGGGATGTTTACATTCCTTGTGACAGCAATAAAAGTGATCAATTTTTTTTTTTTTTTAAAACACAATTTATTAATATAAAAATAAATAAAATAAATAAGAATTTTTTTTTTTAAAGCGCCCCCGTCCCTGCGATCTCGCGCAGCAAAGAAAACGCATACGGAAGTCGCGCCCGCATATGTAAACGGTGTTCAAATCACACATGTGCGGTATCGCCGCGATCGTCAGAGCAACAGCAATAATTCTAGCACTAGACCTCCTCTGTAATTCTAACCTGACCGTAAAAAAAATTTAAAGTGTCGCCTATGGAGATTTTTAGGTACCGTAGTTTGTCACCATTCCACGAGTGCGTGCAATTATAAAGCGTGACATGTTTGGTATCTATTTACTCGGCATAACATCATCTATCACATTATACAAAAAAATTGGGGTAACTTTACTGTTTGTTTTTTTTTTAATTCATGAAAGTGTCCCTTTTCCCAAAAAGTTGCGTTTAAAACACTGCTGCACAAATACCGTGTGATATAAAATATTGCAACAATGGCCATTTTATTCTCTAGATTCTCTGCTAAAAATATATATATAATGTTTGGGGGCTCTAAGTAATTTTCTAGCAAAAAATATGGATTTTAACTTGTAAACACCAAATTTCAAAAATAGGCTTAGTCATGAAAGGGTTAATGTAAGCCAGAATAAAGTCTTAGGCTCCATTCACACTAGCGCGTTTTTTGATGCATTTTGCAGAAATGCATGGGAATTTTTTAACATGGGTTCCTATGGAACATGTTCACATCAATGCTTTTTTGTATCTCTGCGTTTTTGGAAAGGGTCGGGGACTTTTTTTCATGCAAAAAGCAGCGTTTTGCATGTAATGGATTTCAATGGACAAGCATCAAAAACGCAAGTGCACCGTTTTTGCAGCGTTTTTGCAGCGTTTTTGGTGCGTTTTTGGTGCGTTTTTGCCGTTTTTTTTTTTTTTGTAATTTTTTTTAAGACTGTAAAAAAAAATGAAAAAAAAAAAAAAAAACGCAAAACGCAAATCGCGGCAAAAACGCGGCAAAAACGCCGCAAAAACGCTACAAAAACGCTGCTCAAAAACGTGCCAAGCATGAAAAAAAAACCTCCAAAAACGCTCAAAAGCAACATGCATAGGTGTGAATCGAGCCTTAGAGCAGAACTAAAGGCAAAACTTTTTGGATAGCGTAAGGGAGGGTTAAAACTGTTGTCCAATCTTTTACCTTCTGTGTCCTGTTGAGAATATTTCCTATTCGTTTAATTTCCCATAAACAAAACAGGAATCTATCCAAGGAAGATTTCCCCTCTATCATTATTCTGGGGATAACCCAACAATTAAGATTTTCTATTCACAGTACTTCCACATTTTGTGATAATAGTAAACATGAAAAATAGAGATGGTGAATCTCCCTATTGGAGGCACAGACAGCAAAAAAAACTCACAGGTGTTCTATTCTCTCACTCTATCCAAAACTAAAAAACAAAAAAACAAAAAAAAAACAAAAAAAAACAGAAAATTGTATCATACTTACCATAATTGTCTTTTCCTGTTGCCTATCCATGGCAGCATACATGTGATCTTTGTTATGCAGTGAGCTCGTAGTGCAGGGCAGCTGGAACACTGACATTTAGTCAGGTATAATAATAATGCCACACTGAGACATGAGTAAAGACAAATTTATTTTGCTAGGTAGCAGGAAAAGGGCCTTGACACAGGGTTTTCAACTATGGGCTTGCCGGCATACAGACCTATCCTGTGAACATCCTATCCGTAAGCCGCTGGGTCTTACCTATGTTCCTCAACTCTTCTGCCTGCCTCCCACTTCTGGCAAGCTTTTTACCTTGCCCACTTCCAAGATAGCTTCCAGGCAGTCTTGCCCAACTCCAAGATGGCCACTGGGGTAGTACTTGTGACGGGAGTCACTTTGTGCGGGGGGGCCCGAGGAACCCAGAATCCCTTGGAGAGGTTGGGAAACCTTTTCTTCAGCTCCCCATGCACCTCCTATGTCTAAGTTACCTGTGTATATTAGGGGCACAGGGTGACCGAGAACCCCAGTCTGATCTGTACAAATTGGACTGACTGTACAACCACACTGGAGTTTTGTGTTTATATACTGTATATTGTCTCATACTGTTGGGGACTCTTTGCTGGGTTGTTTGGGGTGTGGCTGTATTCCATTGTTCTATTGTGTCTGTCTGCCTCGGGTATTATGGGATGTGTATGTAGATTAGCTGTGAGAAGGGAGTGGGAGGAATTCCTCCAACAGCTCTCCCTGCTGATTGGACAGTCTACTGATGAGAAGTTCGAATATCTCTGTGTACCTGTGTTTCAAAAAAACAGTTCCATGTTCAGTTTGTAACTAAGCTAGTCTCGCCTGGTTCTTGGTTACAATATGTGGCTGTAATATTTGATATCTGAGGATCCAGACTGGAGGAAGCAATATACTGACGGAAGCACTTAAGTGGAGTGCAACAGAGATCCGTTACATTGGTGGCAAGCAGTGTGTCATGGTTATGCAGTAATGTTTGTCAGCTTACCTCTCCATGTGTTCAGCTTAAGATGCCAGCCACTCTCACCTGGCTGCTTAAGTAATCTCTCCTCAAAGCATGGCTCCACTCTAGCCCCTATCAGGGAACTTTATATTAACCTGTGCACTGCAAGCCAGCCCTGCTGATCAATATTGTGTGTTTTGGCTTCCATGTGCTCATTGCTCTGTGTCCTACGTCTGATCCTGTTTACCCACCTTGACTTGTTCTTGACTGTCCTCATAGTTACATAGTTACATAGTTACATAGTAGGTGAGGTTGAAAAAAGACACAAGTCCATCAAGTCCAACCTATGTGTGTGATTATGTGTCAGTATTACATTGTATATCCATATATGTTGCGGTCATTCAGGTGATTATCTAATAGGTCTTGAAGCTATCAATGCTCCCCGCTGAGACCACCGCCTGTGGAAGGGAATTCCACATCCTTGCCGCTCTTACAGTAAAGAACCCTCTACGTAGTTTAAGGTTAAACCTCTTTTCTTCTAATTGTAATGAGTGGCCACGAGTCTTATTAAACTCTCTTCTGCGAAAAAGTTTTATCCCTATTGTGGGGTCACCAGTACAGTATTTGTAAATTGAAATCATATCCCCTCTCAAGCGTCTCTTCTCCAGAGAGAATAAGTTCAGTGCTCGCAACCTTTCCTCATAACTAAGATCCTCCAGACCCTTTATTAGCTTTGTTGCCCTTCTTTGTACTCGCTTCATTTCCAGCACATCCTTCCTGAGGACTGGTGCCCAGAACTGGACAGCATACTCCAGGTGAGGCTGGACCAGAGCCTTGTAGAGTGGGAGAATTATCGTTTTATCTCTGGAGTTGATCCCCCTTTTAATGCATGCCAATATTCTGTTTGCTTTGTAAGCAGCAGCTTGGCATTGCATGCCATTGCTGAGCCTATCATCTACTAGGACCCCCAGGTCCTTTTCTATCCTAGATTCCCCCAGAGGTTCTCCCCCCCGTGTATAGATTGCACTCATATTTTTGCCACCCAAATGCATTATTTTACATTTTTCTACATTGAACCTCATTTGCCATGTAGTCGCCCACCCCATTAATTTGTTCAGGTCTTTTTGCAAGGTTTCCACATCCTGCGGAGAAGTTATTGCCCTGCTTAGCTTAGTATCGTCTGCAAATACAGAGATCGAACTGTTTATCCCATCCTCCAGGTCGTTTATGAGCAAATTAAATAGGATTGGTCCCAGCACAGAACCCTGGGGAACCCCACTACCCACCCCTGACCATTCTGAGTACTCCCCATTTATCACCACCCTCTGAACTCGCCCTTGTAGCCAGTTTTCAATCCATGTACTCACCCTATGGTCCATGCCAACGGACCTTATTTTGTACAGTAAACGTTTACGGGGAACTGTGTCAAATGCTTTTGCAAAATCCAGATACACCACGTCTACGGGCCTTCCTTTATCTAGATGGCAACTCACCTCCTCATAGAAGGTTAATAGATTGGTTTGGCTAGAACGATTCTTCATCAATCCATGCTGATTACTGCTAATGATACCGTTCTTATTACTAAAATTTTGTATATAGTCCCTTATCATCCCCTCCAAGAGTTTACATACTATTGATGTTAGGCTAACTGGTCTGTAATTCCTAGGGATGTATTTTGGGCCCTTTTTATATATTGGTGCTACATTGGATTTTCTCCAATCAGCTGGTACCATTCCAGTCAGTAGACTATCTGTAAAAATTAGGAACAAAGGTCTGGCAATCACTTGACTGAGTTCCCTAAGTACCCTCGGATGCAAGCCATCTGGTCCTGGTGATTTATTAATGTTAAGTTTCTCAAGTCTAATTTTAATTCTGTCCTCTGTTAACCATGGAGGCGCTTCCTGTGTTGTGTCATGAAGATAAACACTGCAGTTTTGGTTACTGAAGCCCCCCGATTCACTCGTGAAGACTGAGGAGAAGAATAAATTCAATACCTTCGTCATCTCCCCATCCTTTGTAACCAGATGTCCTTCCTCATTCTTTATGGGGCCAATATGGTCTGTCCTCCCTTTTTTACTGTTTACATACTTAAAGAATTTCTTGGGATTTTTTTTGCTCTCCTCCGCTATGTGTCTTTTATGTTCTATCTTAGCCGTCCTAATTGTACCCTTACATTTCTTGTTGCATTCTTTATAAAGTCTGAATCATGAGGATGATCCCTCAACACCATATTTTTTGAAGGCCTTCTCCTTTGCTTTTATATGCATTTTTACATTGGAGTTAAGCCATCCAGGATTTTTGTTTGCTCTTTTAAATTTATTACCCAATGGGATACATTGGCTAATGCCCTTATTTAATATGCTCTTAAAGGAAACCCATCTCTCCTCCATATTCTTTTTTCCTAATATTTTATCCCAATTTATGCCTTTTAGCAAGGTTTGTAGTTTAGGGAAGTTGGCTCTTTTGAAATTCAGTGTCTTTGTATTCCCTTTATGTTTCCTATTTGTGTGATTTATACTGAAACTAATTGACCTGTGATCGCTGTTACCTAAATTGCCCCGTATTTCCACATCCGTGATCAGGTCTGTATTGTTGGTAATCAGTAGATCCAGTAATGTTTTATTTCTAGTTGGTGCGTTTACCATCTGACCCATAAAATTGTCCTGCAAGACATTAAGGAACTGGCGAGCCTTAAATGAATGCGCGGTTCCCTCCGCCCAGTCTATGTCTGGATAATTAAAATCCCCCATTATGATAACACTTCCCATCCTTGCTGCTAATCCAATTTGTGATAGGAGATCCGTCTCCACTTCCTCCCTCAGGTTAGGGGGCCTATAGCATACTCCCAGTATTATTTTCCCCTTAGCTTCATCCCTTTGGAGCTCTACCCATAAGGATTCCACCTCCTCTCTAGCTCCCTCAGTGATGTCATCTCAAACATTCACTTGTACATTATTCTTGATATATAGGCATACCCCTCTGCCTTTTTTACCCTCTCTATCCTTGCGGTATAGGGTATACCCTTGAATTTTTGCCAGCCAATCATGAGAGCTGTTGAACCAGGTCTCTGAAATTCCCACAAAATCCAAATCCTCCTTGTACAACAGTATCTCTAGTTCACCCATCTTGTCCGCCATGCTCCTGGCATTGGTGAACATGCTACATAGTTTAGACCGGTCGCATATTGTCCTCGTATTGGGTGTTTCGAGATTGCAACTAGAACTTGCTACTATACTCACCTTGTGTTTTTGTGCTTTGGTTAACCTACCACTAATGCCCCCAATACTACCCTCTGGAATATCTTCCACACTGGCTATCTCTGTCTCTGGACCCTTCCCCCATCACCTAGTTTAAAAACCCCTCTAACTTTTTGGCCATCTTCATTCCCAGCAGATCTGCACCCTCCTCATTTAGGTGCAGTCCGTCCCTTCTATAGTACCGGTTACCGACTGAGAACTCGACCCAGTCCTCCAGGAACCCAAACCCCTCCTTACTACACCAGCTCTTCAGCCACTTGTTTACTTCCCTAATCTCCCTCTGCCTTTCTGGTGTGGCTCGATGTACCGGTAGTATTCCTGAGAATACTACCTTGGAGGTCCTTTTCCTCAATTTAGCTCCTAAGTCCCTAAAATCGTTCTTTAGGACACTCCATCTGCTCTGACTTTGTCATTGGTGCCAACGTGCACCATGACAGCCGGGTCTTCCCCAGCCCCTCCCAGTAATCTGTCTACAAGATCCGTGATGTGCCGAACCCGAGCGCCCGGTAGACAACATACTGTTCGGCGCTTCAGGTCTTGGTTACAGATTGCACTCTCTGTCCTTCTAAGAATTGAGTCCCCTACCACCAGAATCTGTCTTTCCTTTCCCTTTGCTGCCCCCCCCCCACTCTCACTGGAGGAGTTCTTCCCCCGGCAGCTAGGAGAGTCCCTCAGCTCCAGCAGTGCTGGTCCCTGACTGGTTTCACCAATGTCACTCAATGGAGCGTACTTATTGGGATGCTCCAGTCCTGGATCGGCCTCCCTGGCATTTCCCCCTCTACCCCTCCTGACTCTCACCCATCTACTCTTTGCTAGTGCCTGCACCTCTTTGTCTCCACCCACCTCTGTGCTGGCCCCTGCCGGCACCTGCCGTGTACGTTCCTGGCTCACCTTTAGTATGGAGGGACTTCTCAGTGCTGATAGTTGCTTCCCCAGATTCAGAACCTGGGCTTCCAGGGAAACAACGTGCTTACATTTTGCACAGCAGTATTCGCCCTCGATCGGATGATCAAGGAACGCATACATGCAGCAAGATGTACAAAGAGTCGCCTCTCCACACCCGCCGGGCATCGTACCTATTAAATTTAGTGAGGATTTGGGGATTTTACCCTGTCCAAATTACCTAACAGCTAGCTTCCTGGCACTTCCTGGCACTAATACTCAAGACAATACACAGGTACACAACAAGACAATACACAGGTACTCACAGACCTACTCATCTGCTTCATATCCTTACCTTTGGCGTGTTTTTTGACTATCCCTATCTGCTTGTTGCCCTGACCTTTTGGCTTATCTCCTGACTATCCTTGTTGTTCCAGGTTGCTGCTTCCTTTCTATCCTCCAGTAGTCTACTGTGAGTGTGAGCTGGGAGACCCTGGGGGCCACGACCTGGAGCCAGACTGCAGCAAAGTCCATCCCCACCATCTGGGGCCCTGGTGAACACCCGCTGGCTCTTAGATGCTGCACCCTGGGAAATCTCATGGTCTAGCTCCCAGTGTGATCCATGTTGGTGCTCCTGGGTACCTGCTTTCCTGAAACACCCAGGACTCTATCCGCAGCAGTCAGCCATAGGGTCCACTACCTTGTGGTGCACTCCAGACCCCAACGGAGTGCATCTGTCACCTGGACTCAGGTGACCTGACAGTTTGATCAGCTATGAACCCGGCTGACGTGCTGCTACCCCCAGATGATCCATTGCATTGCATAGTCTACAGACTTGAGACCCAGGAATCAAATCAGACTCAGGTGATGATACCTATTCCGGTTGCAGTTGCAGCCACACATTCACTACAACTGCCAGCTCCGTCCAATTTCTTTGGGGACTCTAAGGCCGGCAGGGGGTTCCTCAGCCAATGCACCATTCATTTTGAGCTGCAGCCTCAAAACTTCCTGTCTGATTGGGCAAAGGTAGCCCATATTATTTCCCTCCTCTCCGGTTAAGCTTTAGCCTGGGCTGCCTCCCTGTGGAAGAAGAATGATCCTGTTGTTTCCAGCCTGTCCGACTTTTTGAAGCTCTTTTTCGAAACATCTTCGAAGAGCTGGCTCGGGTTTCTTCAGCAGCCAATGCCCTTCTACGTCTTTGCCAAAAATCTTCTTCAGTGGGACAATATGCTCTTCAGTTACGTATCCTCACAGCTGAGTTGAGCTGGAACAACGAGGCCCTGGTTGCAACATTTTTACATGATAAATAAAATGAATATTCCCATGCTACCTGAATCAGAAAGAGTGAAGCACTATTTGCAGCAAACACCGGATCGGTCAATCCATACCAATGAGAAAGTATATAAAAATTCAATAGATGGTGCTGTACTCTAGTAATTATCGAATCACTGAAAATACCTTAATATAAAGTGCTATGTATTTGTGGCATACATCAAAATGTGCAAATAATCATAATAAACAATTTAAAGTGCTAAATGCTCAAAAATAGATAAATGATATGATCTCAAATATATATTACACTGCAAAAAAATACAATTATTCCAAGGGTATAGCATTCAGATAAATAATAAAAGAAAGTGCTAGTGCTGACAAAGTACAAGGATGGAGTCCAAAAGTGAGCATAAGTCTTCAAATGAATGCTGGTATGTAAGGTGCAAGGAATGAAGTGCTGTGCTCTGACTGACACTCAGTGCAAGTGTAATTTTGTGAATAAGTGATAGTCCTCTTCGGTGTGAACACACCTCAGTGTGCAGTGGCTCCTTACCTCACTGCTGTAAGGTAACAACGTAATAGTGATCAGTGGTGATCAGGGAATCTGGGATCCTGCAGTGGATCACCCCCAGAGTTCCTTACGGATGGAAATATTCAGAAAAGGCATCAATGAAGTTTGGTGTCTTGGTGGAGCTTGGTATCCTGGTGGATGGTTCTCATTTATAGTACAATATCGCCTCTGTGTTAGTCAGTAATGATGGAAATCCTCCCAGATAGGTGCATCAATAGCATGGAGAAAAAAAGAGTAGGGGAGACCCAGATAGTGAAGTATATAAAAACTGGGTATTTATTGAATTGCAGCCAATAATAATACTCACATAAAAAGCAAGTCTAATGCCGCGTACACACGGTCGGACTTTTCGTCTACAAAAGTCCAACGGACGCCGACGGACTAAAGCTGGCTGGTAATCCGATCGTGTGTGGGCTTCTCCGGACTTTCAACTGACTTTTTTAGCCTCAAATCCGACGGACTTTAGATTTGAAACATGCTTCAAATCTTTACGTCGTAACTACGACGGACCCCGAAATCCGCTCGTCTGTGTGCTAGTCCGACGGACAAAAACCCACGCTAGGGCAGCTATTGGCTACTGGCTATGAACTTCCTTATTTTAGTCCGGTGTACGTCATCACGTACGAATCCGTCGGACTTTTGTGTGGTCGTGTGTAGGCAAGTCCGTTCGTTAGAAAGTCTGCTGCAAGTCCGCCGAAAGTCCGCCGGAAGTCTGTCGGACAGGCTGTCGGACTTTTGTAGACGAAAAGTCCGACCGTGTGTACGCGGCATAAGAAACGAAAAACAGAACAAGCAGCGAGCTCGTGGCCTAACGGCCCTTTTGGTGCCTGTCTATTCTGACACTTATCGTCACAGTCACGTGACTTCATCAGGGAATGGAAACTAGCACCAGAAGTGTTCTCAAATAGGTTTATTATTGTATCTAATGAGCAGCCATTTTCTTGTATTCCCATGGGTAAAAACATATGGCGGCCATTTACTAGTGGATGTTCATAGCGATCTATAGCCATGGCCATTTTCTTGTAGTCTACCATCAGTAAACACAGCGGTAACCATTTTCCAACTGATCTACAGGTAAAACGGCTTAAAACAAAAAACAGTGAGTGACATATAGGGATGAGCTTCGTGTTCGAGTCGAACCCATGTTCAACTCGAACATCGTCTGTTCGACCGTTGTCGAATTGCGAACGATATGGGCCGTTCGCACCAAATTCGTGTGGCACGTCATGGCCCATAATTCACTGCGGCATCGCAGTGCATTGCTGGCTGATGATTGGCCAAGCATGCACTATGACCCGCATGCTTGGCCAATCACAGCGACGTCAGTAGAGAGAGCTGTAATTGGCCAAAGCCAGGGTGGCTTTGGCTTATTATGGCTCAGGGGGTTTAGAACACGCCCCACACTATATAAGGCCACCTGCACAGCAGCCCTGTGTAGTGTGTTCCGGGGGGCTGAGAGATAGAGAGAGAGAGAGACAGTGTCATTTCATTTGAGTTAGATAGATTAGGCAGGACAGTCAATCAGTTAGCTGCACTTACAGTATATTGTGTATATATATATATATGCATCCCAGGTGTTGTGTGTATATATATATATATATATATATATATATATATATATATACACTGTATTCAGTTTAGCTAGATCCGTTCCTGTTATCTTCCTACTGGCAGGCAGGCATGTCTTCTTACAGTATTTACAGCTACCTGAAGAAAATTGCTGGTGTTCTTTTGATCCTATTAGTACCACAGTCAGGCAGCTAGACTATTTACAGTTAGTGTAGTGCGTCCTCCTCACAGTGTTCAGCTAAAGCTACAAGTTAGTTTAGTGTGACCTCTGCACAGTGTTCAGCTAAAGCTACAAGTTAGTGTAGTGCATGCTCTGAACAGTGTTCAGCTAAAGCTACAAGTTAGTGTAGTGCATCCTCCTCACAGTGTTCAGCTAAAGCTACAAGTTAGTGTAGTGCGTCCTCCTCACAGTGTTCAGCTAAAGCTGCCGGTTAGTTTAGTGTGACCTCTGCACAGTGTTCAGCTAAAGCTACAAGTTAGTGTAGTGCGTCCTCCTCACAGTGTTCAGCTAAAACTACAAGTTAGTGTAGTGTGACCTCTGCACAGTGTTCAGCTACAGCTACAAGTTAGTGTAGTGCGTCCTCACAGTGTTCATCTAAAGCTACAAGTTAGTGTAGTGCGTCCTCCTCACAGTGTTTAGCTAAAGCTACAAGTTAGTGTAGTGCGACCTCTGCACAGTGTTCAGCTAAAGCTACAATTTAGTGTAGTGCGTCCTCTGAACAGTGTTCAGCTAAAGCTACAAGTTAGTGTAGTGCGACCTCTGCACAGTGTTCAGCTAAAGCTACCTGTAGAAGGTTGGTGATGTTTTCCTGATCCTATCACTACCGCAGGCAGCTAAAGTATTTACACGTTAGTGTAGTGCGACCTCTGCACAGTGTTCAGCTAAAGCTACAAGTTAGTTTAGTGCGACCTCTGCACAGTGTTCAGCTAAAGCTACAAATTAGTGTGGTGCGTGCTCTGAACAGTGTTCATCTAAAGCTACAATTTAGTGTAGTGCGTCCTCCTCACAGTGTTCAGCTAAAGCTACAGGTTAGTTTAGTGTGACCTCTGCACAGCGTTCAGCTAAAGCTACTAATTAGTGTAGTGCGTCCTCCTCACAGTGTTCAGCTAAAACTACAAGTTAGTTTAGTGTAGTGCGACCTCTGCACTGTGTTCAGCTAAAGCTACAATTAGTGTAGTGCGTCCTCTGAACAGTGTTCATCTAAAGCTACAAGTTAGTGTAGTGCGTCCTCCTCACAGTGTTCAACTAAAGCTACAAGTTAGTGTAGTACGACCTCTGCACAGTGTTCAGCTACAGCTACAAGTTAGTGTAGTGCGTCCTCTGAACAGTGTTCAGCTAAAGCTACAAGTTAGTGTAGTGTGACCTCTGCGCAGTGTTCAGCTAAAGCTACCTGTAGAAGGTTGGTGGTGTTTTCCTGATCCTATCACTACCGCAGGCAGCTAAAGTATTTACAAGTTAGTGTAGTGCGTCCTCCTCACAGTGTTCAACTAAAGCTACAAGTTAGTGTAGTGCAACCTTTGCACAGTGTTCAGCTAAAGCTACAAGTTAGTGTAGTGCGTCCTCCTCACAGTGTTCATCTAAAGTTACAAGTTAGTGTAGTGCGTCCTCCTCACAGTGTTCAACTAAAGCTCCAAGTTAGTGTAGTGCGACCTCTGCACAGTGTTCAGCAGTAGTTGCACAGTGTACTGTAGGCAGGCAGTTGATTTTGCTAGCTGCAGTATCAGTATATATATATATATATATATATATATATATATCCCAGCTTAGTGCAGCTACAGGCCATTAGTATGTCTGGAAGGCCAACAAGGAGAGGCAGACATTCACAAGCCAATAAAAGAGGGCAAGCAGGCTCTGTGTGTAGAGGCAATGGTGATGGTCGTGGAGACGGTGCATCCTCATCAGCACGTGGCCGTGGGACGCGCTTGGCCTTTTTTTTGGCAGCTGGCCATGTTGAGCCGCAACATGCGGAAGACTTGGTCGAGTGGATGACCAAGCCATCCTCATCCTCCTCATCCTCCCTCACCCATGTTCAGGGTACTTTGTCTGGCAAAGCAGCTGCCAACGCGGCCTCTTCCCTCGGCTCAATGGCATCAGTCACTCCTTCCCTAGCCCCACCATGTCCTCCTGAGGAGTCCCTCGAACTGTTTGACCACAGTGTTGGGTACATACTCCAGGAGGATGCCCAGCGTTTAGAAGGCTCTGATGATAATACTGAGCTAGATGAAGGCAGTAACATGAGCACGGACAGAGGGGGTGCCCATGAAGGACAGCAATCTGGCAGTCATGCTCCCCCTGCTGCAGCATACTGCCAGGTTTGCTCCAGTGATGAGGAGGGAGGGGATGATGAGGTCACTGACTCAACGTGGGGTGCCTGATTGGAGAGAGGAGGAGGAGGAGGAGGCACATCACCAACGAGGCAGGATGTCCTCCAGGGGCCAGCCTAAGGGCAGCACACTGACTGCATCACACCACAAAGCTCCGCATGTGCAGGGCGCTGCTGTCTCTGCGCGTTATTCCAAAAGTTCTTTGGTGTGGGCCTTTTTTGAGACAAGTGCATCAGATCGCACCGCTGCTATTTGCAACATATGTCTCAAGCGTATCTCGCGTGGCCAAAACATCTCCCGCTTGGGCACCACAGGCTTGACCAGACATATGTTGACCTGCCATGCAGTTCGTTGGCAAGCATATCTAAAAGACCCACACCAAAGAACAAAGAGGACCTCTCCTTGCTTCTCATCAGCTGAGATCTCCAACCCCACTATACTTTCAGTCCTCTCTGAGACCTGCACTGAGAGGAATGAAGGTGCAGAATTAGGTGTGTCACAGCCAAGTACTTGTGGGCAATCTGCTTTCGGTACACCGACATCAGATTGTACCAGGCAAATTACCCTGCCCCAGTTGCTGCACAGCCAAAAGAAGTTCGCTCCCAGCCATCCACATGCCCAGCGGTTGAATGCTAGCTTGGCAAAATTGCTAGCACTTCAACTGCTACCTTTTTCAGTTATTAGACTCTGCCCCCTTCCGTGTTTGTGGAATGTGCGGTTCCTTAGTGGCAGGTACCCAAATGCCACTTTTTCTCACGGAAAGCGATTCCGGCTCTCTACTGGCATGTGGAAGGCAATGTCTTGGCCTCGCTGGACAGGGCGGTCAGCAGTAAGGTGCATATTACCGCTGACTCATGGTCTAGCAGGCATGGACAGGGACGTTACCTAAGTTTCACGGCACATTGGGTCACTCTGCTGGCAGCTGGGAAGGATGCAGGACAAGGTGCAGTAGTGTTGGAGGTTGTTCCGCCACCACGCCTCCAACATGCCACTACTAATGATTGTGACACACTTCTCTCCTCCACATCCTCCTCTTCTTCTTCCTCCATGGCCTCTTCCTGTGCTTTGTCCTCGGAACCAGCGGTGCTCCATAGCCATTCAAGCGGCTACGCAAAAACGCAGGCCAAAAGATGCCATGCGGTGCTTGAGCTGGTGTGCTTGGGAGACAGGTGCCACACTGGGGTAGAGGTTCTGTCAGCTCTGCAGGGGCATGTTCAGAGGTGGTTGACGCCATGCCAACTTAAGGCAGGAATGGTGGTTTGCGACAATGGCACCAACCTCCTCTCCACCCTCCGACAGGGACAACTGACCCATGTGCCCTGTTTGGCTCATGTCCTTAACTTGATGGTGCAGCGGTTTTTGGGCAGGTACCCGGGCTTACAGGATGTCCTGAGGCAGGCCAGGAAAGTCTGTGTGCATTTCCGCCGGTCATATAATGCCAGTGCTCAGCTGGCAGACCTCCAAAAGCAATTTAACCTGCCCAAGAACCGCCTAATCTGTGACATGCCCACCAGGTGGAACTCAACGTTGGCCATGCTGCAGCGGCTGCACACGCAGCAGAGGGCCATCAATGAGTACCTGTGCGACTATGGCACCAGGACAGGGTCAGGGGAGCTTGTTTTTTTTCCCCACGCCAGTGGGCCATGATCAGGGATGCATGCACTGTCCTGTCACCATTTGAGGAGGCCACGAGGATGGTGAGCAGTGACAGTGCATGCATCAGTGACACTGTCCCCCTTGTCCACCTGTTGGAGCACACGCTGCGTGGAATAATGGACAGGGCACTTGAGGCAGAACAGAGGCAGGAAGAGGAGGACTTCCTTAGCTCTCAAGGCCCCCTTTATCCAGACAGTGTTCCTGCGTGCCCGCCGTTCACACAGGAAGAGGATGAGGAGGAGGATTGTGTCAGTATAGAGGTGGAGCCTCAGCAGCAGTCTTTAAGGGATCAGTCCCAAGAAACACATGGACTTGTACGTGGCTGGGAGGAGGTGGCTGCGGGTCATGTCGTCCTTAGTGACCCAGAGGACTCTGGACCGAATGCCTCAGAAAACCTACGCTGCATGGCCTCCCTGATCCTGCAAAGCCTGCGGAAGGATCCTCGTATTCGTGGTATCAAGGAGAAGGACCAATACTGGCTGGCAACCCTCCTTGATCCACGTTACAAGGGTAAGGTTGCGGACCTTATCTTGCCGTCGCAGAGGGAGCAGAGGATGAAACATCTTCGGGAGGCCTTGCAGAAAGGTCTGTGCAACGCGTTCCCAGAGACTGGGAGTTTACAAACTCCTGTTTCTGGACAACGTGTTGCTGAGGCTTCGGTCAGTCAAAGAAGGAGCGGTGGAGAAGGTGGCCATCTGACCGATGCGTTCAGACAATTTTTTAGTCCGCAGCCCCAAGGTCTGATCGGTTCCAGCAACCATTGCCAGCGTCTGTTTTACATGGTGCAGGAATACCTAGGGGCAAGATCTGACTTGGACACCTTTCCCACCGAAAATACTCTGGGTTACTGGGTCTTGAGGATGGATCACTGGCCAGAGCTTGCACAGTATGCAATTGAGCTACTGGCCTGTCTTGCATCCAGCGTTCTTTCGGAACGCACATTCAGTGCTGCTGGAGGCTTTGTAACTGATCACAGGGTGCCTCTGTCCACCGACTCGGTCGATCGACTGACCTTCATAAAAATGAATCAGTCTTGGATCACCACCAGATACCAAGCACCTGATGCTGATGTAACCGAATAATTTTGTTTGGAAATGTCAGATCCCTTCAAAGACTGCCTATGCTGATGCTGAGTGACTATCCTGTTATGCTGAGTAATTATCCCCTTCCTCCTCAATGATCATGCTGATAGCTTGTATGGACAATTTTTGTTCTGGTCGCCGCCACCAGTGCCTAAGGCCCAATTTTTAAGCCCCTGTTTAACAGGGGCATGTAATTACAATTTTTGGTGCAATACTTTGCAGCAGGGCTCGTTCCTGCATTCCAACTAGAGTATCTGTGAGGGGTTGCAGTGTTGTGGCTACAGCACCAGTGGCTAAGGCCCAATTTTTCAGCCCCTGTTTAACAGGGGCGTGTAATTACAATTTTTGATGCAATATTTTGCAGCAGGGCTCGTTCCTGCGTTCCAACTAGAGTATGTGTGAGGGGTTGCAGTGTTGTGGCAACAGCACCAGTGCCTAAGGCCCAATTTTTCAGCCCCTGTTTAACAGGGACATGCAATTAGGATTCTTGATCTAATATTTCACAGCAGGGCCCGTTTCTGCACCCACCAAGAGTAACTGTGAGGACTTACAGTGTTGTGACACCAGCACCACCACCAAAGGCCCAATTTTTCTGGCCCTGTTCTACAGGGGCATGTAATTAAAATTCTTTATCTAATATTTCACAGCAGGGCCCGTTTCTGCGCCCACCAAGCGTAACTGTGAGGACTTACAGTGTTGTGGCACCAGCACCTCCACCACCAAAGGCCCAATTTTTCTGGCCCTGTTCAACAGGGGCATGTAGTTACAATTCTTGATCTAATATTTTCACAGCAGGGCCCTGTGAGGGCTTACAGTGTTGTGGCCACAACAACACCTAAGGCCCAAATTTCTGCTGAGTATATAGGGCAGGCCCCTACTTTCAAACATCCAACTTACAAACGACTCCTACTTGCAAGGAAGGAGACAACAGGAAGTGAGATGAAATCTACCCCATAGGAAGGGAAATTCTCTCCTGTAAGAGTTAATATGGGAAAAACTTTTCTCCTTTACACTGATGCTTTATCACCAATCCTTGTTTCACTAAAAACCCCAATTTTTCAAAAAACATTTGTCATTGGGACAAAAAGTGAGGTGAAATCTTCTGAATAGGAGCACAGACAGCAAATCAAATGTCACAGGGGTGATAACCCTTCCCTATGTTTTCCAAAAAGATTAAAAACTGATTTTTTGAAAATGTACCAGTTCAAAATTACAAACAGATTCTACTTAACAACAAACCTACAGTCCCTGTTTTGTTTGCACTGTCTGTATACTGCTGTTCAGAGTATATAGGGCCTAGGGGCCCCACACCTTTCCTTTTTTAATTTGGGTGCGGGGTTCCCCTTAATATCCATACAAGACGCAAAGGGCCTGGTAATGGACTTGGGGGTACCCATGCCGTTTGTCTCACTGATTTTCATCCATATTGCCAGGACACATTACATTAAAGCCACAAGCAGTTTTAAATGACTTTTTTTCCTTTAAAAATGTCATTTTGTGCAGGGACTGTTCTAAGCACGGAAAACATGTGCTACTTTACAGGCATACTATATACACACCCCAGGTACGATATTTAAAGGGATATTTCACTTTTTTTTTTTTTTTTACTTTAAGCATCATTAAAATCACTGCTCTCGAAAAAATGGCTGTTTTAAAAAGTTTTTTTTGCATTGATACATGTCCCCTGGGACAGGACCCAGGCCCCTAAACCCTTTTAAGGACAATACCATGAAAATTAACCTTTAAAATGAGCACTTTTAATTTTGAACGTTCAAGTCCCATAGACATTAATGGGGTTCTAACGTTCGTGCGAATTTTCGGTCTGTTCGCAGGTTCTGGTGCGAACCGAACCGGGGGGTGTTTGGCTCATCCCTAGTGACATATAGTCTAAACCTGAAATCAGAGGTACACTGCTACGATACCAGATAAACTGGGAGGGACCTTGATCGGCTGTATGGGAGTAAGGGGGGGCATAAAAATACGACAATAAAAATATAAAAAATTCTACTATGGACCTGGTAATCTCAAACTATGCAGAGCGTATTACTAACGTTCAGATAAAGGAACGCCTGGGTAGCAGTGATCATAACATGATTTCATTTGACGTTAGCTGTAAACAAGAGATACATACGGGAAAGATAAAAACACCTAACCTAAAGAGAGCATAAAAATCCATTTGGATTCTAATTGCCTCAGGGTCCTCACTTTAAGGTTCCCCTGCCAGTGTTTTTTGCATGGTTCTATTCCACAGAACCTGAGATAGGTAGGGTCTTTGTTATGATGTATGGCAAAATGTTTGGAAACATTACGTTTGTCAAATCCTTTGAGAATGTTCTGCACATGTTCTATGATGCGTACATTCAGGGGTCTTTTCGTGTGTCCTATGTATTGTAGCCCACAGCTACACTCCAAAGCATATACCGCCCCTTCTTTGTTACATCCTATGAAGTCAATGACCTCATAGGTATTGCCTGTACTGGTGGAAGAAAATGTCAATTTCTTTTCAACGTCTTGTTTTAGTGCATGCAGAACACCATTTGCAGGGGAAGAAACCTTTTCCCGTGAAAAACGTAAATCCCCTTGATGGTGGATCAGGGATGCTTTTAACAATCTTATCTTGTATCGTGGGAGCCCTTTTGTATATAAATTTAGGATTGTCTGGTAGGAGATCTTGAAGATGTCTATCTGTCAGATGTATGTGCCAGTGTTGTTTTATAATTTTTTCAATTTTCCTATATTGGATATAGCGTTGCAGGTCATCCCAATGGGATGACGAAACTGTCTTTTCAGATACACCCGCAGAACTCGTCATCTTTAAAAGATACATCAATGACATCTTCATCCTATGGAAAGGCGAACAGAATCAATTGGTATATTTCCTAGAAAAACTGAATAACAACGATAGAAATATCAGACTAACATGGGATATTAGCAAGAAGATCATATCCTTTTTAGATCTAGAAATTATACAAGAAGGAGGTAAGCTCATCTCAAAAACACATTTCAAGAATGTAGATAAAAATAGCTACCTTCCACTTGAAAGCTGCCATCACCAGAATTGGCTTTACAATATCCCTAAAGGTCAACTGATGCGCTCGAGATGAAACTGCACTCAGAAAAACGACTTGCTTGACCAAGCTGAAAAAATAGAATAGATCTCCTACCGGACAATTCTAAATTTATGTACAAAAGGGCCCCCACGATATGATAAAAGACTGTCAAAAGAATCCCACATCCACCATCAAGGGGATTTACGTTTTTCACGGGAAAAGATTTCTTTCCGTGCAAACAGTGTTTTGCATGCACTAAAACAAGGCGCCCGGTTGAAAAGAAATTTACATTTACTTCCACCAGTACAGGCAATAACTATGAGGTCAATGACTTCATAGGATGTAACACAGAAGGGGCAGTATATGCTTTGGAGTGTAGCTGTGGGCTACAATACATAGGACGCACAAAAAGACTCCTGAAAATATGCATCAAAGAACATGTGCAGAACATTCTCAAAAGATTTGACAAACGTAATGTTTCCAAACATTTTACCATACACCATAACAAAGACCCTACCTATCTCAGGTTCTGGGGGATAGAACCATACAAAAAACACTGGCGGGGGAACCATAAAGTGAGGACCCTGAGCCAATTAGAATCAAAATGGATTTTTATACTAGATACTTTTGCACCTTGACGATTGAACATCGAATTTGACCTCAATTGTTTATTAATGATTTTTAAACATCCATAGAGACATTGGGGGTTATTTACGAAAGGCAAATCCACTTTGCACAACAAGTGCACTTAAAGTGCACTTGGATGTGCAGTCGCTGTAGATCTGAGGGGAAGATCTGAAATGGGGGGAAGCTCTGCTGATTTTATCATCCAATCATGTGCAAGCTAAAATGCTGTTTTTTATTTTCCTTGCGTGACCCCCTCAGATCTACAGTGACTGAACTTCCAAGTGCACTTCCAAGTGCACCTGTAGTGCAAAGTGGATTTGCCTTTCGTAAATAACCCCCATTGTATTCAGTACGTCACTGTTAGCTATGTCCTCCACTCCTCAACTTAGTCTTTGGATTATTGCGATCTCCCCCTTTTTTTTTTACCTTATGCTATTATTCCCACCTCCCCTTTACATCTCTGCTTGATCTTTATTTTATACTGATTAGATATTTTGCTTGCCACGTTCAATGTGTGTGTCTACTATTAGAATGTTTATACATTCTCATATACTGTATTAATGACATCATTTCTGGTGTCCCTAGTATTCTAAATGGATATATATATATATATTTTTTATTGTTGAATTTTAATATATTTTCATATACTGTGTCCCTGACATCCCCTCCGGTGTCTCCAGCATTTCAAAGGGATATACATAGTATAATTTTTTATATTTTTATTGTTGTATTTTTATAAACCCCCTTACTCCCATCCAGCCGATCAAGGTCCCCCCAGTTTATCTGATATTGTAGCAGTGTACCTCTGATTTCGGGTTTAGACTATATGTCTCTCACTGTTTTTGTTTTTTGTTTTAATGGCGTTTTACCTGTAAATCATTTGGAAATTGGCTGCCGCTGTGTTTACCGATGGTAGACTACAAGAAAATGGCAGCAGCTATAAATCGCTATGAACATCCACTAGAAAATGGCCACCATATGTTTTTACTCATAGGACTACAAGAAAATGGCTGCTCGTTAGATACAATAATAAACTTATTTAAGGACACTTCTGGTGCTAGTTTCCATTCCCTCATGAAGTCACATGACTGTGACGATACATGTCGGAATAGACGAGCACCGGAAATGACTTTAGGCAACTAGCTCGCTGTTCGTACTGTTTTTCGTTTTTTAGACTTGTTTGTTATGTAAATATTATTATTGGCTGCAATTCAATACATTCCCAGTTTTTATATACTTCACTATCTGGGTCCCCCTGCTCATTTTTTCTCCATGCTATTCTGGGAGGATTTCCATTGTTACTGACTAACACAGAGGCGATATAGTACTATAAATGAGAACCATCCACCAGGGTACCAAGCTCCACCAAGACTCCATTGATGCCTTTTCTGAAAATTTCCATCCATAAGGAACGCTGGGGGTGATCCACTGCAGGATCCCGGATTCCCTGATCATCACTGATCACTATTACGCTGTTACCTTACAGCGGTAAGGTAAGGAGCCACTGCACACTGAGGTGTGTTCACACCGAATAGGACTATCACTTATTCACAAAATTACACTTGCACAGAGTGTCAGTTGGAGCACAGCACTTCATTCCTTGCACCTTACTTACCAGCATTCGTTTGAAGACTTATGCCCCGTACACACGAGCGGAAATTCCGCCAGCAAAAGTCCGATGAGAGCTTTTGGTCGGAAATTGCGACCGTGTGTATGCTCCATCTGACTTTTGCTGGCAGAATTCCAGCCAGCAAAAGATTGGGAGCAGGTTCTCTATTTTTCGGTCGGAAAAAGTTCCTATCCCAAAATGCATTAGTCTGTATGCAATTCGGACGTGCAAAAAATCACGCATGCTCGGAAACAATTTGATGCATGCTCGGAAGCATTGAACTTCATTTTATCGGCTCGTCGTAGTGTGGTATGTCACCGCGTTCTTGACGGTCGAAAGTTCAGAGAACTTTTGTGTGACCGTGTGTATGCAAGCCAAGCTTAAGCGGAATTCCGTCGGAAAAACCATCCAAGATTTTTCCGACGGAAATTCCGC